>NC_079192.1:375156215-375465937 GCF_029499605.1 Hyla sarda | reverse complement strand
CTTATCCCCTATCCACAGGATAGAGGATAATTGTCTGATCATGCTGGGATCCCCCTGCAATCTTCTGTCTGGCAACCTGGTAATCTGCATGCATAAAGCGACCTCTGTGCCGGATTACTGCCAACCACAGCAAGAAGCGGTGGCCAACACACCCCCTCCATATTTCTCTATGGGAGATATGGAGAGATGCGAAAGGTGTTCCTCCATCAATGACATAGACATGAATGGAGGGGGTGTGACTGATGACCATAGCCACTCCAAAGCCTAGCACTACTGGCATTTTAAACTTAAATGTTCAGAACTCTGGGGTCAGGGGCCAGTCCGAGCAGTCGGACCCACTGCGATAAGACCGAGGCACCAGGTCTTCCAAAGATGTTTTTGTAGCCGCTTATCATTTGCAAAATTTACCGTATTTATCGGGGTATACCATGCACCGGCCTATAACACGCACCCTCATTTTACCAAGGATATTTGGGTAAAAAAAGTTTTTTACCCAAATATCCATGATAAAATGAGGGTGCGTGTGTGCGCGTGTATACCCCGATATACCCCCAGGAAAGGCAGGGGGAGAGAGGCCGTCGCTGCCCGCTTCTCTCCCCCTGCCTTTCCTGGGGTCTAGAGCGCTGCTGTCGGCCCTTTTCACCCCCTGGTTATCGGCGCCGCTGCCCGTTCTGTCCCCCTGACTATTGGTGCCGGCGCCGATGGCCAGGGGGAGACAAGCGGCGCCGACAGCCAGGGGGAGAGAAGGGGCAGCGGCACCCATTGCCGGCGCCGCTGCCCTGTTGCCTCCCCCCATCCCCGGTGGCATAATTACTGGGGACCAGCGTCGTTTCTATGCACGGCGCGGCGCTCTGACGTTATGCGCCGCGACGTTCAGCGCATAGCAACGACGGAGGCCTGGAGCAGCGGAGCAGCGCGGACCCGACTCAGGTAATTATGCCACCGGGGATGGGGGGAGGCAACGGGGCAGCGGCGCCGGCAATGGGTGCCGCTGCCCCTTCTCTCCCCCTGGCAGAACGGGCAGCGGCGCCGATAACCAGGGGGTGAAAAGGGCCGACAGCAGCGCACTAGACCCCAGGAAAGGCAGGGGGAGAGAAGTGGGCAGCGACGGCCTCTCTCCCCCTGCCTTTCCTGGGGGGGTATCGGCGTATAACACGCACACAGACTTTAGGCTAAAAATTTTAGCCTAAAAAGTGCGTGTTATACGCCGATAAATACGGTATATCTTCCAAATATTTTAAGTTAATGTCCACAGCGACATTTTTCAATTGATTTTTCTTGGCAATTCTGACCATAAAAACCACATACATTTATAATTCTGACCATATAAACTTCATACATGAAGTTTGCTGCTGTAAATTTTTCTGCAGATTTCCCCCCCAAAAAAAGAAGAAAAAAAAGATTTATTTCAAGGTTTTCAACTGAATATACATAGGTAATCTAAAAGAAAATCTGCAGCAATAGGTTAGCTTTTAGATTTTATTGCAGGTTTTTATTTCAAAAATGATGCTAATGAGAAAAAATCTCCACTAAATTTAGAAACAATTTGGGAGATGAATAGACTTGATGTAGATATATATATTTTGTGACATTCCGTCTCAGGGATTAGCTCTGAGATCGTCCTGGTCACTTGCCACGGGACACGTTTCCTCTCAATAAACCTGCAGACAACGGTTATTCGTGCAAGTCTGGCACCTTGCCAGCTTTATTTACACAGGATGCAGGGGAAAACAAACATAACGCAGGAACAAAATAAAATCCTAGACCGTGTGGTCACTGATGTCCATTTATGTCCTGTGCATAACCGCGGGCATCGGAGTGATGCCCGTGTCATGCGCGGCTGATCCCGGCTGCTGATCGCAGCCAGAGACCCGCCGGCAATGGCCGACTCCAGCGATCTCGCGGGCGTCCGCCATTAACCCCTCAGGTGCCGGGATCAATACAGATCCCGGCATCTGCGGCAGTACGCGATTTCAATGAATGATCGGATCGCCCCCAGCGCTGCTGCGGAGATCCGATCATTCAGAACGACGCACGGAGGTCCCCTCACCTTCCTCCTTCCGGCTCCCGGCATCTTCTGCTCTGGTCTGAGACCGAGCAGACCAGAGCAGAAGATGACCGATAACACTGATCTGTTCTATGTCCTATACATAGAACAGATCAGTATTAGCAATCATGGTATTGCTATGAATAGTCCCCTATGGAGACTATTCAAGTGTAAAAAAAATGTAAAAAAATGTAAAAGTAAAAGTAAAATAAAAGTGAAAAATCCCCTCCCCCAATAAAAAAGTAAAACGTCAGTTTTTTCCTATTTTACCCCCAAAAAGCGTAAAAAATGAATTTAATAGACATATTTGGTATCGCCCGTGTGTAAATGTCCGAACTATTAAAATAAAATGTTGATGATCCCATACGGTGAACGGCGTGAACGTAAAAAAAATGTCCAAAATTGCTACTTTTTTAATACATTTTATTAAAAAAAAATTATAAAAAATGTATTAAAAGTTTTTTTTATATGCAAATGTGGTATCAAAAAAAGTACAGAACATGGCGCAAAAAATGAGCCCTCATACCGCCGCTTATGCGGAAAAATAAAAAAGTTAGAGGTCATCAAAATAAAGGGATTATAAAAGTTTGTGATATTTAAGCACAACAATAATAGAAAAGTATGTAATAATGGTTATCATTTTAATCGCATTGACCCTCAGAATAAAGAACACACGTCATTTTTACTGTAAATTGTACGGCGTGAAAACTAAACCTTCCAAAATTAGCAAAATTGCGCTTTTCTTTCTAATTTCCCCACAAAAATAGTGTTTTTTGGTTGTGCCATACATTTTATGATATAATGAGTTATGTTATTACAAAGGGCAACTGGTCGTGCAAAAAACAAGCCCTAATAATAGTCTGTGGATGAAAATATAAAAGAGTTATGATTTTTAGAAGGCGAGGAGGGAAAAATGAAAACGTAAAAATTAAATTGTCTGAGTCCTTAAGGCCAAAATGGGCTGAGTCCTTAAGGGGTTAAACATGTGACTCCTGCAACCTGCTACTCACAGTTCACACCACTTCTTGGACCACTCACAGCTCCACCTGTGTGCTTCCTCAACAGGGTCCGAGTATCTCCCCCCTACAGTGACATGCTGTTTCCCAGTGAGAGCCCAGATTAGACTGAGTCTCCATCTTACATACACCTCCCTTCCCTGGTGCCTCATTAACCCCTTAAGGACCAAGGACGTACCGTTATGTCCCTGGTCCTGCTCCCGTGATATAACGCAGGGTTACAAGGTAACTCCGCATCATATCACTCGCCGCTAATAGCGCGCAGCGCCGGTCACAGCGCCGCGTGCTATTAACCCTTTAGCCGCACGCTCAGAGCTGAGCCACGCGGCTAAAAGCGAAAGTAAAAAGTGCCGGTTAACTCAGTGGGCAGTTCGGGATAGCCGCGGCGAAATTGCGGCATCCCGAACAGCTTACAGGACAGCGGGAGGGCCCCTACCTGCCTCCTCGCTGTCCGATCACCGAATGACTGCTCAGTGCCTGAGATCCAGGCATGAGCAGTCAAGCGGCAGAATCATCGATCACTGGTTTCCTATGAGAAACCAGTGATCAATGATAAAGATCAGTGTGTGCACTGTTATAGGTCCCTATGGGAGCTATAACACTGCAAAAAAAAAGTGGAAAAAAAAAGTTAATGAATATCATTTAGCCCCTCCCCTATTAAAAGTTTGAATCACCCCACAGTGTAAATAAAAATAAACATATATGGTATCACCGCGTGCGGAAATGTCCAAATTATAAAAATATATTGTTAATTAAACCGCTCGGTCAATGGCGTACGCGCAAAAAAATTCCAAAGTCCAAATAATGCATTTTTGGTCACTTTTTATATCATTTAAAAATGAATAAAAAGTTCATAAGTCCTTTCAATGCAAAAATGGTACCGTTAAAAACTTCAGATCACGGTGCAAAAAATGAGCCCTCATACTGCCCCATACACGGAAAAATAAAAAAGTTATAGGGGTCAGAAGATGACAATTTTAAACGTATTAATTTTCCTGCATGTAGTTATGATTTTTTCCAGAAGTACGACAAAATCAAACCTATATAAGTAGGGTATCATTTTAACCGTATGGACCTACAAAATAAGGATAAGGTGTAATTTTTACCGAAAAATTTACTACGTAGAAACGGAAGCCCCCAAAAGTGACAAAACAGCGACAATTTTGTCGCACAATGATTTTTTTTTCCGTTTCACCATAGATTTTTGGGCAAAATGACTGACGTCATTACAAAGTAGAATTGGTGGCGCAAAAAATAAGCGATCATATGGATTTTTAGCTGCAAAATTGAAAGAGTTATTTAAAGGCAAGGAGCAAAAAACGAAAATGCAAAAACAGAAAAAACCCCGGTCCTTAAGGGGTTAATTAAGCAGCGGTGCCTCATTAAATAAGCAGCAGATGAGAGATTCTCCAGGGTGAGCCAAGGAAATACACCCTTTCCTTGCCACCTTATCACAATATCCTTACCACACGTCAATTTCTGCAATTTCTGATTTGTTGAAATCCCATCCACATGGCTGATACTGTAATTCACTGTGCATTTTTCGTGGAATTTCAGAAGGTTAAATGGAAGTGCGGAATCCCAAGAAGTCTATGGGCTTTAATTTGAGACGGAATTCCGCAAGTGGAAATTCTGCCATGTGAATAGACCCTTAACCCCTTAAGGACCAAGACCATTTTAACCTTAAGGACCAGGCCAATTTTATTTTTGCATTTTTGTTTTTTCCTCCTCGCCTTCTAAAATTCATAACTCTTTTATATTTCCATCTACAGACCCATATAAGGGCTTATTTTTTGCGTGACCTATTGTACTTTGTAATGAAATCCCTCATGTTACCAGAAAATGTATGGCAAATCCCCCCCCAAAAATTTTTAGGGAGGAAATTTAAATGAAAACCACAATTTTGCACGTTTTGGAGGGTTTTATTTTCACACTTTAAACTTTACGGTAAAAATGACATGTGTTCTTTATTCTGTTGGTCAATGCAATTAAAATGATACCCATGGCTAGTTACTTTGATATTTTTGTACCGCTTAAAAAAAATCTAAAACCTTTTGTACAAAATCAGTAATCAGTTTTGTATAAAATCAGTATCGCCCTATTTTGTCCACCTATAACTTTTTCATTTTTCCATATATAGGGTGGTATGAGGGCAAATTTTTTGTGCCATCATCTTTACTTTTTATTGATATCACATTTGCATGTATAAAACTTTTAGATAATTTTTTATAAACATTTTTTAACTAAAATGTGACAAAAAAGCAGCATTTGTGGACTTTTTTATTTTTTTACGTTTACACCATTCACCGTACGGGATCATTAACATTATATTTTTATAGTTCTGACATTTACGCACGCCACGATACCAAATATGTTTATAAAAAAAATGTTTACGCTTTTTGGGGGTAAAATGGGAAAAACTGCCAATTTTCATTTTTATTGGGGGAGGGGATTTTTCATTCATCACTTTTTATTTTTACATTTTTCAACTTTTTGTTTACACTTTTTATGTCCCCATAGGGGACTATCTATAGAAATCCTTTGATTGCTAATATTGTTCAGTGCTATGTATAGGACACAGCACTGATCAGTATTATCGGTCATCTTCTGCTCTGGTCTGCTCGATCGCAGACCAAAGCAGAAAACCCTGGGAGACGGCCAGAGCCAGGTAAGGGGACCTTCGGCCATCATGCTGGATGATTGGATCGCCGTGGCAGCGCTTCGGGCGATCCGATCATCCATTTAAAGTACCGCACTGCCGCAGATGCCGTGATCTGTATTGATCACGGCATCTGAGGGGTTAATGGCAGACATCCGCGGGGTAGCACGATCCGAACCACAGAACCACCAGTGAGCATTTTAATGTCCCTTTAGATGCCACTAACAGCAGCAATCTATCGGGTTAACAGCCAGTAGTGGCACACCAAATTATAGTGATGGTCCCTGGCTACTTAAAATCAAGCGTACAGGCCTCAGCGTACAGGGCGTGATCTGACCCAGGATGTACCCATATGCCCACATGTACCCATTGTTTGCTATCGTGAATACAAAGAGGGAGCCATGTATTAGTTTGCTTGTTGCCCACGACCCCATATCCTATAAAACCTTAACATTACATCTTGAAGTTTGATGGAGTTGTCTGGAGGCAAAGTATTATCGAAATGTTATTAAGTACTTGACATCAGTATTTCTCTCTTACATAAAGACCCGCCAGGGTGGTATACTCTAGGACTGTAGCCCGCAGATTTTAGTGTTTTCTACTCATTTAAAATTTTTCATAAACTTACGAAATGTCAGCGGCTTTAACAAAATGAATTACATGCACTTAGTTTGTGAGTGTCGAGATGACAGAAAGATAATTGAGTCTGCCTTTATTTTTATGAACATCAGAATGTCAAAGCCAACAAATACATGTGATAATGCTTTTTTTCATAACCAACCTGAAAGAAAGAGAGTATATTCTCCTCATACTTTGAAAAAGCTTTTTTGAAGGATTTAATTGTCACGTTTGAATATAGTAAATGGATTTTTGGGATTAGAATAAAAAAATTAAAATTAAATATTAAAGTAAATTACAGACCGAACTGTAATACCACATATAGTCCATGGACAGTAGAGGAGCTGTTTCTGGAAAGATTGTAGATTCATGTTTCTGTGATTAAAGTGGTACTCTGGAAAAAAAATTAAATCAACTGATGCCAGAAAGTTATACAGATTTGTAAATTACAAATACTTTTGTTATTTATTTGGCATAATTGGCTTCCATTTAACAATAAATAAATGAAAGTTTTATGTTAGTTTTTTTGCTGTATACTTCTGGCCACCAGGGGTCTTCCTTCTTGGCCAGAACACATTCCACCCAGTAAAAATCTCAGATTTTGGTCTCCTACTTGTAATGGCAGGAGACCAAACTCAGGAAGTGTTTCTCTGCACTGAGCCTGATTGACAGCTGCACAGAAAGTGAAAGCTCTAGAGATTCTCACAGAAAGCTGCACAGACTGAAACCTGCAGGAGAGCCTCACTGAATACTGCACAGACTGAAACATGCACAGAGCCTGAGGTCTTCTATTCATCACAGCGCTGCAACGATGTGAGGGACGAAGTGGTCCCACAGCAGGCTTTATTGATGTCATGCCTACTGGGAAACACCCATTTTCTCCTGCTGGGAGGTGGCACTATGTGAGCAAGCTCTGAAATTTTTTCTAAGGGTGGGGGGAGTAGTTAGGGAACAGAGCCTGAGTTAGTTTAGAAAAGTTTATTTAGTGACAGGTACTCATTAATCCTTCCAGTTCTTATCAGCTGCTATTTGCTCCATAGGAAGTTCTTTTATTTTTTATTTTTCTTTCTGTCTGACCACAGTGCTCTCTGCTGACACCTCTGTCCATGTCAGGGGATTTACTCCTACTCTGGACAGTTCCTAAAATGGACAGAGGTGTCAGCAGAGAGCCCTGTGGTAAGACAGAAAGGAAATTAAAAAAGAAAAAACTTCCTGTGGAGCACATAGCAGCTGATAAGTACTGGAAGGATTCAGATTTTTAATAGAAGTCATTTACAAATATGTTTAACTTTCTGGCACGAGTTGATTAAATTTTTTTTTTCCAGTGGAGTACCCCTTTAAGGGTGAGTGAATGGATTCTGTATGAATCAGATTGTGTCTAAATATCACACAAAAAATAAACAAATAAATAACAATCATTAGAATCTGAAGTCTGTGTGATTTGTTTTTGACCATCTGCTTATGCAAGAGAAGGGACTCCTGTCAAAGAAAGGAGTCCCTGCTCCTGTGCACTGAGCAGAGATAAATGGAGATCTGTGTATATTATGTATCTCAGCTTACATGCACTACATTCACTGGTCAGGTACTCTGCTACCCCCACAATGAATGCGAACCACTATTCAGTCTATTGCACAAGAACAAGGACTCCTTCTTTTGATGGAAGTACCTGCTCTGGGAGTTTCTTTTCATGGCAATCACAAGATAAATGGGCCACTTCCAAATACAAATAGGGGTGAATATAGTCGGTATGAATCAGATTGTGTCTAAATCTCACAAAAAAAAATCACAAAAAAAAAAAATAAATAACAATTGTTAGAATCTGAAGTTTTTGTGATTTGTTTTTGACCATTTGCTTATGCAGGAGAAGGGACTCCTGTCAAAGACAGGAGTCCCTGCTTCTGTACACTGAGCAGAGGTAAATGGAGATCTATGAACATTGCATATCTCAGCTTACATGCACTACATTAACTGATCAAGTGCTCTGCACCCGCCACAACGAATGTGAACCACCAATCTATTGCACAAGAACAGGGACTCTTTCTTTTGACTGAAGTCCCTGCTTTGGGAGTTTTTTTTTTCATGGGCAATCACAAAGTAATTGTGGCACTTCCAAATCCAAATAGGGGTCTGAATACAAACTGAATCTGACAGATTTGCCGAATCAGGCCCAAAACAGATCTTTTGAGATTCACTCATCTATAGATGCAGTTTAATACATAGTGGATGGTATGGGATGGCACTGTGCAGGGGATTAGCCAAAGGGAACCCACAGTCAAGCAATTGGCATGGCTTGCACCTACCACTTTGTTCAAAGTCTTTGCTTCCATGACTATTTGTTTTAGCTATTGTATTTGGCTTTTTCACTGACTTACTAATCATCTTACCTTTAAAAATAAAAAACAGACAAATAGGGTTTCATCTGTATCAGTTTCTTTGCTTTTCTCTCTCTCAAATAAAACGTTATCTGGCATAAAGCAGACCAAACATAGTCACAAGGAAACTAAGCTTTGTCTTTCAAAGCCTATGGTGTGCCATGGGCAGAGTGTGTTAAACATTTGAATACCTGTTTGATGATACTCCAAAGTATACCTGCAGCAGAGAGCATAGACGTGATGTGAATGGGGTCTAACATGTTGGGCTTAGATGCCAGGAAACTGTTTGTTGATAAATTACATAGTTAGATAGTTACATAGTTAGTACGGTCGAAAAAAGACATATGTCCACCAAGTTCAACCAGGGAATTGAAGGGTAGGGGTGTGGCGCGATATTGGGGAAAAGGGATGGGATTTTATATTTCTTCATAAGCATTAATGTTATTTTGTTCGAGGAATGTATCTAATCCTGTTTTAAAGCTGTTAATTTTTCCTGCAGTGACCAGTTCCTGAGATAGACTGTTCCATAAGTTCACAGTTCTCATGGTAAAGAAGGCTGTTACGCCGAGCGCTCCGGGTCCCTGCTCCTCCCCGGAGCGCTCCTCCCCGACGTTCCTCTCTCTGCAGCGCCCCGGTCATACCCGCTGACCGGGAGCGCTGCACTGACACTGCTGGCGGGGATGCGATTCGCATAGCGGGACGCGCACGCTCGCGAATCGCATCCCAAGTCTCTCACCTGTCCCGGTCCCCGGCTGTCTCATCCTTGCGCGCGCGGCTCCGCTCCTTAGGGCGCGCGCGCGCCAGCTCTCTAAGATTTAAAGGGCCAGTGCACCAATGATTGGTGCCTGGCCCAATCTGTCTAATTAGCCTCCACCTGCTCCCTGTCTATTTAACCTCACTTCCCCTTCACTTCCTTGCCGGATCTTGTTGCCTTTGTGCCAGAGAAAGCGTTTACAGTGTTTGCCTTACCAGTGTACCTGACCTCTTGCTATTGCTATTGACTACGAACTTTGCCGCCTGCCCCGACCTTCTGCTACGTCTGACCTTGCCTCTGTCTAGTCCTTCTGTCCCACGTCTTCTCAGCAGTCAGCGAGGTTGAGCCGTTGCCGGTGGATACGACCTGGTTGCTACCGCCACAGCAAGACCATCTTGCTTTGCGGCGGGCTCTGGTGAATACCAGTAGCAACCTAGAACCGGTCCACCGACACGGTCCACGCCAATCCCTCGCTGACACAGAGGATCCACATCCAGCCTGCCGAATCCTAACAAAAGGCGTGTCGCCCCTTGAGACTAAACTTTTTCTTCTCCAGACGGAGGGAGTGCCCCCTCGTCCTTTGGGGGGGGGGTTTAACCTGGAACAGTTTTTCTCCATATTTTTTGTATGGGCCATTAATATACTTATATAAGTTTATCATATCCCCCCTTAAACGTCTCTTCTCAAAACTAAACAATTGTAACTCCTTTAATCGCTCCTCATAGCTAAGATGTTCCATGCCCCATATTAGTTTAGTCGCGCGTCTCTGCACCCTTTCCAGCTCCACAGTGTCCCTTTTATGGACAGGCGACCAAAACTAAACAGCATATTCCAGGTGAGGCCGTACCAATGCTTCATAAAGGGGGAGTATTATACATGACAATATCCTGCTGGCTTTGGAAGCAGCAGCCTGACATTGCATGCTATTCTGTAGTCTGTGATCTACAAGTACACCAAGATCCTTCTCTACCAATGACTCTGCCAGTTTAATCCCCCCTAAGACATACGACGCATGCAGGTTATTAGTGCCCGGATGCATAACTTTACATTTATCCACATTGAACCTCATTTGCCAAGTGGATGCCCAGACACTTAGTCTATCCAAGTCATCTTGTAACCTATACACATCCTCTGTAGATTGTACCGTGCTACAAAGCTTGGTGTCATCTGCAAAGATAGAAACAGAGCTGTTAATGCCATCCTCTATATCATTGATAAATAAATGAAACAACAGCGGTCCCAGTACAGAACCTTGGGGTACACCACTAATTACCGGGGACCAATCAGAGTACGAATCATTGACCACCACTCTCTGGGTGCGATCCATGAGCCAGTGTTCAATCCAGTTACAAACTAAAATTTCCAAACCCAAAGACCTTAACTTACCTGTCAGACGTCTATGAGGGACAGTATCAAATGCTTTAGAAAAATCCAGAAACACTATATCCACAGCCATTCCTCTGTCAAGGCTTCTACTCACCTCTTCATAAAAGCAAATTGATTGGTTTGACAACTTCTATCCTTAGTAAACCCATGCTGGCTATCACTTATAATACTATTATCCGCTATGTATTCCTGTATGTAATCCCGTATAAGTCCTTCAAACAATTTACCCACAATGCACGTTAAACTTACCGGTCTATAGTTTCCTGGGGAAGACCTAGAGCCCTTTTTGAAGATTGGCACCACATTCGCCATGCGCCAGTCCCTTGGCACATTACCAGATACCAGTGAATCTCTAAATATCATGAACAGGGGTACAGATATTACAGAACTTACCTCTCTAAGAACTCTTGGGTGCTTTGCGGCGGGCTCTGGTGAATACCAGTAGCAACCTAGAACCGGTCCACCGACACGGTCCACGCCAATCCCTCGCTGACACAGAGGATCCACATCCAGCCTGCCGAATCCTAACAAAAGGCGTGTCGCCCCTTGAGACTAAACTTTTTCTTCTCCAGACGGAGGGAGTGCCCCCTCGTCCTTTGGGGGGGGGGTTTAACCTGGAACAGTTTTTCTCCATATTTTTTGTATGGGCCATTAATATACTTATATAAGTTTATCATATCCCCCCTTAAACGTCTCTTCTCAAAACTAAACAATTGTAACTCCTTTAATCGCTCCTCATAGCTAAGATGTTCCATGCCCCATATTAGTTTAGTCGCGCGTCTCTGCACCCTTTCCAGCTCCACAGTGTCCCTTTTATGGACAGGCGACCAAAACTAAACAGCATATTCCAGGTGAGGCCGTACCAATGCTTCATAAAGGGGGAGTATTATACATGACAATATCCTGCTGGCTTTGGAAGCAGCAGCCTGACATTGCATGCTATTCTGTAGTCTGTGATCTACAAGTACACCAAGATCCTTCTCTACCAATGACTCTGCCAGTTTAATCCCCCCTAAGACATACGACGCATGCAGGTTATTAGTGCCCGGATGCATAACTTTACATTTATCCACATTGAACCTCATTTGCCAAGTGGATGCCCAGACACTTAGTCTATCCAAGTCATCTTGTAACCTATACACATCCTCTGTAGATTGTACCGTGCTACAAAGCTTGGTGTCATCTGCAAAGATAGAAACAGAGCTGTTAATGCCATCCTCTATATCATTGATAAATAAATGAAACAACAGCGGTCCCAGTACAGAACCTTGGGGTACACCACTAATTACCGGGGACCAATCAGAGTACGAATCATTGACCACCACTCTCTGGGTGCGATCCATGAGCCAGTGTTCAATCCAGTTACAAACTAAAATTTCCAAACCCAAAGACCTTAACTTACCTGTCAGACGTCTATGAGGGACAGTATCAAATGCTTTAGAAAAATCCAGAAACACTATATCCACAGCCATTCCTCTGTCAAGGCTTCTACTCACCTCTTCATAAAAGCAAATTGATTGGTTTGACAACTTCTATCCTTAGTAAACCCATGCTGGCTATCACTTATAATACTATTATCCGCTATGTATTCCTGTATGTAATCCCGTATAAGTCCTTCAAACAATTTACCCACAATGCACGTTAAACTTACCGGTCTATAGTTTCCTGGGGAAGACCTAGAGCCCTTTTTGAAGATTGGCACCACATTCGCCATGCGCCAGTCCCTTGGCACATTACCAGATACCAGTGAATCTCTAAATATCATGAACAGGGGTACAGATATTACAGAACTTACCTCTCTAAGAACTCTTGGGTGCAATCCATCCGGTCCTGGAGATTTGCTTACATTTATATTACTTAACTTACCTCGTACCATCTCTACATTAAGCCAGTTCAGTAAATTACATGATGTGTCACAAGCACTGACCTGTCCAATGTCAGCTCCTCCTTCTTCCCTAGTATATACAGAACTAAAGAACCCATTCAGTAGCTCCGCTTTCTCTTTATCGCCTGTGACAACCTCCCCATTATCATTATTAAGGGGTCCTACATGCTCTGTCCTTGGTTTTTTTGCATTTATATATCTAAAAAAATATTTAGGATTGGTTTTGCTTTCTTTGGCAACCTGTCTCTCATTTTGAATTTTTGCTGTTTTTATTACATTTTTACAGATTTTATTAAGCTCTTTGTACTGTTTAAATGTCATAGCTGACCCATCAGATTTGTATTTTTTGAAGGCTATTTTTTGTTGTTTATTGCTCTTTTAACATCATTTGTCAGCCATGTAGGATTTTGTTTTAATCATTTATATTTGTTCCCCTTTGGTATATATTTAGCTGTATAGTTATTTAGAGTTGATTTAAAGATGTCCCATTTACCTTCTGTATCAGTATTTGAGAACTCCTCCCCCCAGCTCTAGAGTTTTTTTTTTTTATCACTGATAATGAAGATGGATCATATCCCATTTTGGCATATTTGATCTCTGCTTCTTTGTTAATTCTATTTTAGACCAAGTTTGCCCTATTTTGATAAATAAGCTTTGGTAAGAGATGCAAAACTATTTGTTTAGACGGAATTGTGGGAAATTTTCGTTCAAATAAGATTTTCTTTAATATATACCTCAAATGGTCACTGTAGTTTCTATACTCCAATGTAATTCCTAACCTATTAGTAAATCAATCAATTTACCAAGAATGAAAAACTTTCAAAAAATCTTGGCCATTATGCCTTACTTCTTAATATGTTGTTTACTGCCTATTGTCAGGGGGGATTTGTCTTTAGTAACAACTAGATTAGGACAAATTACAGGAGGTGGGGTGGGTTACCATGTACAAAGTGAAGGAGAGAGAAAGCCTAGGCTGTGTTCCCGCAGGCTGAGAAAATCTGCCTGCTGAAGATGATCCACACTATTCTTTACTGCTCCGTGTAACCCTTTCCTTTCTGTGATCCTGCTCCAGCTGTTTCTTTCCTTTCTGCTTACATAACACCTTGCTAAATCAGTGCACCATTAAACCTCTTCTCTCTTTACACGCCATTTAGCAGTGTATGGTGTAGACAATTAGCTCAACACTGCCAGCCTGTTCAATCAAATGCATTTTCATTAGCATTTTGCCATGTCTAAGCAGTAATAAGTAGGTGCTGTGTTGTCTGGTGATTGGCCAGAGAAGTAAGGGAAAGGAAGTCTATGTATGTGTACTGCTGGCAAACAGCCTAGCTTTGGTCCTGGCTGTGCACGTATGATAAGACTCTCCAGAAGTAGGAGCACTAGGATCACCTTGTCACCACCCTGAAGAGTTAATATAACTATCCAGTTTAAAAAAATATATTTTTATTACAGGTAAGCTGCAATAAATAGGACATGGTTTAGCCCAAAGGGTTACATTTTCTGTGGTTTGGCTAGCATCACGTGTAGCTGTCCCACCGCCTAGTTCTATCACATCAGCTCTCTACATCCACACCCTCCTCAAATGCATATCAATTTCCAGTCAGCCTGCCATTCAATGTCTTATGTAGTAGATGGACCTTTTGATCCCTTCAGGTATCAGGACTCCAAACATACTGCTACCCAATTTCGGTCTCTGGTGGTTTGGTAATCAAACCTTATATGTTCAAACCCTTACCATCTACACAGTAGAAATAGTTTGAAGTCAGTATATGGTCAGAGGACTGCTATAATTTGGTGTAATTCTGCACATCCAGTCAGTGGCTTCTTTATGTTGAGCTGATTTTGTGTAACCATTGTTTTTCATCCTCCATGCCTTAAGACATATGTCTTTTCAGAATGATGTATCCTTTCATGCATCCTTCTATTCAATGTACCTTGACTAAACAAAAGATTTTGTACATTTCAAAGGTCCAACACAAGCTCATCCAACACATTTTATGTTTTGTGTTAATATTGTTGTTAAGATTTCTTAACGTTACCTATGGCTCAAGGGCGGACACAGACAGCAGAGGGCCCCTGTGCAAATAATGTGCCTGGGCCCCCCCCCCCAGCACTGTGCCCCCTCATGTACCTAGACCCCACCGGAGGGCCTCCACTTACCCCGCGCATGTAGTGTCGCCACTTGCCTTGTCCACCGCAGGTGGATGGAACGGCTCCTGAGGTGGGCTCCGGGTGGCCCCTGTCCCTCTCAGTGTGCGGCCCAGTGAGTACTCCCCCGGGTCAGCCTGACCCGTATCTAGCTGGGAGGCAGAGGGCAGTGCTCCCCTTTACATTCACACCCCTGGACTTAGCACGACACCCCTTGGCACCCCCTGGTTCCTTGGCTTCTTATCCTTAGTGATAGAAGTGACTTACAGGCAGGGCCAGACTGGCACCAAAAATAGGCTCAGGCATTTTAAAATAAACAGCCCATTTTTATGGTGGGGGTCTGACTCATGGGACCCCCACCAATCACCTTGGTTCAAGTGGCTCCCCAGATGTTGGAAAGCTGCAACTCCCATCATGTCTGAAGTGACTACAGCTGATGGGACAGTCAGGAGACTACACAATGATATCAGTGACTACAGCTCTGATGGGACAGTTAGGAAAATACACAATGATATCACTGACCTGAGTGACGTCTTCTCTGTTGTCTTTACTTTTCTTCTTCATCTGGTCCAGACACCAGGACTTCTTCCATCTTCTCTGCAGAGTCTGACACCTGGACATCATTGGTTCCTTAATTTGTCAGTAGATCCTCATCCTCTGTATGATGACAATAATCATTATAACCTTGCCAAATACTGTACCCCCTGAATATAATACTGCGAACCACTGTACCCCCTGAATACTGCCAACCACTGTATCCCTGAATATAATACTGCCAAATACTGTTCCCCTGAATATAATACTGCCAACCACTGTACTCTATTAATATAATACTGCCAATCACTATACACCACTGAATCACCCCATACACCCCACGCACTCCATCCTCAGTCTCCTCATCACCCCATACACCCCACGCAACCCATCCTCAGTCTCATCACCCCATACACCTCACACAACCCATCCTCAGTCTCCTCATCACCCCATGCACTCCATCCTCAGTCTCCTCATCACCCCATGCACTCCATCCTCAGTCTCCTCATCACTCCATACACCCCACGCACTCCATCCTCAGTCTCCTCATCACCCCATGCACTCCATCCTAAGTCTCCTCATCACCTCATACACCCCACGCACCCCATCCTCAGTCTCCTCATCACCCCATACACCCCACGCGCTCCATCCTCAGTCTCCTCATCACCCCATGCACTCCATCCTCAGTCTCCTCATCATCCCATGCACTCCATGCACTCCATACTCTTCACCCCATACAACCCATGCACTCCATCCTCATCACCCCATACACCCCATGCACTCCATCCTCATCACCCCATACACCCCATGCACTCCATCCTCATCACCCCATACACCCCATGCACTCCATCCTCATCACCCCCATACACCCCATACATTCCATCATAAGTCTCCTCATCACCTCATATACCTTAAGCACCTCATCAGTATTACACAGCTGACACCCCCCCCAGTTCTTCTCATCAACATTAAACCCCCTAATCACTTCACCCCTGACCCCCCTTCTGGTCCTCCTTATCAACACTACGCTCTCCCAGACCCACAATCCTTCTTATCATTACGCCACCAACCTCTTCAACACCCCTCCTGTCCTCTTCATCATCATTACAATCCCCTCCCCCACCGCCCTGCACCCGACCGTCGCTCTCCTCACCTTATCTGCTCAGCGATGCGGCTGTGAGGCGGGAGGGTTTGCTGCTCCTGTCACTTCTGCCGGGGTCAGAGGCAATGACATGTGACGTCAGGGGCTTGGAACAGACGTGCATGCCTGCGCGGGGCACGTCTGTTCCCATCAGCCCCTGGCCTGTCCGTCTAGCCCAGCCGGTTAAAAGGCAAATTACTGCTGTCAGCGGCAGGTCCGGGACCTGTTGCTGCAGCATTTAGTATGAAGTACTGGCAGGGGGCCCTGCAGGGGCCCAGACTGTGAGGCCCAGGCTGTGACCTGGGCTACTAGGGGGGGCCCCCTAACACGCTGGGCCCCTGTGCTGCCGAACCGGCTGAACAAGTGATATGTCCGCCCCTGCTATGGCTATACAAAATGTGTGTATTCTCATATATTTTTCTATAAAAAAATATATATTTTTTAATTAAATCCTTAGATAATGGCATGGGAGGAAACAAAATTCTAGAACAAAATTGAAAGAAATTGGGAATGAAAGCCCTTTTTGCCCAGTAGTCTAAATTCTTATTCCCTTTTGTGCAGAAAGTAAAGGTTTACTGTCATTGGAATCATTAGAAAAAACATGCCAACATTTTTGATCACACCAGGTCTCATTTCCAGCTGACCAGACAGCAGTACGGCCTTTTTTCTGAGAACAGAGAAAAAGGTCAGATCGGCCAGTTGTCTGGGAAGTGAGCGGCACACTACCCCTCACTTTCCCGGCTGATAGCTAGCAATCACAGTTGGTCTTAGGTGTGAGACTCGATGCAATCAAAACTTTTGATATGTGTGAAGAGTAATGACAGTAACCCTTTAAATGTTGATAGGTTTGTTGATCCAATACAAGGCATATTTCCTCATATCTTTTGCATACTGCTTTATTTTTCGACACATAATAGTGTAGCCTTAGTTTTCCAGTTACTATAGTTCAGTCACTGTTTTCTATTGATCTGCTTCTCTGGTCTACAGTATTTTGTAGTGAGGTGCCCTGTTGACTAGTGGTCGGTCCCTGTAGTTTAGTACAAACTCTCTGGTCATTGAAAGTATTTTACCTCCTTGTCATGGAAGGCCAAAGATGGTCTGTGCCTCTGGACTCTAATGATCATGGGCTACTATATAAACAGAGATAGTTGAATTGACCAACAGGTAAGATAATGTCTTACTGGAGACAACACCTTTCAAAATGTGTCCACTAGGGCAGTGTTTCTCAAGCACAGTCCTCATGCACCCCCAACAGGTCATGTTTTCAGGATTCCCTTAGTCTTTCACAGGTGATATAACTGTGGTGATGCTTGATTCACTGACCAGAATTATATCACCTGTGAAAGACTAAGGAAATCCAGAAAACATGACCTGAATTTAAGGACAGCGCTTGAGAAACACTGCACTAGGGTGGTCATCTGATCACCCTAGGTCCTGATCATTCTACCATGAGCAAACAGATTATTTTGTCACGGCTAGCTGTGACCAGCCAAACAACAGTAGTTGAGCAAACAGGAGCTACCGTCGGGAGACACCTAACTGGTCAGTTAATGAGCTGTATGGCACATCACCAGTATCATATCAGAAAGAGCTGCCATGAAGAGGGAACAGCACTTGGCTGTTTTTAGCGCTCCCATAGAGAATGCACGGAGGAGCATGTTGACCCAGCTCCATACACTGGAATATTTGGGCACCGCTCCGGGGACTATGAGGGGCCCCAGCAATTGGGAACTTATCCTCTATCTTGTGGAGAGGGATTAACTTGTAAAACCCTGAATAACCCCTTTAATGCACTAGGCATAGAACCACTATATTTACCTGAATGTGTCATAAACTATTTTTTTTATATTTGCTCTAGACACCGAAATCATCTTGCCTTTGAAAGAACCTGTTATTAAATTTACAATTTTTCATCTATTGTTCAAAAAGGTTTGAGTCATAAGAGTGCAGATATCCTCATGGCAGCATATAATTAATAAGTCATGTAATAAAAGGCAGGTCATCTGCTCGCACCTGATTGCTACAATTAAGTACAAACAAACATACACTTATACACAAATCATCTGTGTAAACAGTATAGTCTGCAAAATATAGTAGCAAAATCTTCACATAAACACAATGGGGAAGATTTATAAAGGTTGTCTTTGATAAGTTATTTTTTTTTTTGTAATCTTTTTTTTTTTTTGCTTTGTTTATTTCCTTATGTGCACCATATTTATAAAAGAGTTTGGCGCACATAAGAAAAAAAAAACAATAAATTACTTCAGGAATACTTTTTGTATGATTCATCCTCTTCTGTGCTACTTTTCTACACAAAAAGTCACAGTGCTCTCCAAAGGCAGGACATTACCTTTACCACTTTTTTACCTCTATATTATGAATAAAGTTTACTTGTTCAGTAAAGAAACCCATTTGCTTTGAAGCACCCCACCTACCATCAGCCAGAACACCATACCAGGATACCAGGATGTGCCCTGGGGAAACCTCTTCACCAATACCTGTTCAATGTCTGCTACCACAACTCACACTCTCCACAAAATAGATAATAAATATATGGACACTGTGGTCCAACTGCAGGAAAGTCAAGTGCTCATGGGAGTTCTGCAGCTTGAATGAAGCTGCAGTTGAGCATGTGCACTGCCACCCTATTCAACTTCATGGAACAGATGGAAGTACCTAAGAAATATGCTTTCCTTCTCATTAGTTGTCCCATAGACTTTAAATGGAAAGGCAGCACACATGCTCAAAAACACTCTATTTACATAAGATAAGCAGGACCCCGATGTGGGTCCTGGAGTTTGGAGCCTTAGTGATCATACATTTGCATTTACATTTGGGTACAACATTTTTATACTTTTATATGCAATGCTATTGCTGTCCAATAATCCAGAAAATGTGGTTATCTGGCACATTGTTTATTGACAGATATTGCTGTATAAATGAAATGTGGCAGCCCAACATATCCTTGAATAACACATAATTAAAATACAGTTGTTTTTATGTTCTCTTAGCTTCCATTACAAATGTATTTAAAATGTGTTATCATTTTTGACTTGGCCAGGCCCCCAAGAGAAACCAATATAAATTCTATTAAGAAATAATTTGCCTGTGGAGAATTTCCACTGGATTGCCCTTTTAAACTTTAATGTTGGTTAAAAAAATATCAATCACTGATGAATCAAACTGTATGGAGTAGAGGAAAAGAAAAACCCGCCTGAATGTGTAAGGATGAGAATTGAAATGATTGGGAAAATTGTATTCCAGAGGCGCAGCCCACAGTCAGTAAAATTAGATTATCGTTCCCAGGTTTCAAATGAAATACTGTCTGCCACCTGTGTGAGAGCCAGCATGCGGATAATTTATTTGTTGCATGAATGGATAGCTTACTATGCATCAGTATCAATGTCTGAAACAATAGGGGGGCTGAAAAATGGCAGACAAAAGGAAGAAAATTACTTATGAGTCTTCCCACTACTGATGACGCCTTGGTGCTCATCTTCTTGGGTCATCGTTGCATGACCTCAAAAAGTAAAGAAATGTAGAACCTTTTTCATGGAAAAACAATCTTTTGCAGGGATGCTATGGACATGCTGGATATTGTGCTCACTCTCCAATGAGCAGAGCAGGTCAGAAGGTCAGAAATGAAGGGGCACCATGTGATCTGTGGCAGGGTTTTTAGCACTCAAACTTCTGACTTGTCATTATATATATATATATATATATATATATATATATATATATATATATATATAATGACATGTTTTCTTTTTTTTGTTTGTTTTTTTTAATTTTGTTTCTAACACTTAATCTTGGCTGTGTGACTGTTCCTTTTGTGTTAGATTTTCCACATTGGACCCTGATTTTAAAGTGGGTTTGTGACCATAGTGCCCTCTGTACTGGTGACAGCGCTGTCCATTGCTATGCTTGTTAAAGGCTAACAAGATGAAAATGTGAGTACTAAAATAAAATGGCAAACAAATAGAGAAGAGCAATTTGTTTTGGCACAAATTAAATGTATTCTGACTTTTTCCAAAAATATAGCAATTCTGCATATCCAAAACTTTTAATCTTTGTTTTGGTGAAAACTCTCTAAACAGCTCCTACTACTAGAAGACAAACACAGCCACAGATCTCCTGTCTTGTACATCATATTCACTACTGTACTTCTGCTGCTACTACTACTACTATTACTACTACAAGTTCTACTCAGCCTCATGTCTACTGCCTTGTCCATCATGTTTCACACTATACTGCTGCTTCTACTACTACTACTATCCCTACACAGCCGCAAATCAACTGCCTTTTCCATCATTCTCCATACTGTATTACTACTACTATTACTACTACTACAAGTTCTACTCAGCCTCATATCTACTGCCTTGTTCATCATGTTTCACACTATACTGCTGCTTCTACTACTACTACTATCCCTACACAGCCGCACATCTACTGCCTTGTCCATAATGTTCCATACTGTACTACTACTACTATTACTACTACAAGTTCTACACAGCCACATATCTACTGCCTTGTCCATCACGTTTCACACTATACTGCTGCTTCTACTACTACTATCCCTACACAGCCGCACATCTACTGCCTTGTTCATCATGTTCCATACTGTACTTCCAATACTATTACTATTACAACCACTACTAAGTACACTATAGTTCTAATTGGATGAATACAAGCCATTACTGGTGTGATTAAGTACACATATTAGTGAAATACTACATCTAACAAAATCCTACAACAATATGTAGAGGCAACTCCTTTCATATAAAATAACAATTTTATTGAGAAGCAATAATTACAAATATAGTATGCATGATTATGATGTTTGGCAACAACTATCCGTACTACAAATAAAGTGCACACAGGAGAAAAGTGCTTAGTGGCCAAAAATTTCACACATTATTGGGATTTCACACAGTGTTGAACCACCAAGTCCATATCTAAGTAATAGTATGCAGGGATAAGAATATTACCGTAAAGTACGGTCCCCACTCCATACACAAACTACTACTGGACTGATAGGATCACCCTCACTACTCCCCAAATACTGTAATAATTATTCCTTAACCATAATAGGGAAACACCACCACACCCCTTCATCCTAAATGCACGTTTGGGATCTTTTTCAAGGGGCAATGCATATGGCTACCACCCGTGGTCTTTTATACATAGTGATTCATACCGGAAAGTGATTTCCGGCCGCATCCCTATCGCTGGCGTATGCGCATAGTTTCCCCAGTGCCGTCACTGTGCCACCCTTATGACTACTATTACTAGCCCTACACAGCTGCACATCTCCTGCTTTGTCCATCAAGTTCCATACTTTACTGCTACTACTACTACTAGCCCTAAACATCTGAATATATCCTGCTTTGACCATCATGTTCCATACTGTACTACTATTACTACAACTATTATTAGCCCTACAGAGCAGCACAGCACCTGTCTGTCCATTTCAGTCTATATGAACATTTTTGCATTATGTAGTTGCTGCAGGTCTCCCATTCCACCACTTTCCAAAAGTGCTCTCTTGGATTGAGATCTGTTGCCTGTGGAGGCCATTCTAGTACAATGAATTTATTGTCATCCTCAAGTAACCAGTTTGAGATAATGTGAGTTTGTGACATGGTGCATTGTCCTGCTGAAAGTAATCATCAGAAAATGGGTCTACTGTGGTCATAAGGGATGGATATGATTAGCAACAATACTCAGGCAGTCAGACTGATCAGACGAGGTAATGTTCTTCCAGTTTTTTCAAATTTTGGCGAGCCTGTGTGAACTTTAGCCTCAGTTTCCTGTTCTTAGCTGACAAGAGTGACACCCATGTGGTCTTCTGCTGCTGTAGACCATCTGCTTTAAGGTTTAAAGGGTAGCTCCCACCATACTATTTTTTTTTTTTTGCTAGCATGTCCCCCCCCCCCCACTACGGCACTAGCCTGTTCCCTCCTCCCCCGGCCCGCATACCCCGCTCCCTCATTACACTTGCAGTTACTGCAGAGTTTGGCAGCGGGCGTGCAGGGACAGCTGCGGCAATGAGGCGGCGGCGGCGATGTGCAGGAGGAGTGGCCTCCCAGCCAGTGGCCGGGGAGCCAATGCGCTCGCTCCCGCCTGTCTGATTGACAGGCAGGGAGCGAGTGCAGCCTAACTGAAAAAGGACTGATTGTCACTCCAAAATCAGTCCTTTTTCAGTGGACGGTTTTTAAATGTAAATTAAACCTTTTTAATGAAAAATAAAATAATAAAAGTATATTAGAGATATGTTGTAGTACATAAGTATTACAACATATCAAAAAATAAAGTTGGTGACAGTGCCCATTTAACACGTTGTGCATTCAGAGATGGTATTCTGCCAACCTTGATTATAATAAATGGTTACTTGAGTTACTGTTGCCCTTATACCATCTTGAACCAGTCTGCTCTTTCTCCTCTGACCTCTATCAACAAGGCACTTTTGTCTATACAACTACATTCACT
Source organism: Hyla sarda (assembly GCF_029499605.1). NCBI lineage: Eukaryota > Metazoa > Chordata > Amphibia > Anura > Hylidae > Hyla > Hyla sarda. The sequence goes on along the minus strand of NC_079192.1, from coordinate 375,442,888 downwards.
GGATATTTTCTATTTTTGGACGACTTTCTGTAAAACCTACAGTTGGTTGTACGTGAAAATCCCAGTAGATAAGCAATTTTTGAAATAATCAGACTAGCCTGTCTGGCACCAACAACGATGCTACATTCAAAGTTGCTTAAATCCCCCTTTTTTTTTTTTTTTTTACAAATTCTGATGCTCGGTTGAACTTCAACAAGTTGTCTTAACCAAGTCTACATGCCCAAATGCATGGAGTTGCTGCCGTGTGAGTGGCTGATTATCAATTTGTGTTATTACTAATTAAGTGGCCAGTGAGTGAATATTTGTAAAATAACTTTTTGCTACTATATGGAGAGTAACTGAGAAAAAAAAATATTTATTTATAATGGCCCCATGGTAAAGCGACAAGGCAGATATCACTTCTACCCAGTGTTATGCTTCCCAAATAGAGTAGCACATTCATTTATTCTTATTCTTTCTGTATCACTAACAATGTCCCACAGAGTGACAGACATGACTGGCTATATATTACTTCCCTACCTCTTCTTCTGAGAATGTCACTGTGTCATATTGTTATGTCAGGATTGATCGGTTTTGTTTTGCTTTGGTTCACATTGTTTTATGGGAATGTTTACATTTTTGTTTTCTGCTCCCATCTCTTTTGTTTGACAAGTTTACCAGATAATCCATTAGTCTAGAAAGACAGAGGACTTATGAACGTAGACCCATTCTTCATATCAAGTGTAGATGTGTGGAAGCTAATATATTACGTGACAACATCCCTTTGTGATGAAGAAGACAGGTTTAGTGTAAAGGTCTTCTGATGGGGTCCTCTTCTAAGATGAATACAAGTGATACCTCTACAGGCTTCATCTTTCACGGTGTCAATAGGTTGAAAGTGGACAAGACAATCTACTACGTATTTCGCCTGGTTAATCTGTTTTCAGTGTCACTATGTATGGAGAGCACAGAGACAATACATCTTATAAATGTCCATAGAACTATATGGAGAAGAATAGCTGTCATCTGCAAAAGAAGAGTTTAAAGCTGATGGCCTTCAACAACTTTATATTTTCAATTGAAAATCAGTTCAGTTTTTAAATTAAAAACTTATTTATATAAAAAGTTGTGCAACTTTGTAAATAATTTTATTCAGTACTAGTAGTGAGCCTGGTTTATAGCATATATTTATGATAGAAGTATAGAAATCTCTCAGCTCAAAGCAAGTTGCCACAACCACACTTGGTGCAGTCTACTCTATTGGTAGAGGCTAAGGAGCTTTAAGGCTAGGTTCAGACTACGGAATTTCCACCTGCAATTCCGCTTTGAAATTGCAGGTGGAAATTCCGCTTGCTAAAATGCACTGTATAGTGAAGGGGTTTCCGTTCACAAATTCACCCTTCGGAATTTGTGAAGCGGAATTTGTCAACGGAAAATCCGCTTGGAAAATTCTGTCTGAAGAATGGCGTTGCTCTTTCTTCAGGCGGAAATCCGCGTGGAATACATTGCAGACTGCAGTGTCCATGCGGTCCTAGCGCCGACTGATTCAGGCTGCACTCGGAATCTCCGGGCGGAAATTTTCTGCCCGGAGATTCCGTAGTCTGAACCTAGCCTAAAGCTTTTAATCTTTAACCTCTTTACAGGGATCATGTCGTTGTTGGTAGATAACCAGGTTGCGTCCGCAGAGTGGTTTGCTTGTGAAAAGAGCTGGAGGGATAACCAAAGCCTGGGAAGCAGCCTAAAAAATCTCAGTGCCAAAACAAAATCTAAAATCAGGGAGTCAGGGAAAGTTGAGTGAAACCAGGAAAGCACAACCTGCCTGAGCAGACAAGATGGGGTTAATCCAATAGCTGGTTTAAACAACAGGGCCGCTTTCCACCAATATACAATACTGTGGCGCCAGGTTGTAAAACTAATTACTGGCACTGATCACATACTGGAGACATTTAAATAGCGCATCAAGAGCTCTTATTGGACAAGCTCCCAGCCCCGATTGGTCTGCTTAGAGGCCCCCTGATTAACCGGTTGGCTAAAAAATTAGACTAGAAATTGGTGATCATGTGCATTGCACCACCCAGCATCCCATATAATGACCTGCAAAGAGACTAGAGTACCGGTAACAGTGGGACAAAGAGGGAGCATTAACATTATACAACACAACTGCATGTTCAAATACGCAGGTTACAGATAGGAAACATTTTAGTATTCCCTGCTGGCTCAGTCTCTGCATAGACGTTATTCTGGTGATCTGATTCAAAAAAATGCCTTTTAAAGACAAAAGTGGGGATTGCCCAGAGGCCTCCAAGACCTTGGGATCTCCACCTTTCAAGACATGTTGAAGACACTCCCTACAACAAAATCTAGTAGATAGAACTCCTTTATCTTTTTTAAGTGTGACATCATGTCTCCAAATTTGTAAGTGCGGTACAGTGCGCACAGTTATAATGATGGTGGCACATGAGCGAGGAAACTAAGAGAGTGTTCTTTTTTTACTTAGTCCTGAAGCCTTCACGATTGCCCTGGGTTCTGAACAATAATTTAATATAAGGCATAGGTGCCTTCACATGCTTAGATAATACAACAAGAATAATTGTGATCATTGCCTCAATGATGATCATCTCAATGTGCACATGCTCATACACAACCAATTTAGACCTTCAAAGTTGCAATATTGGATGATCAGAATCAGGAACACAAAAAGTGTCAACGCTTATTGCAAGTAAAACCAGCCATCTAGACCAGCCATCTGGTGTGTCACCTTTGCACTATGTCACTATGATTACATTTTTATTGAAATTTAGAAAAATTACCACACAGAGTCAAATCTTTGGACCAATACTGAGTAGTCACACAAGTGTTAAAACCAAATGCACCACATCTGTCATACTGCATTAACCCGTTAAGGACACAGCCCATTTTGACCTTAAGGACACAGCCAATTTTACTTATGCATTCTATTTTTTTCCTTTTCGCCTTGTTTTTTGTGTGACCAATTTTTCTTTGTAATTACATCACTTTTTTTGGCAAACCCCAAAAAATTATCATGTGTGTGAGAAATTGAAAAGAAAACAGAAATTCTGCTAATTTTGGAGGGTTTCGTAGAAATGACATGTTTCCTTTATTCTGTCGGTCAAATAAAATGATACCCATGATTCTATACTTTTCTATTATTGTAATGCTTTTTAAAAAACTTTTTTTCCCCCACAAAATAAGTATGTTAAAATCTCCCTATTTTGACTACCTATAACTTTCTCAATTTTTCGTATACGGGCTATATGAGGGCTCATTTTTGGCACAGTGATCTGTAGTTTCTTTGATACCACTTTTGAGTATATGTGACAAATCAATCAATTTAAATTTTTTTTTTGGGGGGGGGGGGGGGGGGATTTGATACCAAAACACAGCAATTTTGGACTTTCTTTTTTTTTTTTTTTTTTTTATGTTTCTGCTGTTTACCATACAGTATCATTTATATTATAATATGATAGTTCAGACATTTACATATACAGCAATACCAAACATGTTTATTCATTATTTTATTTTACGTTTTTCGATGTCAAATGGGAAAAAGGGTTGATTTACATATTGGGGAGAGGATTTAAAAAAAAATTTTAAACACTTTTTATGTCCCCACAGGGGACTATTTATAGCAATCTTTAAATTGCTAATACTGTTCAGTGCTATACATAGGCATAGCACTGATCAGTATTATCGATGATCTACTTCTCTGGTCTGCTTGATGTCAGACCAGAGAAGAAGATGCCAGGGGGCGGACAGAGGCAGGTCAGGGTACCATGGATGACCGGATCCCCATGGCAGTGCCACAGGTGATCGGATCATCCATTCAAAAAGCCACATTGCCGCAGACGCTGTGATCTGAGAGGTTAATGGCGGACATCAGCCTGATCACTGATGTCCGCCATTACTAGTGGGTCCCTGGCTGCTGTGTTTGCCTATTTATCTTCCTGAGGACGGTGTTGTTGCACCGAAACTAGTAGAGGGGGGCACATTTTGTTGGTTTTAAGTTGTGTCACAGTGATCCAGTCATAAGGGATGCTGCAGTTCCCTACACATTACTAATAGAGGGGTTATCCCCTATATATAGATACATCGGGAACTGTGACATAGTGATTTTAACCCTTATGTCACTATATAAGATTTTAATAGCAGACACAATAAAAGTTACATTTTAGGGGAATTTTTCCCAGAGGGGATCTTGTGCCGCGGGCCTTAGTGCACTGGGTAGACATTAGCGAACTTACAGTAAATTTGATTTGTCACAAACTTCTCGGCTCGGCAGTTGATGACTTTTCCTGCATAAATTAGTTCAGCTTTCAGGTGCTCCGGTGGGCTGGAAAAGGTGGATACAGTCCAAGGAGACTCTTTCCTAGGAATGTATCCACCTTTTCCAGCCCACCGGAGCACCTGAAGGCTGAACTAATTTACGCAGGATAAGTCATCAACTGCTGAACCGAGAAGTTCGTGACAAATCAAATTTACTGTAAGTTCGCTCATCTCTAACACTGGGTTTTGGTATGTTGGACACTGCTCAAAAAAAATAAAGGGAACACTGAGATAACACATCCTAGATCTGAATGAATGAATGAATTAATCATATGAAATACTTTTGTCTTTACATAGTTGAATGTGCCAACAAAATCACACAAAAATGATCAATGGAAATCAAATTTATCAACCCATGGTGGTCTGGATATGGAGTCACACTCAAAATCCTCTTATCTTGGTACCTAATCGCAGTCAGGCTACCTCTAACAAGCACGTGGAGGGCTATGCGGCCCCAAAAGAAATGCCACCCCACACCATTACTGACCCACCGCCAAACTGGTCATGCTGGAGGATGTTACAGGCAGCAGAACATTCTCCATGGGGTCTCCAGACTTTGTCCCATCTGTCACATGTGCTCACTGTGAACCTTCTTTCATCTGTGAAGAGCACAGGGTGCCAGTGGCGAATTTGCCAATCTTGGTGTTCTCTGTCAAATGACAAACATCCTGCATGGTTTTGGGCTGTAAGCACAACCCCCAACTGTGGACATCGGGCCCTCATACCACTCTCATGGAGTCTGTTTCTGACTGTTTGAGTGGACACATTCACATTTGTGGCCTGCTGGAGGTCCTTTTGCAGGGCTCTAGAAGTGCTCCTCCTGCTCCTTGCACAAAGGCAGAGGTAGCGGTCCTGCTGCTGGGTTGTTGCCCTCCTACGGCCTCTTCCACGTCTCCTGATGTACTGGCCTGTCTCCTGGTAGCGTCTCTACGCTCTGGACACTACTCTGACAGACACAGCAATCCTTCTAATTGCCTATAATTTCTAACTGTTGTCTGTTCCATTTGCACAACAGCATGTGAAATTGATTGTCAATCAGTCTTGCTTCCTGAGTGGACAGTGTGATTTCATAGAAGTGTGATTGACTTGGAGTTACATTGTGTTGTTTAAGTGTTCCCTTAATTTTTTTTTTGAGCAGTGTATTATAAGGTGGTCCCTGGGGATCATTTGTGTTTGCTGTGTACTAGCCATTACGCCCTATCCAATAGACATGAATGAAGGGGGTGTGGTGTGACGTCACGATCACAGAAGCCCTAGGCTTCAGTGATGTAATGCCGCAGTGCCGGCCCAGAGATCGCGGTGGGTCCCAGCAGCCACACCCCCGCGATCAGACATGTTATCCCCTATCCTCCTATAAGAAATAACATATCTAGGGGTGGAGTTCCAATTTAAATCCTTCGTCATTATCTTAGTCATCTATTAAAACACTTTTCTTAAAAAAGAGAATGACCACCACAAACATATAATAATAGATTTCTCCTCATATTGTCATCATCATGGATAACAGAAACTTGCGTCCAAAAATGTTGCCATGTCAACTGTATTTTTTATTCAGACAGATGGTAGATTTGACTAGTGTTGCTCGCGATTATTCGCACTGCGAATTTTATTCGCGAATATAGCACTATATATTCGCAATTACGAATATTTGTTTTTTTCACAGTACACATCACAGTGATCATCCCTCTCTGCTTCCAGCTTGTGTGGTGTAAAGAAGGCAGTGATGCTACTGTGTGAGACTGGAGTACGAATTTTCGCATATACTAAAATCTGCATATGCTAATTTTCGCATATGCCAATTTTCGCATATGCTAACTTTCGCATATGTGAATTTTCGCATATGTGATTTTTCGCTTCTGCTACTTTTCGCATATGCAAATTTTCACATATATGAATTTTCGCATGTGCAAAAATAAGCGCTAATATTATGAATATGCAAATTTAGCAAATATATGACAAATATTCATCCATATATTCGCGAAATATCGCAAATTCGAATATGGCCTATACCGCTCAACACTAGATTTGACCAAATATCCATAAATGACTGGTTAAATAAGTGATTTCCAGCCTTAACAGCTTATTTTACTTATTTTACAGATGATGATAAGTTTAGTTTGCTGCGGTTGCCGAGCTGCGAATACGTTCTAACCAAAATTTTACTGACTCTAGCTAATCTGTATATTTAGCACTTTGAAGGAGTATGTCTGTATGTGACCAGTAACCCCTTTCACAATTTTGTGGGGTAGTATGGGTGTTTCATAGACGATCTCCTATTGGGGCAGAGTACCGTATATACTCCAGTATAAGCCGAGTTTTTCAGCACAATTTTTCGTGCTGAAAATACCCCCCTCGGCTTATACTCAAATGAACTCTCCACCCGCAGTGGTCTTCAACCTGCGGACCTCCAGAGGTTTCAAAACTACAACTCCCAGCAAGCCCGGGCAGCCATCGGCTGTCCGGGCTTGCTGGGAGTTGTAGTTTTGAAACCTCTGGAGGTCTGCAGGTTTAAGACCACTGCGGCCTTCGACATCATCCAGCCCCCTCTCACCCCCTTTAGTTCTGTATAGTACTCGCCTCCGCTCGGCGCTGGTCCGGTGCTGAAGGACTGTCCGGTGAGGAGGTCGTCCGGTGGGATAGTGGTTCCGGGCTGCTATCTTCACCGGGGAGGCCTCTTCTAAGCGCTTCGGGCCCGGCCCCAGAATAGTCACGTTGCCTTGACGACGACGCAGAGGTACGTTCATTACCAACGTACTTCTGCGTCATCATCAAGGCAACGCCTCTATTCTGGGCCCGAAGCGCGGAGAAGAGGCGCCCCCGGTGAAGATAGCAGCCCGAAACCACTATCCCACCGGACGACCTCCCCACCGGACAGTCCTGCAGCACCGGACCAGCGCCGAGCGGAGGCGAGTACTGTACAGAACTAAAGGGGGTGAGAGGGGGCTGGATGATGTCGAAGGCAGCAGTGGTCTTCAACCTGCGGACCTCCAGAGGTTTCAAAACTACAACTCCCAGCAAGCCTGGACAGCCGATGGCTGCCCGGGCTTGCTGGGAGTTGTAGTTTTGAAACCTCTGGAGGTCCGCAGGTTGAAGACCACTGCGGGTGGATGATGACAAGAGGATGATGAAGGGGGGGTGTGGGATGATGACAAGGGGATGATGAAGGGGGGTGGGGATGATGACAAGGGGATGATGAAGGGGGGTGTGGGATGATGACAAGGGGATGATGAAGGGGGTGGGGATGATGACAAGGGGATGATGAAGGGGGGGTGTGGGATGATGACAAGGGGATAATGACAGGTGAAGATGATGAGGGTCTGGATGATGACAGGGTGATGATAATGAGGATGTTAATGACGGGGGTCTGGATGATGACAGGCTGGGATGATGTATTTCCCACCCTAGGCTTATACTCGAGTCAATAACTTTTCCTGGGATTTTGGTGTGAAATTAGGGGCCTCGGCTTATACTCGGGTCGGCTTATACTCGAGTATATACGGTAACTCCCATCATGTCAGGGCTTTTAGGCATTATTTGAATGCAAACAATCATAATTTATGATTCATGTTACATCTTGAGAGGTATCTTATTGACTTCCTGGATGTCACCATCAAGGGTATCATTGATACAAATATATATCAAAAACCTGCAGCAGGGAACAAGACACAATCAAGATCAGCTAATTCATCAGAGCCAAATTTGCTTTCTCTAAAGAATATTTTTGATAATATTTGTATTGATATCAAAAATAGATTACAACTAACGGGATATAGTAGAGGCACATGGAATATTGAATAATGGACGTAGCACACTCTAAAACTAGGGAACAATATCTATAAAATACTCCCATCAGGACCAAGAACAATTCATATATGCCAACATTCATATTTGCCCGCATCTACCACCTGCCCGCTAGCTATTACCAGACTACAACTCCTAGCATTCCCTTGCAGTGAGGACATGTTGTTAAGCGTTATAGTCCCAACAGCTTGCGGACGGGTGGTAGATGTAGGAAGGTGCCTGGGAGCGGAGGTGTGCAAAAAGTCACACAAAAATGTGGCAACTGTGTAAAAGTGCTGTCAAAAGCAAGTTTGTAAGCCAGGTCAGACCTGGCTTACACTTGAAACTTTTTGAAGGAGGTTTGCAACTTTTGCTTTTTGCTTACGCGCGACTTTCTACACTTGATAAATTCCTGACTACTGCAAAGTGAAAACTGAAAATTGCTTGGGTAGGGCTGACTTCCATCCACATTAAAAAAGAGGTAACTTAATCAAATTAGAAACCTGTGTATCTTACCGAGAGTATATATAGCTACAGTTCTGGATAAAGGAACGATGGCTGCCTGGGGTCCATGGAAACGCCTGTAGTCATAATCAGTCATCAGAGAAAAGATGACTATGAAGACATATTCTTGTCCGGACTCTTCATGGCTCTGCCCCTTCAGGTAGCCTCTAGGAACTTCTGTGATGGGGATCCGTGGCCTTCCTTGATGAGGATCTATGTTGCTTCCCCCTGTCTCCCTTTATCATGCTTTTATCCTATTCCTTATCTTAAGCATCCACCCAAACAAATATCATGTCATCGAATGATGACTGGGTGTGTGTGTGCGTGTTTGTGTATGGAGATCGGGGTCTAGTCACATGACATCACAGCTAAAAATGTATTAGAACAGTATATTCATTTTCATGTATTATGGCTACTATATCTACCATTATATAATATCCTTGTTCATCTAACCTAAGATAATATTCCTGAATTAATCTTTCAGCCAAATCAAATATATGACTGAACATCCCAAATTATTTAGACAGCATTTAATTACATATCTGTATACATAATATTGAACCCAGCATTTAATTACATATCTGTATACATAATAGGAATAGTCGCTTATAGTGCCATAACTATCTATCAGCTATAGATATCAATAATGTTATAATATGACAATGTAACATATCAATGCCACATTGATCATATTATAAGGAATGGTTTTATAAAAAGACATACATCTGCACATTCCTTTGGTGTTGAGCCTCTCAGGGACACATACCTTACGGTTACAATGGAGAACATATAATTTCCATGTATCTCTGGGTTGGTAAACATGATATCTATTGTGTTAAATCCCAGGCTAACACAGTTAAGATTGAAAGATTTTACAAGTATTTGTTCATCTAAAAACTCTGTCCTTGTTTTGTAAAGAACTATAAACAGACCTTTGTATGTCCTGTTTGTCACCCCCTTCAATTGTTAACTCAGATTTAACATAGCCTAAGAAAAACAAAACATAATCCTAGGGCCTTCTTTGGTAATCTTTACAAAGATGGATGCTTTACCATGTTGTATCTCTCATATCAAAAAATTTGATTTTATCGGTACCAATATAGCCCGATATCATACTTCACAGAGCAATTGGTTACACACTGCTGGCAACTTCAGAGGTTCCAAGGTGTAATCTATGCACTTCAAGCTGCCTAGCTTGAAACATGTCAGTGTTTCTTTTCATTTTAAGAAACATGTCTAATTTTCACATCAGATGTAAGCTATTCTAATCAAGCTTACAATTTTAACTAGAGATGAGCGAATTTTTGAAAAATTCGATTTGAATGATTTGCTTAATTTTCTGAAAAAAATTGGTTTGGTAAAAATTTATTTGCGGCCAATCGCTATTAAAAATGGCTGTTTCTGGCCTACAGAGAGCCTCTATAGGGGAGTAGAACACTTTGCCTTACTGTAACACGCATAGGGTGTGTGCTGGGTTAGAGAAATAATACTGTTATTCATTATGACAAACAGATCTGAGGTTTCGCTAGTAGAATCACTGTAGTAGCGCGGCACAATGACTCTGGAGGTGGCATCAGTATGAGGAGACCATATAGTGTCTGAATGACACAGCGTGGAGGTGACGGCAGCATGAGGAGAACATATAGTGGCTGAATGACACAGCCTGGAATTGGCGGCAGCATGAGGAGACCACAAAGTGGCTAAATGACACAGATTGGAGTTGGCGGCAGCATATAATGGCTGAATGACACAGCCTGGAGGTGGCAGAAGCAAGAGGAGACCCTATAGAGGCTGAATGACACAGCCTGGAGTTGGCAGCAGCATGAGGAGACAATATAGTGGCTGAATGACACAGCCTGGAGTTTGTGGCAGCATGTGGATACCGTATAGTGGCTAAATGGCACAGCGTGAAGGTGGTGGCCGCATGAGGAGAACAGAACATGTAGTTGCTGAATGACACAGCATAGAGGTGATGGCAGCATAAGGAGAACATATAATGGCTGAATGACACAGCGTGGAGGTGGCGGCAGCCTGAAGAGACCACATAGTGGTTGAATGACACTTTGTGGAGTTGGCAGCAGCATGTAGTGCCTGAATGACACAGCCTGGAGTTTGCGGTAGCATGAGGAGACTATAGTGGCTGAATGACACAGCCTGGAGGTGGCAGAAGCATGAGGAGACCATATAGCATCAATAGAGGTGTAGAACACTTTTCCTTGTCCTAAAACGCATAGGAAGTGTGCTGTGTTAGTGAAATAATACTGTTATTCAGTATGACATGCAGATTACAGACATCGCTATTAGAATCACTGCCACAGAATGTCTGGATGTTACAGCAGGGAGACCATATGGTGTCAAAATTGAACAGAATAAAAATATTTTTATGTGATTTTAATTTAATTTAATTTAAATTTATTTACATTTTTTGAGTACCCATTCTGGTGAGCATTGAGCTGGCAATCCTCCGTCAGACCAGATACCGCCTATTCCAGCCCCTGCTTCTCAGCGCCCCCCTGACTGTGAAAGTGCAATTGTTTCATACACTCAATTATGGTTCATTGCTATCGCTCCAAGCTGTTTCATTGGATTCTTGTGATAATACCACACGTAATATATGACGTCGACGACCATAGGGCCTCAGTCTTGAAAAGATTACATCAATTTTTTTTTAATTAAAATTTAACATTTATATTAGATTCCCATGTTTAATGTCCCAGCTTTTAATTTGAACTAATACTGTATGATCACAAAACCCAATCTAACAAGGAGTCACATGGCAGCACAATGATAGAGGCAGCAGCTGCCCGACGAGACCATAGGGCCTGACAATTGAAAAGATTAAAGATATTTTTTTAAATTTGAATGAAAGATTTTAGATAGATGAATATTTTTTAAGTTTAATCTTAGGTGCTAACAGTATAAGGAGACCATTGGTGGCACAATGACACACAAAATCCATAGTGAATGAATGCACGACAAACGGGGATTGCATACATCTAATATCTTTATTCACACATTCTTCAACTGTTATGCAAACAGGCATAAATGGATATAACAAAAGATAGTCACCCAGTGATAAAGTAGCAAAAATCGATCTGGCATTTTTAGGATTTCACCAGCCTCTCCAATGTCCCTTGTTCCTGGCCGTGATGCATTGCATCTCCTGCGGGCTGAAAGTCAAGCTACTCAGCAGGGCCAATTGCCGACAAGGCAACATTTCATAGACGTTTCCATAGACAAGGCAACGTTTCACGAGAATGAACTCCCTTTCTCAAGCCTCTCACGTGCACACCCACCACCGTGATTAAATATAACATACTTCTCACAAGAACATTAGTTCTATAACAAAGTGGAAAAAAATATATAAAAACAATAGTGAATATAATACACATTAAAAACAGTACTATGGGGATCAGCAATTTTACAAAAATACATTGAATGAATAATTTTCATTGATCCCATTCGGTGCTAGCATTCCCAGCCTCTGGATCTGGATATACCTCAAGCTTCAGTAGTTTTTTTTCTAGTTAACTCTTCTTGTCGAGTACTCACTATCTCTTCCAGTATCATCCACCTCATGTCACATACCTGATGCCCATTTTCAGAAAAATGTCTAGGCAGACTTGTTTCACCAAAATTATATTTCTCCTTTTGATGTTTTTCTCAGTTCTTTTCTTATAATTTCTAACAGAGCTTTTATGTTCATTTTATCTAACTTTCATGTTTCTAGATGTTTGCCCCACGTACCCCATTCTACATTTAATTAAATATATGGCATTTTTGTCTCACAAGTAAAAAAAAACCTTTGATCATTATTTGTGTACCCTTTGTGGAATGTGTCACAATATCACCTTTAATGATCCCATTGCAATTTTGATACGCTCTACATGGAAGCATGCCCCTTTTCCTTGCTTTCAAAAACGTCTGTTTAGATTTATTTTTTTGTCGCATATCCGATCTTACTAAATAGTTAGCTATCAACTTTTTATAAATAAATCTTGGGCGCTCACTAAACAGTTCCCCATATTGAAAGGACAGAAAGAAATACATTTGATGCTGGAGGATGACACTAATAATGAAATTATATCTCATGAATTAAAAAATGTATTATCTAATGAAACACCTCGTGTTCCTGTGCTGTATTTACTCTCCAAGGTTGATAAGGATCTGAGTTGCCCCCCTGGGATGTCCCATAGTCTCGGGGGTCAACTCAGTCCTACATCCTCTGGCTGTGTATGTGCATAGCTTTCTACAAAAGGTGGTAAAAAAAACCTCCCTAATTGTTTAGCCGATACTAATGAATTTTTAGATCATTTGGAAGAAATGAGCTTAGATGAAACATGTCTATTATGTACTATGGATATAAAGAGTTTGTACACTAATATCCCAGTTGAGGAAGGGATGAAGGCTATCAGGGAGCAATTGATCAAAGACAATACCCTTACTAATGCTAAGATAGGATTCCTAATGGATGTGCTGGAACTTTTACTTACCAAAAATTATTTTAGGTTTAGGGAAGATTTTTTTTTTTTACAGAAACAAGGAGTTTCTATGGGGTCTCCAGTAGCCCCTAGTTTGACTAATTTTTTTTATCATCAAATTCGAAGAGGTGTATGTTCCAGCGCACCCATTGGGAAGTAAAGTCAGGAAATGGTTAAGATATGGGGATGACGTGTTCATTCTATGGACGGGGACACGTCAGGAATTGGATGAATATGTAAGTTATCTAAATCAGTATAATCCATTAATTGAATTTACCTGTGAGGCAAGTGCTACCTGTATACATTATTTGGATGTGGAAGTAAAAAATGTGAATAATAAAGTAGAAACCACATAAAGAAAGTGCACAGGCCCCACAGGTTTTCAAAGGGATACTGAAAGGACAAATAATTAGGACTAAGAGGATTTGTAATTCTGAAGTTGAATGCCAAAAGAACAGAAATTATATGATCAAGAAATTAGTACAGAGGGGGGGGGGTACGCGAGATAGAAATTGGAGGAAGTCGCACAGGCGGTAGATAAAATACCAAGGGAGCAATTGAGAAGAAAAAAGGAGAAAAGTGATAGCTTCATGTTTCTAAGTACCTATGATGGACATGGTAAATTAACAAAAAAAAGTGATTAATAAATATTAGGAGCTTCTTAAGGTAGATTAAAAATATGGGGTACTGTTAAGTGAGCACCAGAGATTTATTTATAAAAAGGGGACGTTGATTGCTAACTATTTAGTAAGATCAAATATGCGACAAAAAAACAATCTAAACAGATGTTTTTGAAAGCAAGGAAAAGGGCACGTTTTCATGTAGAACGTGTCAAAATTGCAATGGGATCATTAAAAGTGAAACCTTGACACATTCAAGAAAGGGTACACAGATAATGATCAAAGGTTTTTTTTACTTGTAAGACAAAAAGTGCCATAGATTTAATTAAATATGGAATGGGGTATGTGGGGCAAACATATAGAAATGTGAAAGTTAGATTAAATGAACATAAAAGCTCTATTAGAAATGATAAGTGGTACCATAAAATCTTTTTGGTAATGTCCGAGCAGCATGATGAGACCATAGGGCCTCACAATCCATAAGAATAAAAGATACATTTTCAAATTTGAATTTAATATTCGTGGTAGCTAGTGCTACCATAAAAAAATGTAGGTAATGTCCCAGCAGCATGATTTGACCATAGGGCTTCACAATCCCTTAGATAAAAAGATACATTTTCCAATCTTAATTGAAGATTTTTGGTGACTAGTGCTACCATAACATTTTTTAGGTAATGTCCCAGTAGCCTGATGAGATCATAGGGCCTCACAATCCCTAAGATTAAAAGATACATTTTCAAATTTTAATTGAAGATTTATGGTAGCTAGTTCTACCATAATTTTTTTTAGGTAATGTTCCAGCAGCATGAGGATATTATATAGTGGCTAAATGACACAGCCTGGAGTTGGCGGCAACATGAGGAGACCATATAGTGGCTGAATGACACAGCCTGGAGTTGGCGGCAGCATGACGAGACCATATAGTGGCTGAATGACACAGCGTGGAGGTGGCGGCAGCATGAGGAGAACATATGGTTGCAGAATGAGACAGCCTGGAGGTGACAGGAGCAGCTTTAGGAGTCTTAAAAATGACGGGGTGACAGAGTGGTGCGGTGGGTGGCAATACCAGTACCTGGTGACGAAGGTGGTGGAAAAAAGGAGAACTTGGCATCAGATGTGTGGCATCAGGTAGGTGGCAGGATCAGAATAGCAGCTGAGGCAGGTAGGCAGAAGAAAATGGTCTCTTTTGTACAAGTATTTGTGTACACAAGTAAGTATTGAGGATATGCATTATGTTAAACTTAACTTTTAATATTATGCTTAGGATAAAATATATGGACTCAATTTTTTTTTAAATGAAACAAAAGGAAAGGCATGCAAAAAACACCATATGCCACCTACACCACCAAGTATTGATGTGATGCAAAGACCTCTAAAAGGTGGAAAGGAATAACGTATGGTCCATTGTAACCAGTCGGGGTAAAAACTTCCCCTGTAAGGCCCTACTCTCGCCCTATTAATTCCCTTCTTGGTAAGTGTAATTCACCCTAAAAATGGCGGCCCCAAACAGGAAACTATTTCTAGTTTCATCTAAAGGAAATGGCAGTGTTTGTAGGGGGAAATAGGGAGAGGTTCCTGTGTGGGGCCACCCTTTTTTGGGCGAGTAACACTGGGACCCTGGCCGAGCTTCTTCTTCTTCTGCATTCTACATCTTGCATGTGGCCATGTTAACCTCCTTCGGATGCTTGATTAAAAACTGCCACACTGCCGAGTAGCTGATTTTCCCACCAACAGTCTGCACTGATTGACTGCTACTGCCACAGACTCTAGGGAAGGTAGGCTGCCACGTAGCAGGTGGTCTACCCCGGGCACGTTTGGCTCCAGACTTTCCACTTCTGCCACATGCTGACTGTCAACCATGCTACCACCTTGCTGACTCAGCTGCTGCCTCACGGGCAACGTGCAACCCTCTTCTCCTGATGATGATGAAGCTCCTTCTGCACCCGGCTCCCAAGTGTGATCGGCTTCATCATCATCGAGTTGTGTCTGCACATCACTGATGTCCTCCTCAGGTTCCTCAACAGTGTCTGCTTCCAGAGCCTGAACACCCCCTCCCATGCCACTCTCCTCATCACTACTTGCCCGTCTAGCGGAGGAAGCAGCGGATGTCTCCTCCACTTTTTGGCTGGGCAGTAGCTGCTGACTGTCCTCTACATTGTCCTCACTAAATAGTGGGGCTGAACCCACAGCATAAAATACTTCTGCAGGGATAGGAACAGCATAGGACAAAGGCAATGGGAGGACAGGGACTGCTCCCGGGCCATGGCAACTGAGGGTTGTGTCTGAAGAGCCCACCGACTGTTGACTGGGCGTGTCAGATGTCACTTGTGCTGAAGTAGATGACCGTGTTAACCAATCAATGACAGCAGATGGGTTGCTGGTCAAGACATGACCGCTAGCTGATACCTGGAGTTCAGGCCTCTTGCTGCGACTCATGCTGCCACTCACCCCTAGTCTTCTGCAACCTCTGCCTGATGAATTTAGGCCTCTGCCACTCCTCTGTGCACATCCTGGCACTTCTCTGCCTGACATACTTAGTGCGTATATTTTAAGAGGGGAGTACAATATGCTCCACTACGCTTAAAATAGTATTTGTGTACAACACCAGCCGGTGAGAAATTTTGCCTGCCCTTTCACAGTATCTAGGCCCTTGAGACTTTAACAGGAACAAACTAGTACACCACTTAGATGTACGTATGTGGTATGCACTTATGAGGGGAGGACAATGCAGTACAGTACGCTTAAAAAGTATTTGTTTACAACACCAGCCGGTGTCTACTTTTGCCTGGCCTTTCACAGTATCTAGGCCCTTGAGAATTTAACAGGAACAAAATAGTACACCACTAAGATGTTCATATGTGGTATGCACTTATGAGGGGAGGACAATGCACTCCAGTATGCTTAAAAAAGTATTTGTGTACAACACCTGCAGTACACACCAGTGCTGCTGCACACAGTCACTGTGTACTACACCCAAAATTGCACTCTCTCTTTCTCAATCTCACTTTGTTCCCCTTCTAGGCAGGATTCGTTCTTCAGCTGAATTGCTGTTGTGCTGTACAAGACACTATGGAACACACTGCACTCTGTCCCTCCATGTAATAGAACGCTGATGTAACTAGGAGGTGAATCGCTGCAGAAAATAAGCTTTGCTGGCTAACACACACAGCACTGTCTGTCCCTATATATCTCTCTGCAATGAAAAGCTGAAGTGACTGGCCGCAATATGGCTGCTGATTATATAGGGTTGTGACATCACAGGGGTGACTGGATGCTGATAGGCTGCATATTGCATGTGATTCAGGGTCATCCCCCTACCCTTGTTCCCACCTTCCCAGGATTCCTTGCCCCATGTCATCACGTGCCATTTAAGATGCCCTGGAGCCTGGACTGCACAAAATGTAGTTTAATAAAGCAATTTGCGCAATGGAATCATGCCGATATTCGCATTTGTAATGAATTTGGATTGGTCAGAGTCGACTTGCTCATTTCTAATTTTAACCACTGTCGGGAGATGGGACCAAATTCTTGGACATTCTTCTTCCTTTCCACATGGGGACCAGCCCGTTGTCTTATGTGCCCCCCCCTCTCTTACATATGGTGTTCTTCCTAGGATCCTGTTCATATGGTGGTGAGCTGACTTACGTATTTTATTTCCTTCTTTTTGAAAAACTCATTTAAAGAGGTACTCTTCTGAAAAACATCTTATCCCCTATCAAAAGGATAGGGGAAAGATGTCTGATCGCGGGAGTCCCACCAGTGGGGATCCTCGCGATGTCCGGGCTTGCAGCGGTGGCGTCCAGAACACGGAAGCTTGCAGATTCCGCATTCGTGACATCACTCCATGCCCCCTCCATTCATGTCTATGGGAGGGGGACGTGATGGCTCCTCCCATAGACATGAATGGAGGGGGCGTGGCGGCTGTAGTCGCCAGTCATCCATTACGGAGCAGAGTTCGCTCCATGCACGGATGACTGGGGTGCCACACCGGAGATCGGGGGGGTCCCCAGTGGCGGGACCCTTGCAACAGACATCTTATCCCCTATCCTTTGGATAGGGGATAAGATGTTTTTTGGCGGAGTACCCCTTTAAACAAAATCTGTGGGATGGTAAGGATGGAAACATCAGTATCTTTGTGTATCTCCCTAGTACAGGAGACAAATGTTAGAACTACATATAGCCTTGGGGACAAACTTTTTTAGACTTTCATCAAACCCCTTATACAACATTCAGCTTCTTCCAAGCTTGGAATAGCTGATAACAGACAATGGTAGATTCCATCAATGGTAAAATTAAAGTCAATAAGACATTTTTGGGTTCATTGTGACTTTAAATGTTCTTTCTTATAAAGAGTAGATGTAAGATTAAGGATCTTGGTTATTGTACACTGCGTTCCCTTTCGCCCCGGTTTTATATAACTCTTTGTAGCTATATTGAAGCTTTACAGCACATTGCATTTTCTCCTTCTTTTCATATTAATATTACGCATTAAACATAGCAATTTGTCTTGTAAATGCAGCCGCCAGCAGACACAGCTGCTCTAATTATTCCTATTGTGTTGTGCGGCTCATGGCTCGATGGCACCGCTTTGCAAGGGAAAAATAAAGCTGGAATTCTGCACTTCAGCTTACATGGACTGTGTTCTGTATGTTTTTCTTATTTTTTTTCCTTTCAGAACAATGGGTAGGCAGAATAATGCATTCAATACCTGCTATTAGAGCATATGACAGTAATATCATTATCAGTGCTCACGGTGAAGATGAATTCATAATTAGTTTAATCTGTTTTTCTTTTTGGGTAGGTAGATTGTAGCTTGTAAATGGACATAAAAGCAGGTAAACAGGATTTTAACACTTTTATCCTAAAAGAAAAAGAATAAAACTGGAAGTTACCTTATTTATCGGCGTATAACACGCACTTTTAAAACTTAAATTTAGGGCAAAAAGTCTGCCTGCCTGTTATACGCCGATAAGTCTTCTGGTCACTGATTTAAAGCCGCCGCAGCAGCGTCTGCTTGTTATGTATTAACAGCATGGCCATGGCCACTTTAAATCAGTGACCAGCGGTGTCTCCTCCCCACTCTGTCACTTGTTTTCTCCCGCACTATCCACAGGTACTGGTGTGGTGGATAGTGCGGGAGACGCTGATTAAAATAAGCCCTACCTTGCCCGGTTCTGCGCTACCTTTTAATCAGCGTCTCCCGCACAATCCACCAGTACCTGTGGATCGTGCGGGAGACAAGTGAATTTCACTTTTCATTTCCCTCCCCCCTCCCTCATCATTCCCCCTTTCCCTGCTTTTTATAGTTTTGTTTATTTTCCTTACCTGTCTTGCGGGGTCAGTGAAGCAGATGAGTTGCGTCCTCTGCCGGCTTCTCTGTGTGGCATCACTTTATTTCCTGTAGTCGCCGCCGAAAAGTGACATCCGTGATGCTGCACAGAGGCCGGGAGAGGACGTAACTCATCTGCTTCACTGACCCCGCAAGACAGCCGAAGCGCAGATAAGTAAGGAAAGGGGAAGAGTGGTCTCTGGCTGACCGGGCATGCTGTGAGTTGTAGTTTTTCAACATCTGGAGGTCCGCAGGTTGAAGACCACTGGATGCCATAGGAGGAAAATGATGGGGGGATGATGAGACGGGGAAATGATGAGGGGGGGGATGATGGGGGGATGAGATAGGTAAATGATTAGGGGGGGTGAGACAGGAGGACATGATGAGGGGGGGAATGAGGGGGGAATGATGAGGGACATGATGTGACAGGGGGAAATGATGAGGGGGGAATGAGGGGGGAATGATGAGGGACATGATGAGACAGGGTGGGGGGATGATGGGGGGGGAATGATGGGGGGACATGATGAGACAGGAAGGGGGGATGATGAGGGGGAATGATGGGGGACATAATGAGATAGGGTGGGGGGATGATGAGGGGGAATGATGGGGGGGACATGATGAGACAGGGTGGGGGGATGATGAGGGGGAATGATGGGGGACATGATAAGAGAGGGTGGGGGGTATGATGAGGGGGGAACAATGAGGGACATGATGAGTCAGGGTGGCGGGGGGATAATGAGGGGGAATGATGGGGGACATGATGAGGCAGGGGGAAATGATGGTGGGGGATGCACTAAATGCTTAATGTCTGTATGGCTAGTGGTGGTCTATGACAGGGGGAGATGATGAGACATGGGGGGTGGTGATGAGAGGGGTAATTGTGGCACGGGGACTGATAAAAGGAAAGGAATGATGTGGAACTGGAGGGGACGGGACCAAACTGAGGTGCAGAAGAAAACGAAGTTGGGGGGATGATGTGGCATTTAGTCCAAGTCATTTATTTTACATTTTATTTTTTTTAACTTAAATTTCCCTGATAAAATGGGGGTGCATGTTAAACGCCAGTGCGTGTTATACGCCGATAAGTACGGTACATTAATATGACTTAAAACTCTCTTTTCTAAAACTTATCAAAACTTCACTGCATCTTGTCGTGTATATATATATATATATATATATAGAGAGAGAGAGAGAGAGAGAGAGAGAGAGAGAGAGAGAGAGAGAGAGAGAGAGAGAGAGAGAGAGAGAGAGAGAGAGAGAAAACTCCAAGAGAGCAGCACTCCTAGGTTCAATGCAGCAGTGATAGGGTGCGTCCAGTTGCTACAGATCCTGGTTACGAATCCCTCCACATAGAAAACGAACGGCAACCGCACTCCCATATGTTGCAAAAAAAGTGGTCTTTATTCACACAAACGTGAAGATGGCGACGTTTCGGCTAGCTCACCTAGCCATTATCAAGCCCTTGATAATGGCTAGGTGAGCTAGCCGAAACGTCGCCATCTTCAGAGAGAGACACAGGGCCTCATTTACTAAGAGTGAAGTGTAGTTTTCTTGTAGGTTTTTGTTTCCAACAGGTATTTTTTCATGGTATTTACTATTGCATCTTGTATTTGGCAACTTTCCCTACATTTTCCAAGTAGGAAAAGGAATAGTATGGCTTGGTTCACTGCACGTGTGCCATATGAAATGTACAATAACTTTTTATAGCCCCATCTTACTATAGAGGCTATATATGCACTTCCATTGCCAGAGGGCAAACAAGTGTCTTTTTGGTCTCAGATTGATTGGAATATTTCAGTATATCACTAAATTTTAAAAAATGAAAAAAAACTGTAGGCTGTGCTATTTCATTTAATGGAATTCTCTGTTGGATGAATACCTTGTTGGCAAACTTTGGTGGCTGTCATTCATAGGTTATCTGTCACAAGCATTCATTTAACTCATTCCTTTAGGAAGAGTCAGTGTCCATTAATGGACAAAATCACCGGATCTTCCCAAGTCAAGGAAAAACTTGGATGCCCAGGAAGAGGATGGAAAGGATCACTACGAAGCTGAATTACCCGGGATCCCTAGAAAAGCTTCAAAGATGTAACCCTGCTATGTATGAACAGTTATATGATCAAAGCTTCCCTAGAATTTTCATTCTAGTAGCTGGCGATATATCTCACTGTATGTCTACACAGTGGCATACTCTTTGTTGTAGGCTTTCATTGAAGGCTAAAATGAAAGAAAAGATGAATAGACCTCATGTGATTTGTATTGGATAGTGTCACTCAATTGGGGACATAATAACCATTTTGGATTCAATGTAAATGTCACGATGCCGGCTGGCAGGTAGTGGATCCCCTGTGCCAGAGAGGGATGGCGAGGACCACGCTAGTGGACCGGTTCTAAGCCACTACAGGTTTTCACCAGAGCCCGCCGCAAAGCGGGATGGTCTTGCTGCGGCGGTAGTGACCAGGTCGTATCCACTAGCAACGGCTTACCTCTCTGGCTGCTGAAGATGCTGAAGATAGGCGCGGTACAATGGAGTAGGCAGAAGCAAGGTCGGACGTAGCAGAAGGTCGGGGGCAGGCGGCAAGGATCGTAGTCAGGGGCAACGGCAGGAGGTCAGGAACACGGACTAGGAACAGACTAGGGAACGCTTTCACTAGGCACTAAGGCAACAAGATCCGGCAAGGGAGTGCAGGGGAAGTGAGGTGATATAGGGAAGTGCACAGGTGGGAGCCAATTAAGCTAATTGGGAAGATTGGGCCAGGCACCATCATTGGTGCACTGGCCCTTTAAATCGCAGAGACCCGGCGCGCGCGCGCCCTAGGGAGCGGGGCTGCGCGCGCCGGGACAGGACCGAGGGAGAGCGAGTCAGGTACGGGGACCGGGGTGCGCATCGCGAGCGGGCGCTACCCGCATCGCGAATCGCACCCCGGCTGAAGGCGGGACCGCAGCGCACCCGGTCAGTGGATCTGACCGGGGCGCTGCAACAACGAAGATGAGGCGAGCGCTCCGGGGAGGAACGGGGACCCGGAGCGCTCGGCGTAACAGTACCCCCCCCCCTTGGGTCTCCCCCTCTTCTTGGGGCCAAAGAACCTGAGAAAGAAAAACTCAATTTTTTCGTGATGAGGTCCGATGCAAATTAGGAGGGGTTCTGTGTGGAAACGTACGAGACAGTCCAATCTTTTATTGTAAAAACAATAGATGTAGAGGGGTCTGGCGAGACTGGTCACAGGAACGTAGAACCTGTTGATGAGAGAGGCCAAAAAAAATTTTCCTGCAGATCCGGAATCCAAGAAGAGCATAGTAGAGAAGGAGAAGGTAGAGGCAGATATCCGCACAGGCACAGTAAGGCGTGGAGAAGCAGAGTTGACATCAAGAACTGTGTCACCTTTGTGCGGAGTCAGCGTACGTCTTTCCAGGCGGGGAGGACGGATAGGACAATCCCTTAGGAAGTGTTCGGTACTAGCACAGTACAGGCAGAGGTTCTCCATACGGCATCGTGTCCTCTCTTGAGGTGTCAAGCGAGACCGGTCAACTTGCATAGCCTCCGCGGCGGGAAGCACAGGAACAGATTGCAGAGGACCAGAGGAGAGAGGAGCCGGGGAGAAAAAACGCTTCGTGCGAACAAAGTCCATATCCAGGCGAAGCTCCAGACGCCATCCGGAAGAACGCATGTCAATGCGAGTGGCAAGATGAATGAGTTCATGTAGGTCAGCAGGAGTCTCTCGTGCGGCCAGAACATCTTTAATGTTGCTGGATAGGCCTTTTTTAAAGGTCGCGCAGAGAACCTCACTATTCCAGGACAACTCGTAAGCAAGAGCACGGAACTGAATGGCGTACTCGCCAACGGAAGAAACACCCTGGGCCAGGTTCAGCAGGGCAATCTCGGCTGAAGAAGCTCGGGCAGGTTCCTCAAAGACACTTCGAATTTCCGAGAAGAAGGAGTGTACAGAGGCAGTGACGGGGTCATTGCGGTCCCAGAGCGGTGCGGCCCATGACAGGGCTTTTCCAGACAGAAGGCTGACTACGAAAGCCACCATAGACCTCTCAGTAGGAAACTGGTCCGACATCATCTCCAAGTGCTGGGAACATTGCGAAAGAAAGCCACGGCAATACTTAGAGTCCCCATCAAATTTGTCCGGCAAGGACAGGCAGAGGCTAGGAGTGGCCACTCGCTGCGGAGGAGGTGCAGGAGCTGGCGGAGGAGAAGATTGCTGGAGAAGTTGCGACTGAAGTTGGTGCGAAATGGTGGACATTTCCGACAGCTGACGGGTTAGAAGGGCGATCAGTCGGGCTTGCTGGGCGGCCACCGTGGTGAGGTCAGCGACCACTGACAGAGGAACTTCAGCGGGATCCATGGCCGGATCTACTGTCACGATGCCGGCTGGCAGGTAGTGGATCCCCTGTGCCAGAGAGGGATGGCGAGGACCACGCTAGTGGACCGGTTCTAAGCCACTACAGGTTTTCACCAGAGCCCGCCGCAAAGCGGGATGGTCTTGCTGCGGCGGTAGTGACCAGGTCGTATCCACTAGCAACGGCTTACCTCTCTGGCTGCTGAAGATGCTGAAGATAGGCGCGGTACAATGGAGTAGGCAGAAGCAAGGTCGGACGTAGCAGAAGGTCGGGGGCAGGCGGCAAGGATCGTAGTCAGGGGCAACGGCAGGAGGTCAGGAACACGGACTAGGAACAGACTAGGGAACGCTTTCACTAGGCACTAAGGCAACAAGATCCGGCAAGGGAGTGCAGGGGAAGTGAGGTGATATAGGGAAGTGCACAGGTGGGAGCCAATTAAGCTAATTGGGAAGATTGGGCCAGGCACCATCATTGGTGCACTGGCCCTTTAAATCGCAGAGACCCGGCGCGCGCGCGCCCTAGGGAGCGGGGCTGCGCGCGCCGGGACAGGACCGAGGGAGAGCGAGTCAGGTACGGGGACCGGGGTGCGCATCGCGAGCGGGCGCTACCCGCATCGCGAATCGCACCCCGGCTGAAGGCGGGACCGCAGCGCACCCGGTCAGTGGATCTGACCGGGGCGCTGCAACAACGAAGATGAGGCGAGCGCTCCGGGGAGGAACGGGGACCCGGAGCGCTCGGCGTAACAGTAAATTTGGTTTCAGCCCCATATGCAGACCCTTTGCCCTGGCGAGTCTAAGTAGTAATCCTGCATGGGCCTTATCATAATAAGCAAGGAATCTTGCTTTACTGTTCACTTTAGAGTAGTAGGAAATCCTATAAAAAGGACAGGAGTTCCTGCTCACTACATAGTTACCATGGTCCCCTATACTAGGGCATAATGAAAACTGAGCAGGAGGCATGTGCTGTATTACTCACTTTACCTGAAGGTTTTGCCTAAATCAGAGTACCAAACTCATTTTTTCACTAAGGGGCTGAGCATCCAGGCCTGCAGCATATCACAAATAATTTTGATTCACATCTAGGTACACCATTAGTATTACATAATATATATATTAGTATATGTGTGGATGTCATTTGCAAAAATCTTTTTATATAATGTAGATAGAAACATTATGGCCCATATTTATTTATCAGCTTGAAACGCTAATTGTCTGGTTTTTCCCATAGCAACCCATCACAGCTCAACTTTACCATTACCAGAGCTCGTTACGATATGAAAGTTGAGCTGTGATTGGTTTCTGTGGGAAAAACCAGACAATTAGGGTTTCAGGCTGATTGATATGTGGTGTCCCGGTACTGGACATGGTCCTGTACCTTGTGTCATAAGTCCTCATAGCTCCTTCGTCCTGATATTAATGGGATAACCCCTAGTCTCCTCTTCCTTCTTTAATTTAATGTGTATATTGTATATATTTTATTTTATAAAGGTTACTTCCAGGACCTTATGTCATGTGATCTACAGTAAATGTGTTGCTAAGGTTAAGGACCTTCCAGGTCATGTGATTGTGCCACCTGATGTACCACGATCCTTTGTAATAGGACTGACAGGTTTGGGGATCCAATAAGCTTTGAGCCTGCCCCCTTGCCATATAAGGGCGCTGTTTCCAATCATCTCTCTCTTGGGTTCCGGACTAAAAAAAAGAACACAGCTCCGTGCATACCTACAAGACAAACCTAGGCCTGAAGCCTATCTCTTCAGCATCTTGCTAACTGTGAGTTTATCCAACTATCTCCTAAAATCCTACGTGACTACTGAACCTAAATCAAACCCCTACATTCAGTGGAACAGCGTAAAACAAGCCTCAAAGCTTATTCCCTTCAAGGTCCCAACCAACTTGTGAGGAGCCTAAGTACCGGTCCTCTGTATAGAATGTTTGCTGATTTCATCCTGCATAGAATCTGCAGTAAAGTTAATTCCAGTTTACTACAATCCTGGTTGTGGACGATCCTTTATTCCTCTCTATCGTTCCTGGGACGGGTGGCGGTAGGATATATATGAGGAGGAACCCGCACCCTGGTGTCATGACAGTTAAGGGTTAATGCTACACCCTTTCATCACTGCACAGCTACACCCTATCCACCCTACACCCTCCAAGCTACCACAGATAAATCTCTCCCTATGTAAATATTTATAATATACATTGGTAAAATATTTGTGTATTTTTGGTTGGAAAAATGCTTTCTTGTCCTAGCAGCCATTGCCTATGTATCTCTGCACCGAGACAAAATACAGGAAGGGTGTTCAGGACAAGCACAACTTGTACAGAGCCCTGCTTGTCCTCACTGTACAGAACCCTGCTTGTCCTCACTGCACAGAGCCCTGCTTGTCCTCACTGCACAGATCCCTGCTTGTCCTCAGTGTACAGAGCCCTGCTTGTCCTCAGTGCACAGAGCACTGCTTGTCCTCAGTGTACAGAGCCCTGCTTGTCTTCAGTGCACAGAGCTCTGCTTGTCCTCAGTGCAAAGAACCCTGCTTGTCCTCAGTGTAGAGAGTCCTGCTTGTCCTCAGTGTACAGAGCCCTGCTTGTCCTCAGTGCAAAGAGACCTGCTTGTCCTCAGTCTATAGAGCCCTTCTTGTCCTCAGTGTACAGAGCCCTGCTTGTCCTCAGTGTGCAGAGTCCTGCTTGTCCTCAGTGTACAGAGCCCTGTTTGTCCTCGGTGTCCAGAGCCCTGCTTGTCCTCAGTGTACAGAGCCCTGCTTGCCAACCTACACTTCATGTAGTTGGTCTCCGCACAGAGACACACAGGCAACAGCTGAGTTTGGAACCATCTGGCTCTTAGCCATGACTAAGAACCAGATGGAGTTTCAGCTAAGCTTTTAACCCACTCACCTTGCATTTTTTCATTACAATCATGTGGAATACAATTTTGGACTTTTATTCGTATTTTTTGGGAGCTGGAATCTTTGCAAATTTTGGACTTTTATTCGTATTTTTTGGGAGCTGGAATCTTTGCACACTTTGCACATTCATAAATCTCCCCCGGTATATTCACACATGGTGGATATGCACATTTGCAATGTTTCCACACAAAAATCCATGATAGAAAATTCTCATCAAAACGTGTGGATTTTTGTGTAAATTTGTATAGCAACCGCAGATTTTACAAGGCACTTGTTATGTATTTAAAGCATATAAAGCCTAGTAAAATCAAAAGAGGATCTAGTGTGTGTGAATGCAGTTTTACGGTACGTTCTATCCTGTATGTGTGAACGTACCCTTACAGCAGATAAGCATGTGTGCGTAATACATGAGCATACTTTAAATCAATATGCACTTATATTATCTGCAGTGGTAATGATAGTGGATGTGATGTGGGGGTATTACTTAGTTATTATGTACTCTAGGTATATATGGGGGGCTGCACCTAACTACCTAATGGGGGGCTACCTACTCTTCCCCAACCCACTTATCTGCCCACTCTACTGTGTAGGACACCCAGGGTTTTTTTATTACTGTACATATTGTATACACATTGTATGTACTGTACTGTATTATTACTGTACATAAGTGCTTGAAAAGTGGGGAGTCTAAAATGTTTAATCTGGCAGGTTCTGTGGAGACGAGTTGTGGGTGTAAGAAATCATGATGGTTTGGGACAGATGGAGAAGAAAAGGTAAAGTAAACATCCCCAATTAGAGAAGATGTCACCTGATGTAACTGTATCTAACCCCTTAAGGACTCAGGGTTTTTCCGTTTTTGCACTTTCGTTTTTTCCTCCTTACTTTTTAAAAATCATAACCCTTTCAATTTTCCACCTAAAAATCCATATTATGGCTTATTTTTTGCGTTGCCAATTCTACCTTGCAGTGACATTAGTCATTTTACCCAAAAATGCACGGCAAAACAGAAAAAAAAAATCATTGTGCGACAAAATCGAAAAAAAAAACGCCATTTTGTAACTTTTGGGGGCTTCCGTTTCTACGCAGTGCATATTTCGGTAAAAATTACACCTTATCATTATTCTGTAGGTCCATACGGTTAAAATGATACCCTACTTATATAGGTTTGATTTTGTCGTACTTCTGGAAAAAATCATAACTTCATGCAGGAAAATTTATACGTTTAAAAATGTCATCTTCTGACCCCTATAACTTTTTTATTTTTCCACGTACAGGGCGGTATGAGGACTCATTTTTTGCGCCGTGATCTGTTTTGTTTTGATTGGACTTTTTGATCACTTTTTATTCATTTTTTTAATGGTATAAAAAGTGACCAAAATACGCATTTTTGGACTTTGGAATTTTTTTGTGCGTACGCCATTGACCGTGCGGTTTAATTAATGATATATTTTTATAGTTCGGACATTTACGCACGCGGCAATACCACATATGTTTATTTATTTATTTTTTTTACACTGTTTTTTTTTTTTATGGGAAAAGGGGGGTCATTCAAACTTTTATTAGTATATATAATCTTTATTAGTGATAACTAGTTAAAAACAGATTTAAAAGGAACGACAATGGACAGACTACTGAGGCGTCTGGATAAGGGGAAGAGACAAACCTGGGCTATAACACATCAATAAAAAATGGGAGAGAATAAATGGACCCCCATCCGGGTGTATATATATGTAAAGGGTATAGGCTGTACAAAAATATACTAGCAATGACATACCAACATATTTAAACATATACACTCAGAATGGCTGTATAGATGTAAATCCAGTATTGCACAATGCCCAGAGAAAAAAGTTTTTATGACCGCACCATGGAGTAAGACAATGAGTAAAGTATACAATTATGAGAGTGATAAGCGGGTAAAAGGATAGAGAGTCCCAGGAACCGGGATAGGACATACACAAATGTTCAACAATCGCCGGAATCCTGGAAAATCTGACTCAAGTATAAATCACCCATCTCACATCACAAGAGCATACAGCGGACATCTTACCCTAAGCCAGAACGCCACCCCTACAACGTTGTTTCGCAACAAGCTTCCTCAGGGAGTATATGGTATGAGAGGGAGGTAGATATTTATATACATGTGTAGCCAATAGAAATACAAGATACAAACAAAACAATTAGAGCACCTGAGAGGGGAATCAATGTGGACCGGCGTCCGGACGCCATTACAGTCATCACTGCGCATGTTCGGCGTGATGATGATGCAGTGCGTCCACTGCGTCACCACGCCGAAAACTCATAGCAGAACTCCGTACTAACGGAAGGGTATGGGATGTGCGGCGAAGTCTCGCGCATGCGTGTCACGCTGAGACAGCACGTGACGGCCATCTTGGGTATGGGAAAAGGAGCTGGCAGTACTATTGCGAACATCTTTGGGAAAAACATACAGCAGATAGAAGTGAAGTGTGTGCGAAAACGTGAGAAAAACAGTGACATGCATCAGGTGATATGTGCAAAACCAAAGTGCCATACCGTGATTATGTGCATAAGTGCAGTACATATATTGCAGTGACAGCCAAATATGACAGTATAGAGATATATAACAAATATATCTGTAAAAAATATATGTGAAGATAAGACCTAAATGTATATATAAAGATGTGTAACAAGTGCAAATATGTATGTGAATCCGATGGAAGATACGAACTTATGAAATTATCCTTGCAGTAGTCCATCAAATGGCTGGCTTGATCCAACATCCTAAAATTCATCGATATTTGCATACAGTATATTTTTCACATTTCATATAAATATGTCAGTTGACGTATCCTTTATCACATCATCTGAATATTCTCCAGTGAGTCCTTTGTGGCTCACATTAATCTATTGGTGTATATTCATCTACATGTACCCTTTATCACCTCACACATATTTCTATAGTGAGCCCTTTTCACATAAATGTGTTCGCACATATTGACTAATATCATCCGCACATTTCACATACATATTTGCACTTGTTACACATCTTTATATATACATTTAGGTCTTATCTTCACATATATTTTTTACAGATATATTTGTTATATATCTCTATACTGTCATATTTGGCTGTCACTGCAATATATGTACTGCACTTATGCACATAATCACGGTATGGCACTTTGGTTTTGCACATATCACCTGATGCATGTCACTGTTTTTCTCACGTTTTCGCACACACTTCACTTCTATCTGCTGTATGTTTTTCCCAAAGATGTTCGCAATAGTACTGCCAGCTCCTTTTCCCATACCCAAGATGGCCGTCACGTGCTGTCTCAGCGTGACACGCATGCGCGAGACTTCGCCGCACATCCCATACCCTTCCGTTAGTACGGAGTTCTGCTATGAGTTTTCGGCGTGGTGACGCAGTGGACGCACTGCATCATCATCACGCCGAACATGCGCAGTGATGACTGTAATGGCGTCCGGACGCCGGTCCACATTGATTCCCCTCTCAGGTGCTCTAATTGTTTTGTTTGTATCTTGTATTTCTATTGGCTACACATGTATATAAATATCTACCTCCCTCTCATACCATATACTCCCTGAGGAAGCTTGTTGCGAAACAACGTTGTAGGGGTGGCGTTCTGGCTTAGGGTAAGATGTCCGCTGTATGCTCTTGTGATGTGAGATGGGTGATTTATACTTGAGTCAGATTTTCCAGGATTCCGGCGATTGTTGAACATTTGTGTATGTCCTATCCCGGTTCCTGGGACTCTCTATCCTTTTACCCGCTTATCACTCTCATAATTGTATACTTTACTCATTGTCTTACTCCATGGTGCGGTCATAAAAACTTTTTTCTCTGGGCATTGTGCAATACTGGATTTACATCTATACAGCCATTCTGAGTGTATATGTTTAAATATGTTGGTATGTCATTGCTAGTATATTTTTGTACAGCCTATACCCTTTACATATATATACACCCGGATGGGGGTCCATTTATTCTCTCCCATTTTTTATTGATGTGTTATAGCCCAGGTTTGTCTCTTCCCCTTATCCAGACGCCTCAGTAGTCTGTCCATTGTCGTTCCTTTTAAATCTGTTTTTAACTAGTTATCACTAATAAAGATTATATATACTTTTTCACTACTTTGTGTCTCTGTGCAATTCTCTTGGGTATTATTTGTTTTTCTCTGTATGCCAGAGACAAGGTTGGACCATAGGTCAGTATTTTGCGCCCTTCTTTTTTGGTTATTATAAACTTTTATTAGGGAAGGGGTTAAATGACCTTTATTAACACTTTTTTTTAACTTTTTTTTTGCAGTGTTATAGGTCCCATAGGGCCCTCCCGGTGTCCGATCAGCTGTTCGGGACGCCGCGATTTCACTGCGTCGTTCCCGAACAGCCCGACTGATCAGCCGGGTCACTTTCAGTTTCACTTTAGAAGCGGCAGTCAGCTTTGACCGCCGCTTCTAAAGGGTTAATACCGCACATCGCCGCGATCGGCGATGTGTGGTATTAGCCGCGGGTCCCGGCCGTTGATGAGCGCAGGGACCGACGCGATATGATGCAGGATCGCGGCGCGATCCTGCTTCATATCGCGGGAGCCGACGCAGGACGTATATTTACGTCCTGCGTCGTTAAGGGGTTAATCACTAATATGGTCTGTAGAGCCTGTGTAGAGCCGAGGTCACTAATGTCTGTGTACAGTGGTTTATGCAGTACCAGTATGGTAGTATTATCCCATTACTGTCGGGTAAGGTGTAGTTATGGTGTGGTACAATTATTTGTCCCTTGTATAGTGGTGTTGCTGGTGATACTGGTCTGTGTATAGTGGTGTTATTGGTGATACTGGTCTTTGAACAGTGGTGTTATTCAGTATCAGTATGATAATGTTATCCCATCAATATATGGAGGCAATGATAGTGGTCATGGTGTGGTGGAATTTTTTATTCCATGTATAGTCGTGATACTGGTCTGTGTATAGTGGTGTTATTCAGTATCAGTATGGTGGTATTATCCGTCACTATATGGAGGTAATGGTAGCAGTCATGGTGTGGATCAATAATTTATCCCTGGTTTAGTAATTGATATATAAGTCGGTGTACAGGGGTTTTTATATAATAACAGTGTGAAGGTATTAGCAGGAGTAATATGTCGAACTGGTGTGGAGGTCTTATTTTGGGGTAGATTTATCAAAACTTGTCCAGAGGATAAGTTGCTGAGTTGCCCATAGCAACCAATCAGATCGCTTCTTTTATTTTTGAAAAGGCCTTTGAAAAATGAAACAAGCTATCTGATTGGTTGCTATGGGCAACTCAGCAACTTTTCCTCCTGACTGATTTTGATAAATCTCCCCCAACCTGTAAGAAAATTCTGTGTATGCTCCTGGTGAACGGTGAAGAAATACACTGTATGCACAGCCATTCTCTTAAGTTCGCAGGCTGGGGGGGCCTCATACTACGCCGTCAGGGACTCAAATCATGCAGTGTCAGACGTGTCCCCCTGCTTAAGCCAGTACATGTCCGGGCCCGTCTGAAGTTTGCTAAAGAACATTTGGATGATCCAGAAGAGTATTGGGAGAATGTCATATGCTCAGATGAAACCAAAGTAGAACTCAACTCGTCGTGATTGGAGGAGAAAGAATGCTGAGTTGCAGCCAAAGAACACCATACCTACTGTGAAGCATGGGTTTAGAAACATCATGATTTGGGCCTGTTATTCTTCTATGTGACCAGGACGACTGATCCCTATAAAGGAAAGAATGAATTGGGCCATGTATCATGAGATTTTGAGTGAAAACCTCCTTCCATCAGAAAGGGCATTGAAGATGAAACGTGGCGGGGTCTTTAAGCATGACAATGATCCCAAACACACTGCCCGGGCAATGAAGGAGTGGCTTTGTTAGAAGCATTTCAAGGTCCTGGAGTGGCCTAGCCAGTCTCCAGATTTCAACCCATAGAAAACCTTTGGAGGGAGTTGAAAGTCCGTGTTGCCTAGCGACAGCCCCAAAACATCACTGCTCTAGAGGAGATCTGCATGAAGGAATGGGCCAAACTACCAGGCACAGTGTGTGAAAACCTTACAAGACTTACAAAAAATATTTGACTGCTGTCATTGCCAACAAAGGGTATATAATAAAGTATTGAGATCAACTTTTGTTATTGACCAAATACTTATTTTCCACCATAATTTGCTATTAAATTCTTTAAAAATCAGACAATGTGATTTTATGGATTTTTTTTCTCATAGTTGAGGTATACCTATGATGAAATTAAAGGCATCAATCATCATTTTATGTGGGAAAATTGCACAATTGGTGGCTGACTAAAAACGTTTTTGCCCCACTGTATATTATATAAAAAGTTTTTGCAATTGCTAGTGCCCATTAAAATGCAGAAGTATTTACTGTTAAGCAGCAGCTACCAAAGTGATGCTATGCAGATGTGATTTAGTCCCTTGTAAGACCACATTTTAAATATGCCATCCAGTTTAAGATTCCACGTCATGAAATGGAAAAAGAAGAGCTGTTTCTCTGTACAGTTAGAGTAGGTAAACAATGGAATTCCCAAACCTAATAGGAAGTAATAGCACGTATAACAACAGCCAAGCCATAAGCATCAAGCAAAGGCCATAACCAACGTCTTTTATCTGAACAATGTGTCTCTAGACCCATATTTTTAGAAGCTCACACATTGGGTATTAGAAGATAACTTACTTCTCTGAGCAGCAAACTCCAACAACTAAAGAAAAAAAAAATACTCAGTAAACTTCTCTCTATAATGTCCACAAGTTAAAAACCTAAGAAAGAAATAGAGCTGTTCATCAGCACAAACAGAGAAGGGTAAGCTAAAAATCAGTCAAGGAATCTCCTTAACATTAACATTAATGCAGCAAAAGCACTTGAAATATGCAAATGTATACACTTTGCCCACAGTTATAAGGGATCCAAATTAACCCTCCCTTCTGATCAGAAAACAAAGGGAGAAATCCTTTATCTATGCCATGCAAACTATTGGGCAGATTTATTAATCCTGTCTTAGGGTAAGTTCATACGAGCGGATCCACAGCATATATTGCGCTGCAGATTCGCCGCTGAAGGACCCCTTCCGGGTGCCTTTAGATGTGCCGCTATGAGCAGACACTGCTGCGATTTGTGAGTTACCGCGAATGCGTGGTGTACTCGCACACATCGCGGCTGCTCTCTGAGCTAGGCCAAGAGCATCCGCGATGTGCGAGTATACTGTGCATGCGCGTGGCATGAGTGTGTCTGCTCGTAGTGGCGGATTGCTGCTCAATACAGGCACCTGTAAAGGCAGCATACAGAGGTCCTTCATCGGCGGATCTGCAGCACAATCCGCGCTGAGGATCCACTCATGTAAATGTACCCTTATACTTAGTAAAACTTAGAATATACCTTCTAAGGGTGCACTCCCACATGTGTATTATTTTCTGCAGATTTGCTGTAGCAGATTTCGCTACCTATTAAAGTCAATGGGCAGAATAATCTGTGGCAGCAAATCTGCAGCAATAATACGCATGGGTTAACACACCCTAAATGTGCGTTCAGACGGGCTGATCCACAGCGTATTTTATGCTGTGAATCTGCCGACAATGGGACCCTAGTTGGTGCCTCAGATGTGCCTGCTCAGAGCAGCAATACGCCGCCACGAGCATACACACTGCTGCAATGTGTGAGTTGCCGTGCATGCGCAGTGTACTCGTACACATCGCGGCCACTGTCCCTGCTCTCTGAGTCCCTACTCCCTGTGTCCGAGTATACTGCGCATGTGCGCGACGACTCGCACATCACTGTGTGTCTGCTCGTGGCGGCGTATTGCTGCTCCGAGCAGGCACATTTGAGGCACCCTGTAGGGGTACAGTGTACCCTTAGGGTGCAAATCCTTGTCTAAATCAACCCATATTGATGCAGTCTTGTCCTCTGTTAACCTACCCAAATTCCAGGATCTAAAGTTTTGTCCTTCTCTTCCAACATTCTTTGCCTTTTACACAGTCAATGATTTGGATGGTCTGTTCCTTTATACCTTTTAGGAAAAGCCCAGACAGTTTATGTACTGCATTTCAAAAAACATTTCGATATACAATGGTTCCACAGATTTTGTAGTATGTAACCCAAAAGTCTCTCAGGGGACCTTTTTCCATATCAAACACTAGAATCTTAGATCACTGTTCTCCACAAGGAAGAAAAAAGACCTAGAGTTAAAGGGGTATTTTTATTTAGGACACTTCTGGTATATCCACAGGATCTCACCCATAGAGCATCTTTCAGAGGAAAAGATGCAATCTAAGTTTTCCACTGAAAGTCTTACTTTTCTGCAGGAATTAGCCTGCAAACAACACTGTTGATATCTATCTCATGAGTAAAAGTAGAATGTTATCTTCTTTTCCACAGGCTCTCTCAGCTCTATAAATTATATAGAGAACTACTCTATTCGGGTGTGATTGGTTTTCACCTATTCTTTAAAGCTTTGGAGTTGGAGTACAACAATGGTTAGAAAACATTTGGTTAGAAAACATTTGTAGATGTGAAGAGCTTCTAGATTTTGGGTATATCTTTCATTCCTGATAGTTTCACAGGTGGAGAAAATGGTCTATTTTCAGTAGAATTGAACACTTGTAAAGTTTCGCTTAATATCTATGTACAAATAAAAGGAGAATTCCAGCCAAATCAAATTACCTTTATATTGCTGCATATGATAACGTTATATAACTTTGCAATGTACAAGTGTAATCTTTGCTAAGCACATACCATATTCCTAGCAGTTTTTCCTCCTGACAGTAAGTCTCGTAGTTCCTAGCAGACATGATGACTGTCAGGCACCACTTCCTCATCTATATTTACTGCTTCTCTAACCATGTGACCTGTTCAGATTTCTTGGCAGCCCCTCCCTGCAATCCACATAGAAAACAAGCACAGTGGATTGAAATCCTCCAACTCAAATCAAATCAACCTCAAATCCCATGGTATCACCGATACTTGATTATCTTTCTTACTTCAGTGTTTGGCTTCTTTGTTTGCACTTTTGGTATTTGTATCACTTTAGGCAGATAGGACAGATAAGAGGTTTTACTGCAGTACAAGCCTTGACCAAAGCATGATGGATATGTCTTAAAGGGTAGCTCCCACCATCCTATTTTTTTTCTGTCCCTGCCTATTGCCAATCTATCCCTAACCCCCTCCCTGCTTTTAATTTAAATTTTTACTATATTAAAAATGCCTTTTGTCTGCCTGGCAGTGTGCTCACTACCAGGCAGACTTCCCCAGCAGGCACCACGTCACTGATGCCTGCTGGGGGGGACTTCCGCCCTTAGTTCATCTACACAGGGTGCCTCCAGCTGCTTCACCACTACAACTCCCAGCTTGCTCTGACATTTATTGGCGGTCAGGGCATGCTGGGAGTTGTAGTATTGAAACATCTGGAGGCACCCTGTGTAGATAAACTATTAGTTAGTTACATGCGGCGCTATGGCGCTAGCCCGTTCCCTCCTCCCCCCCCCGCCCCGCATACCCTGTTCCCTCATTACACTTGCTGTTACTGCAGAGTCCGGCAGCAGGCGTGCAGGGACAGTGGCGGCAACGAGGCGGCGGCGATGTGTGGGAGGAGTGGCCTCCCAGCCAGTGGCCGGGGAGCCAATGCGCTCACTCCCGCCTGTCTGATTGACAGGCAGGGAGCGAGTGCAGCCTAACTGAAAAAGGACTGATTGCCACTCCAAAATCAGTCCTTTTTCAGTGGCCGGTTTTTAAATGTAAATTAAACCTTTTTAATGAAAAAAAATATATAATAAAAGTATATTAGAGATATGTTGTAGTACATAAGTACTACAACATATCAAAAAATAAAGTTGATGACAGTGCACATTTAAGGGTGCCCTTAAGGGTGTATGGAGAGGGCTCGGGACTTAAGTTCATTCCATACCCAAGTGCTGCGGTTAATAGTCAGTACTGAGCTATCTCTGTTGCAGGCTATTAATTGTCTAAAGTTGCATTCACAAGTGCATATTTTTGCTGCAGATCTGCTGCAGATTTTACTGCCCATTTACTTCAATGGGCAATTAAATCTGCGAAGCAAATCTGCAGCATATCTGCAGCAAAAAAAATACACACGTGTGAACACACCCTAAGTGTTAAAACTGACAGCAGTATTTAAACAGTGCTAGGCGCTCGGCATTGGAAGTGCAGTGGCTGGATTGGCTCCCCAAAATAAGATAATGGATAGCATCAGTCAGGCTTAATCAGTAGATTACTGATCTACTAGATTGAGAATGAATCAATGTAATACTATAGAATTACCTAGATCTGTATGAGCAATGGAATGATTGACTAAAAAAAGTTTTTAAAAAATTAAATAACGTTTAAAAAATGAGTTCCTACACAGCTCCATAGGCAGAATAAAAATAGTTATAGGGGTCAAGACAATATAAAAAAAAAATATTTAAATTCTGTTTTTAATTTTGTAAAACTAGTACATAAAAAAAAAACGAGTTGGGTATCATTGTAATCTTACTGATTTAAAGAACAGGTCAGCATAAGCAACACCCTAATTAGTGTGTTAAAGAATCCTTAAATAATCAAAATTGCATTATTTTATTTTCACCTCACAAATATTTTTCCTGTTTCTCAGTATATTTTTATAGACAAATGAAGGGTTGTTGATCCTCCGACCTGTGTGGCAGATGACACAGGCCATATCGGGGAGCGGAGTCTAAGGTGCCGCTTGTCTTCACTGAGACGAGGCGAGACCCCGGTCACTACCCCCGATACGACACGACTACACAGATAGCTGGGAAAGACAAGGGACAGATGGATGAGGCAGAGGCGTAGTTGGACTCAGCAGAAGATCAAGGCAGGCGGCAAAGGTGCGTAGTCAAATAACGTGAACAGACAATAGGGAACACTTAATCTCAGACTAGGTGCATTGAAGATCCGGCAGGGAAGAGGGGGAGGAGCTGGCTTAAATAACATATGGGAAGGACCAGGCACCAATTAGTGGTGTGCTGGCCCTTTAAATCTGGAGAAGCCGACGCGTGCACGCCCTAGGAGGCGGGGGCGCGTGTGTAGGGTACCAGTGAGCCTGGCAGCAGCAGGTAATGAACAGGCCACGATTCGCATGCAGGCGGGTCCCAGGAAAGGAGGCGGCGTGCCCTTACGGTCAGAGCGCCGTACTGGAGCACTTGCCGTGACAAAGCACAATTGGTCCCACAACAAACAATCCTTTATATTGAATGATGGCTATTGAGAGCTACTAGGAAAAATGAAAATGCAAAAAGTAAAATTTGATGTAGCCTTGCTTGTATTTCCTAAGAGAAACATAGAAACATAGAGACAATGTACTCACAAAAAGTATGTATAAAACAGAAATCACCAGGATACATCTATGAATAATTGACTTTCCCTTTTTGTGTCATGTAGAGAAGATGCATCATCCTCCTCTAACAACCTGGATATATTGAAAATAAACAAGAATACACACATTAAGATATGTCAGTGGATTCCTCTGGGATGATGTCTTTGTCACTTAATAGATCGTAAAGTGATAAATGTAGACTGTACATATTGTTATATAGGAGGATAGCGATAAAAGGCAGTACTTACATATATACAGTGTATAGTATAGCATAGACATCATTTTGGAAATAGTGTAGTTGAAACACTCTTCTCTACTATGAGAGAAGGTTTCAGAAATTAATATAGAAAATAATGAAAGAAACTAGTAAAATACTTTTGACAAAGAACTTCTTATTGATAATGGCATTAAACGGAAATGTTCTTCAAGTCATTTCTAGACTAAAAACAGAAATAGTCTCCCAATCTCAAAAATGTTTTGTTGGATATACCCGATTTGCCAAACTGGGTACTGGTCCAGCCAGTGTAAGTTAATAACAGTCCCACTGTCTTTATACAAGTCTTTATAAATGATTCCTTTTGACCTACAACTGACATGTAGTGGTATATTTTGTAGCAGTGTGCAGGGATTTTTTTGCTAGGAATAAAGAATAACACTTTTCTACTCCCATGTGTCTACGTTATTATCTACTGTAAGCCTATCAAGAGAAAAAGAAGCTCTCGTTCTGTCATTCCAATCCCCATCTTACTTCTGTAATTATTAACTTTACAACCTGCTGCAGTAGGAAGAGACAACCTCTTCCTATTGCAGCAGGTTGTAAATAGGGATGAGCGAATCGAATCTGACAAATCCAAATTAGTTACGAATTTCATGAAAAATTCACTTCACAACGAATTTGAATATCGCTGCGATTCAATCAAACAAATCGCTTCACTAAACTCCATTTAGCGCAGTCAAGGCTCCAGGGCATCTAAGATGACAGCTCCACATGTCGGGTCATGGCGCAAGGAATGCTGGGAAGGCTGGAACAAGGGTAGGCGGGATGACCCTAAATCATATGCAGCAAGCAGCTTATCAGCAGCCAGCCACCCCTGTGATGTCACAGCCCTTTATAATCGGCAGCCATCTTGCAGTCAGTCACTTCAGTGTTCTATTGCAGAGAGAGAGAGAGAGAGGGACAGAGAGCAGTGTGTGTTGCACAGAAAAGCATTTTTTACAAGTGACATCTGATACCCCAGTCAACAGTCAGTGGGTTCCTCAGACACAACTTTTAGTTGCCATGGTCAGGGAGCAGTCCTCCCATTGCCTCTGTCCTATGCTGTTCCCTCCCCGACAGAAGTATCTTATGCTGTGGGTTCAGCTCCACTATTTAGTGAGGACGATTTGCTAGAAGACAGTCAGCAGCTGCTGCCCAGCCAAGAAGTGGAGGAGACATCCACCGCTTCCTCCACTAGGCAGGCAAGTAGTGATGAGAAGAGTGGCATGGGAGGTGGTGTTGCGAGCATTCAGGCTCCTCAAGCAGACATTGTTGAGGAACCTAAAGAGGACATCAGTGACGTGCAGACACAACTTGATGATGATGAAGCCGATCACAATTGAGAGCCGGGTGCAGAAGGTGCTTTATCATCATCAGCAGAAGAGGGTTGCAGGTTGCCTTTGAGGCAGCAGCTGAGCCAGCAAGGTGCTAGCATGGTTGGTAGTCAGCATGGTGCAAAAGTTGAAATTCTGGAGCCAAATGTGCCCAGGGGATACCACCAGCTTCGCGGCACCCTACCTTCCTGGGATGAAGTGGAACAGGGGTTACTGGAGTCGGTGGCAGTAGCAGTCAATCAGTGTGGACTGTTGGTGGGAAAATCAGCTACTCAGCAGTGTGGCAGTTTTTCATTAAGCATTTGGTGGAGGTTAACATGGCCACATGCAAGATGAGTCGGCAGAAGATGAAGCATGGGCAAGGTCCGAATGTTGGCACCATGGCCCTGCGTCAACATATGTAACATCACCATAAATCGGCCTGGGAGAACCGTGGCTCATATGTGGTGGTCCAACCTGCTGCATCCCCCAGTGGCATGCCTCTCCCTGTTTCAGCCACCCAAGGCTCCACCACCTCAGCCAAAGGGATCTGTCTGTCATACCCATCTTCTGTTGCTCCAGATTCTCCTGCTCCTCCTCCTTTGAGTTAATCATTTGGCCATCAATCCATCGGCAAAGCCATGTACAAGAGACAACAGTATGCGCCCACTCATCCAACGGTGCCGAAGCTGAATGTGATCCTCTCCAAGTTGCTGGTGCTGCAGTCCCTCCCTTTTCAAGTGGTGGACTCTGCACCTTTCAAAGAACTGATGGCTTGTGCCGAGCCAAGGTGGAGAGTCATTTCTTTGCAAAAAAGACAGTACCAGCCCTGCACAATTTTGTAGAAGAGAAGGTGGGCCAGTCCTTGAGACTGTCAATGTGGACCAAAGTGCACGGCAGCATCGACGTGTGGAGCTGTAACTACGGTCAGCAACAATACATGTACTTTACGGCCCACTGGGTGAATGTGGTTCCTGCACAGCCACAACAGCAACTTGGACAGGTCATGGCGCTTCCGCCTCCATGCTCTCAGGCTGTTGGTCCAGTGACAGTGTGCTACTCCGCCTCCTCATCCTCCACCGTGTCCTCAGCCTCCACTGCACGGACAAGTCTCAGTGCCCCTCCAGCATACCATGTGTGCAGGGTACGGCTGTGTCACGCTGTTTTTCACATGGTTTGCCTTGGCGAACTGAGTCAAATGGGGGAGGAACTGCTAAAAGTCATTCATCAAGAAATCCAATCATGGCTTACTCCACGAAAACTGGAAATGGAAACCATAGTGATTGACAACGGGAAAAACATCTTGTCCGTACTGCGACAAGGAAGCCTTAGCCATGCGCCCTGCATGGCACACGTGTTCAATCTGGTTGTCAAGCGGATCTTGAAGTGTTCCCCCTATCTGCAAGACATCCTAGCAATGGGAAGGAAACTTTGCATGCACTTCAGCCACTCATACACCGCAAAGCACACCCTTCTTGAGTTGCAGCATCAGAACTGTATCCCCAACATAGTCTGATTTGCGACATTTCCACAAGTTGGAATTCCACCCTCCATATGCTGGACCGACTATACTAACAGAGAAAAGTCCTCACCAATTTCTTGATCATCTTCTTGGATAGGGGTACTACCCTGTGTAACTTCAATGTCAACCAGTGGCAGCTCTTACGTGACACCTGCCGTTTGCTCAGGTCCTTTGAGGAAGCCACATTATTAGTCAGTTGCCAGTATTACGGGATGAACTACGTCATTCCACAGCTTCCTTTACTACAACACGTGTTGGAAACAATGGCTGGTCAGGGCACTGGAGACGTGGAGCCAACATCTCACGGCAACATGAACCCGATGGGGGCTGAACTGGAAGAGGAGGGGGGCAGTGGAGCACAGTTTAGGTTTTGCGAAATGAGAGTTTTTTCTAGTCATCTGACAGGAGAGGTGGAGCAGAAGCAGCCAGAGGAGCTTGAAGGTGATGAAGAAGACCAGACAGAGGATCCAGAAAAACTGTGGCAGTATGCAGTAGAGATGAAAGCAGGTCCTTCCGAGTCACTTGCACAAATGGCACGATGCATGCTCACTTACTTGCATATTGACCGCCGAATTGTCACCATTCGGCAGTGGGATGACTTCTGGCTCACCACCTTACCCACATTTGTTACCGACACAAAATGGGGGCCTTTTTTACACCCACTGAGATGGAGGACTAATTGACCTACTACAGAGACATCCTACGTAGTCAGTTGGCCGATGTCTATCTGTGCCATCGTCCATTCTCTTGCAGATCTGACTCGGGGGTCCCTCTTTGCTCACCTTCCACTGGCATGGCTGCTGGGGAGGGGAGGGGTGGGGTGGCAGGAGCAGTACCAGCTCCATCAGCAGCCTGAGTCTATAGTCGATGATGAGTAGCTTTCTTTACCTGCATAGTGAAGCAACTCATCAGCAGCAGGTAGACCTGGAGCAGGACCTGAACCAGCAGGTGGTAGCATACCTTGACACCTTCAAGATCCGCTGGACTTCTGGGAGGCCAAACTTGATTTGTGGCCGCAACTAACAGAGTTTGCCCTGGTAAAGCTGTCCTGCACAGCCAATTGTGTGCCATCAGAGCGGGTGTTTAGTGCGGCGGGGGACATAGTATCCCCAAGGAGAACTTGTCTGACTTTAAAAAATGTGGAGAGACTGACCTTTGTGAAGATGAATCAGGAATGGATGAGCCAGGATTTCCACCCACCAATGCCTAATGCATCAGAGTAGATTGACCATGGCGCCACACCAACACTTCAGAAATATGGATAGTGCAAAACATATTTAAGGTGCTGCTCCCCAGTTACAGAAATTCTTCCGCATCAGACCACAAGTAAGTATTGAGGATATGCATTAGCTAAAACTTAACTTTTCTTAGGATAAAATATATGGATCCCAATTTTTATTTATTTTTTATCTAAGAAAAGGAATGGTGTGCAAAAAACACAACGTGCCACCTGCACCACCAAGTATTGATGTGATGCAAAGACCTCTAAAATGTGGAAGGGAACAATGTATAATTCATTGTAACTAGTGGGGGTAAAAACTTCCCCTGCAAGGCCCAACTCTCGCATTATTAATTCCCTTCTTAGCAAGTGTTACTCACACAGGAACCTCTCCCTATTTCCACGTACAAACATTGCCATTTCACAGGGTTTTTAGGTGGAAATAGGGAGAGGTTCCTGAGTGGGGCAGCCCTTTTTATAGCGAGTAACACTTGCCAAGAAGGGAATTAATTGGGTGAGAGTGGGACCTTACAGGGGAAGTCCCCCTCTGACGACTTTGAGATACTATTTGTCACAATGATCATGTACTATGAAGGGATTTAGATTGGTTAGATATTTTAAAACCAAACATGCAGGATAAGTACCGAGGAATCAGTATTTACTATTTTAGCCCCTTATACAGAACCTCTATCTATGACTATGGCTGTAAAGGGGTACTCCAACCCAGACATCTTATCTCCTCTCCAAAGGAAAGAGATAAGATGTCTGTTTGTGGGGGTCCCACTGCTGGGTAGCCCCACAATCTCCCTACTGCACCCAGCATTCCTTTAGAGCGTCGGGTGCAGTGCCGGAGGCTTGTGACATGACGGCCGCGCTTGTGATGTCACGGCCACACTCCCTCAATGCAAGCCTATGGCACAGGGCATGACGGTCACAGACTTGACGTCACGAGTGGGGTGTGACCGTGACGTCACGAGCCTCCACCCCCCATTGCCAGTCATCCGGCACGGAGCGAAGTTCGCTCTGTGCACCGGATGTCTGGGGAGCCACAACTGATATCCTGGGGGTCCCCAGCGGTAGGACCCCTGTGATCAGACATCTTATCCCCTATCCTTTGGATAGGAAATAAGATGTCTAGGGGTGGATTACCCCTTTAACAAAGCCCTAAGAAAATGAGATGAAAAGAGTGGGCCAGCAGGTTCTACAATTTACAATTTGTTAAAAACAGCTTTAAAGGAAGATCCTTCCCCCTTAATCATCATTGATCTGAACAGCTGCTAAAACTGACTTTCAGATTGAAGTATTCACTGCTAGACCTTCCTCTTTGATCAAAGGAACGCTATAATAGAAAAGATCCAATATTATTCCTCTTAGGAGAAGGGTCTTGGTAATTTTATTGGTTTTACTTTACAGCAAAGAGATTTTTTCACATTGATTCATTGATTGTACAGATTATGTGAAGATGACCACATGCTGAGAACTAAAGTACTTTATAGGTCTAGTCTTCTAGACTCATGGTCCACTCATAACGCAAAATAAAAATCCTTTCATATCCTTTCCTGTCAAACCAGGCAGTTCTTTCCCACAAGCCGATGTAATCCCAAATTTAAAAACTTGAATAAATAGGCAAATAGGTCTAGGTATCACAAACTGTA
The DNA here is from genome assembly GCF_029499605.1 of Hyla sarda. Lineage (NCBI taxonomy): Eukaryota > Metazoa > Chordata > Amphibia > Anura > Hylidae > Hyla > Hyla sarda. Next base: position 375,399,283 of record NC_079192.1, on the reverse strand, counting down.
TGGAAAATTTGGTGCAGGAGGCAACTAAGGATCTAAGGGGTTAATAAACTGACCATGAAGATGGGTTCTCACTCTCTTCTGTGCAACTGACTCCCATAATGAGTGGGCCATAAGATTGGCCTATAAAAGCAGCAAGTGCTTAAGGGTGACCTCTGGGAAGGAGTTGGGCATGCTCCCTTATCCAGCTTTCCAACCGGCATACTTACTAGCTAAAGCAGGAATGCTTCCCATCCACACCCCTTTTCTCTTATATTGATGGGTCATTTTTTTCACTTTGTATTTTGTTTTGTTTTTGTCACCACCCAAAAAATTAAATTAAATAAAAAAAAAGAGTAAACAGATTAATACATACATATTGATAGTTTTTCTACTAAAAACCAACAGGAAAAAAAATGGTCTGGACAGGCTTGGTGTTTTTATTCATGGTGTTCTGGCAGGTGTCCCACACGTTACAAGATGTTCCAGCATTCTACTTTATGTAAAGTCCTCCGCTCGATCCCCCTTAGCATTCTACTTTGGTTCTGCCTTTAGGTTTCGAAGTATGATATGTATTTCTTGTATTTTATAGCTTTTGAGCTTCTTTTAAGTCTCAACGGACAATGGAGAAGTAAATGAGACAAGAGCAGGAGACTGTAGTCAGACTTGCCCATCTGGAATGCCGGCAGCAAGCACAACGCTTTATCACCTTGGTTGGGTTACTTAACAGTTCAACTCGCAAATGGCTTGTTATTCAAGTTCTATTAAATGTTTACTATTTTTGGTTTCAGTGGCTAATGGGGAGAAGAAAAGTTTCCAGCCCCTAGAATATTATATTCCAGACAATCTAAAAATGTAATACAAAATATATTTTGCCTACTAAAAAGTCTTATGAAGAAAGACAAGGGCATGTTAAAATAAATACATGAATTGATATTCAATAGGTCCTGTGGGTCTTGGTATGCCTCCCCAGGCCTAAACAAATAACTATTTACGCTTGAGTCCACTCATATCAATCCTTGGAGGTATGGAAGCCTTATACTCAGCAGATGTCTTGTTCACTTTTAGAGGTAGCAGGTTCACGGACGGGCCTAGAGAATTTGGCACCCGGGGCGGACCCTTTGTTTGGCACCCCCCATGCACACCCCTCCTTAATTACACCCCCCCCCACCGGCACCCCCCCCCCCCATTTAATTACACCCACTCCCACCCTCCCCCCAATTACACCCTCCCTTAATTACACCCCCTCCTTCCCCCGCCCTCCCTCTCCTTAATTACACCCTCTGCCTTCACATATAATTATTTACTTACATTTTGATGATGCCTCCGTCCAACTGCTGGTGATGGATCCTTCTGCTCCTGCAATTTATATGACCTTGTTATTGTGTCTTTTGCTACAGCACTTTGATAACTTTACCTTACAGTTTGGTGCACTTTATAATTGCTGATTTACAATTTCAGTTTGTGCACTTTATTATTGCTGATTCCTTATTTCAGTTTGTCATACATGTATACTGCGTAAATTATGCTTTTATGTACTGCCCATGTCGGTGTTCCCCCATCACTGTGTTTTTAATCATGTCCTCAATTGTCAAGTAGTGTTGAGCGGCATAGGCCATATTCGAATTTGCGATATTTCGCGAATATATGGAAGAATATTCGTCATATATTCGTAAATTTTGAATATTCGTTATATTCGAGTTGATTTCTAAACATTGCAAATTTTCGGCAATTGCGAAAATAATTGCGAAAATAACTGATTGCGAAAATTCCGTCGCTCACGCGCATGCACGCTATTACATCACGCGATAACAGAGATCGTTTCCTGGATGCTTGCCAGTGAGATTGCGATCATGAATAAGCTAAGCGAAGCGAAGATGGTGGGAAGTAATTTCAGCGAAAGTGAGGAGAGAGTTCTGATTTGTGTAAGTATTTTCACCACTGTTAGTTAATTATATTTAACTGCATTTTAGACTAGATTAAAAGTTATGAATCATAACTTTTAATCTAGTCATGATATAAGATCATATAGTGGTGTTTCCCAAACAGTGTGTCTCCAGCTGTTGCAAAACTACAACTCCCAGCATGACTGTACAGCTGGAGGCACACGGGTTGGGAAACACGTCTGTTGCCTGGACAGTCTGGCCATGCTGGGAGTTGTAGTTTTGCAACATCTGCAGGGCCACAGTTTTCAGACCACTATACAGGGGTCTCTAAACTGTTGCCCTCCAGATGCTGCAAAACTACAATTTTCAGCCTGCTCACTGTCCAGGAATGCTGGGCATTGTAGTTCGGCAACAACTGGCACTTCAGTTGTTGCCGAAATACAACTCTCATCATGCCTGGACAGCATCTGCCTGGACAGTTGTAGTTTTGCAGCATCTGGAGGCACACTGGTTAGGAAACATTGTCTGTTTCCTAACTTAGTGTTTCCCAACCCATGTGCCTCCAGCTGTGGCAAAACTATAACTCCCAGCATGCACTGACAGACCATGCATGCTGGGAGTTGTAGTTTTGCAACAGCTGGAGGCACATTGGTTGTGAAACACTTAGTTAGGTAACAAACTCTCAGTGTTTTGCAACCAGTGTGCCTCCAGCTGTTTCAAAACTACAACTCCCAGCATGCAACTCCCTGCATCCCCCCTCCCTCTCCCCCAATGTGAATGTACAGGGTACACTCACATGGGTGGGGGCTTAGAGTGTGTTTCTAGCTGCAAGTTTGATATGCCGCAAATTTTCTGCCGCAGCTCAAACTCTCAGTGGTAAACTACTTTGATCCCCCGCCCGTGTGACTGTACCCTAAAAACACAACACTACACTAACATAAAATAAAAAGTAAAAAACACTACATATACACCTACCCCTTCACAGCCCCCCTCCCCAATAAAAATGAAAAACGTCTGGCACTGTTTCCTAAATGGAGCCTCCAGCTGTTGCAAAACAACTACTCCCAGTATTACCAGACAGCCACTGACTGTCCAGGCATGCTGGGAGTTTTGCAACAGCTGGAGGCACCTTGTTTGGGAATCACTGACGTAGAATACCCCTATGTCCACCCCTATGCAGATCCCCAATCTAGGCCTCAAATGCGCATGGTGCTCTCTCATTTGGAGCCCTGTCGTATTTCAAGGCAACAGTTTAGGGCCACATATGGGGTATCGCCGTACTCTGCAGAATTTGCCTAACAAATATTGGGGGGCTTTTTCTTCTTTAACCCCTTATGAAAAGGTCAAGTTGGGATGTACACCAGCATGTTAGTGTAAAAAATTCAAAATGTTACACTAACTTGCTGGTGTTGCCCTATACTTTTCATTTTCATAAGAGGTAAAAGGGAAAAATGCCCCCCAAAAATTGTAACGCTATTTCTCCTGAGTACGGAGATACCCCATATGTGGACGCAAAGTGCTCTGGGGGCACACAACAAGGCCCAGAAGTGAGAGAGTGCACCATGTACATTTGAGGTGATTCGCACAGGGGGGGCTGATTGTTACAGCGGTTCTGACCAAAGCAAAAAAAAAAAAACACCCACACATGTGAGCCCATTTTGGAAACTAGAACCCTCATGGAATGTAATGAGGGGTGCAGTGAGAATTTACACCCCACTGGTGTCTGACAGGTAAAAGTGATCTGTGAAAATGAAAAATGTTTTTATTTATTTGCACAGCCCACTGTTCCAAAGATCTGTCAGACCCCTGTGGGGTATTAAGGCTCATCAAAATCGCGGATCAGGCAGACTCCCCTTCCACCTGATCCACTTGTAGGGGCGCGAGAGCTACCCCGTGCTGCCAGAGACCCAGCACTGGGAGTAACTCCCCTACCCCTGCTGCCACAGCCACGGCCACATATATTGCTCATACTTGCTGATGGGGGGGGGTGAAACTTTATTGGGGGGGGGGAATGTGAGATGTTTTTTTTAAAACAAAGACAAGCACACAGACAAAAACGCAGACAAAGACTACTCAACTACAATAATATTTTTTTTTTCACAAGGACAAAGACAGCTACTAAACTAGAAGAACTAAACTACTACAGCTAAAGCTTTTTTATTTTTATTTTTTTTTTTACACTAACTGACGCAGACACGGACGATGACAACAAATACTAAACTATATGTAAACTACAACTAACTTTTTTTTCACAAAGACAAAGACAAGGACACAGACAACAACTACTAAACTGGAACAAAAACTAAACTAACAGCTAAAACTAAACTTTTTTTTTTTAAGCTAACAGACAGACGCTGACACGGACGATGAAAACAAATACTAAACTAATATAAACTAAACAATAACTCTACTTACACAAACTAATATATGACTAAGCAAAACTAAACCTAATTTTTTTCTTCTTTTTTTTTTTTAACATAAGACACACAAACTAAACACAGACTAAATTAACCTACCTTAAAGAAATTTACACGTAAACTAACTACACAGAAATCTAACACTAATCTACACTAACCTAGACAAAAAAACAAAGATATGTGCTTTGAAAAAAGCAGTTGGGTCTAAGGTAGTACTATGAAGCACAAAGCTCAAAGGACGCTGTAAAAATGACAGAAGCCGCTCCACTCTCAAAACCACCATGTGAATCTACAAGTAAATACTGCTGGGAGTGATCTTATATACTGGTCGTGCCAGCAAGTTTCTATTGGTTGCTAGGGAGGTTGGTAACCTCTGACAACTGTGGTTGCAGAACTATCATTGGCTCAGAGGCATAAGAAGGGCGTGGAAAATATTCGCGAATATTCGCAATACGAATATTCGCATGCACAAACTAATCGCCTTAGATTCTCCCCCCCCCCCCCCCCCCCCCCATGGTCTCTAATCATACCAGCAATTATCCTGCGATGAAGATCACTATAATGTGATCTGTGTTTAAACAAGTTTGGGAAAAAAACGAATATTCGTAATCGCGAATATTATTTGCGATATTCTAAATATTCGTGAATTCGCGAATATGCTATATTCGCTACGAATATTCGCACTGCGAATATTCGTGAGCAACACTATTGTCTAGTTGTTCTAAAATTTTTTGTACTACTAAAAATTTATTTTGTGGCACATATGTGTATATTCTTTAATTGATAGTGTTATGGTATGGGGTCTTTTTTGTAGGTTATATAACTTTTAAAAAGTGCCTGTTACCAAATAAACTGTTCTAAACTAACTCAGACTATGTTCAATAACTACTCCTAATACCCTTCCAGCCCTTTTAAAAAAATTTAGAGCTTTAAAAAGCTTTGTATCATACCTTTCTTCTTGCTTACATTGTGCAATCTCCCAGCAGGAGAAAGTGGGTGTTTCCCACCAGGCATGACATCACTGAAGCCTGCTGGGGACCACTTCCGCCCTCAAATGGTTGCAGTGCTGTGATGAATAGATGACCTCTATGTGCAGGTTTCAGTCTGTGCAGCTTTCTGTGAGAATCTGTGGAGCTTTCACTTTCTGTGCAGCTGTCAATCAAGCTCAGTGCAGAGAAACACTTTCTGAGTTTGGACTCCTGCCAGGCTGAGAGGAGACCAAACTCACTGTATTAATTGTGGCAGGGAACAGAGCCACCTAGTGGCTGTTTTTCTATTAGATTTTAAACATATTTATGGTGATAATTTTAAAAGCAAGTGCATGGGAAAGTGTCTGCTAATTACACAAGGAACACTATATTAAAAGTTTTATTTGGTGACAGGTACTCTTTAACTCTACTTAACTCCTATGTAATTTCCAGAATATTTGCAGACACTTCTACACAACTTTGGTAGTGCAGGTAGTCCTATTTCTAGTCACTGTCCCTGGAATTGATGCTGCTTTCACAGAAATACTTTAGAATAGATAATCTTTGGTGCTTCTTGCATGTGTATGTGAATATGTTGGATGCAGATGTAGACAGATTTGACAAGTTTCTGATACATTAGGCACTCCTGTTACTTAACAGGGGGGAACTGGTCAGTCCAGAAGCAATTACAGAATCCAGTGTGAAGACAACAACAAAACCTTGTGAACTCCTTGACAAAAGTGCTAAAGCAGCGTGACTTTTGGGCTGAGCACAGGCTTGATTTAATTGAAGACAGGACTAGTATCAATCTATTGAACTTACAATGGTTGTCGTGGAACCAATCGATATTGTAACTTGAGGGATCACTGTTCCTTGTGAATTACTGTACATTTTTTTAGGCAAAATGACTGCTGCTATTTGTTCACTCTTTTGAATAAGGGCTGCATTAGGTGAAAGAAACTATTTGATTTTTCCACAGGCCCTCCCTGCTCACTGTACATCTCTGTATGAGGCCCCTTAAAATTTTGATATTGCATTAAAATATTCAGTAATCCTTAAATTCAAGAAACGTTAGAGCACTGTAATCTCAGGTTACCATAGTAACTCTGCCATTAAAGCTCTCAAGTCAATATCTTTTGGGTTCTTTCCATTTCACCCACTAAGACTCGAACAATTCAGACAGGGTTTTGTAAAGGGTAAACTGTGTAAATGTACTTGTCATTTCAAAGAAATAGACAAAATTATTTCTTACGGTAACTTGTTTTTCTTACCTTGTTTGTATAAATGTAAAGTTAAAAATCAGAGTTATGACTTTCTTTTTACTTTATATTTATTCTCATAAATAAAACAAAAAGGTAATCTTAACAATTTTTTTTCATAATTTCAGATTTTGCCTGTTTCCGGTAAAACTAATGTTTTTATTTTTTTTTTTTTATTGACATGGTTGCATTAAAAAAAAAATTATAATATATTTAAAAAAAATGTGGCATGAAAAAAAATATTTTTTGTCATTGCTTTTGTTTATCTTTCATATTGTTTGCATCAGAGTTCATTCACACAAGCGTATTTGCTTCAAACTCGCAGCGGGTTTCCCAAAGCGACTTTGAAAGGGGTGGGCTCTCCACCGACTGCTTGCAGGTGATTTTCAGTAACGGAATCTCTGCTGTGGAAAATCGTCCTCAGACCCCATTGAATTCAACCCACTGCAGAAATGAAAACAAAATACGCTCATGTGAACGAGCGCTAATACAATAAATAACCTTCTAAATAATAGACATGTAGATAACACATATGCATAGTTTTTATTTATATGTAATGTATGTGCAATAAAAAATAATTAACCCCTTGAGGACCGATCCATTTTTCATTTTTTGCACTTTCTTTTTTCCCTTCTCCCCTCCTGATAATCATAAAGCTTTCAATTTTCCACCTACAGACCAATAGGAGGGCAAAAGAAAAATATTTGTGGGGAAAAATAAAAAAATAAAAAAAATAAAATTTTTGTACATTTTGGTGGCTTTCAATTCCACGCAGTGCACTTTTTGGGAAAATTACACCTTATCTTAGTTATGTAGGTCAATACGATTAAAATGATACCCAATTTACATAGGTTTGATTTTGTGTTACTTATTTAAAAAAATCATAATTTTTTGCATGAAAACTAGCATATTTAAAAGTGTCCTCTTCTGACCTCTATAACCTTTTTATTTTTCTGTACACAGGGCTGCATGAGGGCTAATTTTTTGTGCCGTGATCTGTAGTTTTTATCGGTATAATTTTTGATTTGATGGGACTTTTTGATCACTTTACATTACATTTTTATAGTTCAGACATTTACGAACGCGGCGATATCACACACATATGCATATATTTATTTTTGTTTACATTTTAGTTTTTTAAATGGGAAAAGGGGGAGCGATTCAAACTTTTATTAGGGAAGGGGTTAATTAAACTTCCTTTTTTTAATACTATTTTAAGTCCCCATAGGGGACTATTCTATGCAAGCCTTGGATTGCCTACACTGCTCAATGCTATGCCATTCTGTTACGCCTAGCGCTCCGGGTCCCCGCTCCTCCCCGGAGCGCGTACGGCGTCTCTCTCTCCGCAGCGCCCCGGTCGGTCCCGCTGACCGGGAGCGCTGCACTGTCATGGCCGTCGGGGATGCGATTCGCACAGCGGGACGCGCCCGCTCGCGAATCGCATCCCAGGTCACTTACCCGTTCCCGTCCCCTGCTGTCATGTGCTGGCGCGCGCGGCTCCGCTCTCTAGGGCGCGCGCGCGCCAGCTCCCTGAGACTTAAAGGGCCAGTGCACCAATGATTGGTGCCTGGCCCATTTAGCTTAATTGGCTTCCACCTGGTCCCTGACTATATCTGACCTCCTCCCATGCACTCGCTTGCCGGATCTTGTTGCCTTGTGTCAGTGAAAGCGTTTTGTGTGTCCAAAGCCTGTGTACCAGAACTTCTGCTATCCACCCTGACTACGAACCTTGCCGCCTGCCCCCGACCTTCTGCTACGTCCGACCTTGCTTCTGTCTACTCCCTTGTACCGCGCCTATCTCAGCAGCCAGAGAGGTTGAGCCGTTGCTAGTGAATACGACCTGGTCACTACCGCCGCAGCAAGACCATCCCGCTTTGCGGCGGGCTCTGGTGAAAACCAGTAGTGACTTAGAACCGGTCCACTAGCACGGTCCACGCCAATCCCTCTCTGGCACAGAGGATCCACTACCTGCCAGCCGGCATCGTGACAGTAGATCCGGCCATGGATCCCGCTGAAGATCCTACACTGGTCGCCCAGCTAGCCCTAAAGATCGCCCAACGAGATCACCAGCTGACCTCCGTGACACTGCATCTTCAGTCACAGATACAGCAGCTTCAGTCACAACTTCAGTCACAGCTACAGCTGCAACAACCATCTCCTCCGCCGACTCCTGCAACTCCTCCGCAGCAACCGGCCGCTCCTAACCCCTGCTTGTCCCTGCCGGACAAATTTGATGGGGACTCTAGACTCTGCCGTGGTCTCCTTTCTGGAAAGGCCATGGATCCCGCTGAAGATCCTACACTGGTCGCCCAGCTAGCCCTAAAGATCGCCCAACGAGATCAACAGCTGGCATACTTGACCTCCGTGACACTGCATCTTCAGTCACAGATACAGCAGCTGCAGCCGCAGATACAGCAACTTCAGTCACAGCTACAGCTGCAACAACCATCACCTCCGCCGGCTCCTGCAACTCCTCCGCAGCAACCGGCCGCTCCTAAACCCTGCTTGTCCCTGCCGTGACCCTGTGGTTCCTCCTGTATCCGGTCTCCCTAAGGTCGTTATGGACTCTGCCCGCCTTAAGAAGTGCCTCTCCCCCCCTCCCAGTCCAGTCAATCAAGCCTCGGTGCCTCTTCATGGCCCCCGTCCTGGTGTCACACTGCCCCGTGCCAGGCCTCGCCCTCTGCCCTTCCTCCCCATTCCCACTCCTGCTGTACTGCCTGCCGTTGAGGAATCCCTCCATCCTTTCCCGGTGTCCTCATCCCGGGGGGGGCAGTTACCGGACAAAGAGAAGGGGAGACCTAAGGGGGGGGGTACTGTTACGCCTAGCGCTCCGGGTCCCCGCTCCTCCCCGGAGCGCGTACGGCGTCTCTCTCTCCGCAGCGCCCCGGTCGGTCCCGCTGACCGGGAGCGCTGCACTGTCATGGCCGTCGGGGATGCGATTCGCACAGCGGGACGCGCCCGCTCGCGAATCGCATCCCAGGTCACTTACCCGTTCCCGTCCCCTGCTGTCATGTGCTGGCGCGCGCGGCTCCGCTCTCTAGGGCGCGCGCGCGCCAGCTCCCTGAGACTTAAAGGGCCAGTGCACCAATGATTGGTGCCTGGCCCATTTAGCTTAATTGGCTTCCACCTGGTCCCTGACTATATCTGACCTCCTCCCATGCACTCCCTTGCCGGATCTTGTTGCCTTGTGCCAGTGAAAGCGTTTTGTGTGTCCAAAGCCTGTGTACCAGAACTTCTGCTATCCACCCTGACTACGAACCTTGCCGACTGCCCCCGACCTTCTGCTACGTCCGACCTTGCTTCTGTCTACTCCCTTGTACCGCGCCTATCTCAGCAGCCAGAGAGGTTGAGCCGTTGCTAGTGGATACGACCTGGTCACTACCGCCGCAGCAAGACCATCCCGCTTTGCGGCGGGCTCTGGTGAAAACCAGTAGTGACTTAGAACCGGTCCACTAGCACGGTCCACGCCAATCCCTCTCTGGCACAGAGGATCCACCTCCTGCCAGCCGGCATCGTGACACATTCCCTAGCATTTATCAGTGTTATCGGTGCTCTGTTGCTTCAGCCTGCCATGGCTGACTGGACCTTCAGACCAACGATTGGACAGCAAGGAGTCAGGTAAGGGCCCACTCGCCATCCTCTCAGCTGAGATGTCGGGACCCTTTTTTTTTCCTATTTTAGATGCTATGTAAAAATCTTAATCCTTCCAGTACTTATCAGCTGCTATATGCGCCACAGGAAGTTTTTTTCTTTAAAAATTTAATTTCTGTCTGACCACAGTACTCTTTTCTGACACTTGTGTCCATTTTAGAAACTTTCCAGAGCAGGATAGGTTTGCTATGGGGATTTGCTTTTACTCTGGACAGTTCCAAAAATGGACAGAGGTGTCAGCAGAGAGCAATGTGGTCAGACAGAAAGGAAATTCAAAATGAAAATAACTTCCTGTGGAGCATACAGCAGCTGATAAATACTGAAGGATTAATATTTTTTCTATAGAAGTAATTTAAAAATCTGTTTAACTTTCTGGCACCAGTTGATTAAAAGAAAAATATTTTCCCCTTGAATAGTTTACTGTGGGAGCAGGACACGCAGCTTATACAGAGTTGCTCACACTATTGTTGGGCAGCCACGACCCTCATTCAGGTGGCCAAATAATAGTATTGGACGGCCCAGTCCGGCCCTGCTTACTTTGCAGAGTACCAAGGGAAATATTATTAGGGGCACTATGGGTGGGAAAAAGGTGGGGAATTTGCTGTAAAAGTGTAGACCCCAAGATCTTTGTCCAGAAGATTCTGCAGAGACAAATCATGGTTGGAAGATATTTTCATGGTGGTCTGAGCCAGATAACCCGGGAGTTTTAAGATAAACTGTATACACCAGTAGAAATGTACTAATAAATGTAATAGATATTTCAATGAAAACATTTACCCTTATCTATAGAAATGAGTGAAAAGATGGGCACAATACAAATCTTTATGCTGCCGGGAACAAAGGGTTAAACATCACGTGACTGATAAGGCTTCCATCTTGTGAGAGTCCACTTCTTCTGCCTTATGCTTCTAATGTGGCACACAAGGATTTTATGTGCCTGCTTTCCATCAACGGAACTCTTTTGTTGTCATGGTAACCAGGCTCAATCTTTCTACGTTCTGGCAATTGAGTTATTATCGTTTCCTGCTGCGGAAGAGATAAGGCTGACTCGTCTCTCATGGATGCTCCCAAAAGTTTGGCCCCTGTAGATCTAAGGAAAATTTCTCACGCACCTTTTCACTGTCACAAAAGACAAAATGCCAAGTGCCAAAACTGATGAATTCTGATAGTAAAAAAAATCCTTTTTACGTACGCTCCTCAATACTGACATTGCTGCACCAAAAAGGAAAAGTTGTGGGATATTGAGAATTCACTTTGTTTCCTTTTGACACAATTGCATTCCCAGAATGTTTTATTTTTTACATAGGTATAGCCATATAAAGGCATGTTCTTTTGCGGAGTCACATTGGGGTACATACTGTATAATTTTTTTTTTTTTAAATGATCTTATATTTAGGGAAAGAGGTAAAGGGAAAAAAAGTCTGCAGGTTTTGGGCTTTTTTTTTTACAGTGTCAATATACAGAACAACAGCAAATATACCCAGCACATAGAAAAAGAGAAGTTTATATAAATATTGTATATCCAATATAAATAGATAGGTAGATGTATATATATATATATATATATATATATATATATAACCACTTAGGGACCAAGGGCGTACAGGTACACCTTCACTCCCTGGTACTTAAGGACCAAGGGCGTACCTGTGGAAATTTTCGCCCCAGCCGCGTGACGGGTGGGGACCAGACCAGGATGACTGCTGATTAGTGTTGCTCGCGAATATTCGCAATGCAAATTTTATTCGCAAATATTGCATATTCGTGAATTCACGAATATTCGCGAATATAGCACTAATATTCGCGAATATTATTATTATTTTTTTTCATAGTACACATCACAGTGATCATCCCTCTCTGCTTCCAGCTTGTGTGGTGTAAAGAAGACTCTAATACTTCTGTGTGAGACTGGCGTACGAATGTTCGCATATGCGAAAATTTGCATATGCTGATTTTCGCATATGCAAATTTTCGCTTATGCTAATTTTTGCATATGCTAATTTTCGCATATGCGAAAATAAAACGTGAATATTGCGAATATGCGAATTTAGCGCATATATGACGAATATTCGTCCATATATTCGTGAAATATCGCGAATTTGAATATGGCCTATGCTGCTCAACACTACTGCTGATATCTATCAAATGCCCAGTGGGGGTCCTGAGACCCCCCCATGTCGGCAATTTGCGGCAATTCCAGGTCATACGGGTCTTCAATGACCCGGTGACCCAGAAAATAAGGGGGATCGGGATTGTCCAAGATACCCACGATCCACCTGAAGGGAGGTGGCAAGGGTGCCACCCCTCCTATCCCTGCTATTGGTCGTTCAGAAGCGACGACCAATAGCAGATCGGGAGATCGGGGGTGGGGGGGGGTTAACGCTCGGTTCCCCCGCTCTGCCCACCCACTGTTGTCCGGGCGGAACGGGGTAACTGACAGGGACCGGCGCCGAAAGGTCCACTTACCCATCGGCGGTGGCAGCGGTAGCGGGAAGCATTCGGCGGCAGCGGGAGGCGATCGGCGGCAGCAGAGGACGGCAAAGCGTCTCCCTGGATCCTACGGAAGCCGGTGAGTTGCCTAGCAACATCTGGAGGGCTACAGTTTGGAGACCACTATACAGTGTTTCAAAACTACAACTCCCAGCATGCCCAGACAGCTGTTTACTGTTTGGGCATGCTGGGATTTGAAGTTTTGCAACAGCTGGAGGGCTGCAGTTTGGAGATCACTGTGCAGTGGTCTCTTAACTGTGGCCCTCTAGATCTTGCAAAACTACAACTCCTAGCATGCCCACACAGCAGCTTACTGTCTGGGCATGCTAGGATTTATAGTTTTGAAACATCTGGAGGGCCACAGTTTGGAAATCACTGTGCAGTGGTCTCTAAATTGGAGCCATCCAGATGTTGCAAAACTGCAAATCCCAGCATGCCCAAACAGCAAACAGCTGTCTCGGCATGCTGGGAGTTGTAGATGCGTACCTCCAGCTGTTTCATAACTACATCCCCCAGCATGCCCTTTGCAATCAGTACATCAGTACATGTTGGGAGTTGTAGTTTTGCAACAGCTGGAGGCACACTGTTTGGAAAATACTGAGTAAGGTAACAGAACCTTACTAAAGGTTTACCAACCAGTGTGCGTCCAGCTGTTGCAAACGTACTACTCCCAGCATACACGGTCTGTCAGTACATGCTGGGAGTTGTAGTTTTGAAACAGCTGGAGGTTTGCCCTCAATGTGAATGTACAGGGTACATTCATATGGGCAGTTTGAAATTTGTACCCACAGCGTAAACTCCTAGTGGGAAACTCACCGTAACCCCCCGCCAGTGTGAATGTACCCTAAAAACACTACACTACACTACACTAATACATAATAAAGGGTAAAACACTACATATACACCCCTTACACTGCCCCCCCCCCCCCCCGAATACAAATGAAAAACATATTGTATGGCAGTGTTTCTAAAAAACGGAGCCTCCAACTTTTGCAAAACAACAAATCCCAGCATTTCCGGACAGCCACTGACTGTCCAGGCATGCTTGGAGTTTAGCAACAGCTGGAGGCACCCTGTTTGGGAATCACTGGCGTAGAATACCCCTATGTCCACCCCTGTGCAATTTAGTCCTCAAATGTGCATGGTGCTCTCTCACTTCTGAGCCATGTTGTATTTCAAGGAAACAGTTTAGGGCCATATATGGGGTATTTCCGTACTTGGGAGAAATTGCACTACAAATTTTTCAGGGCTTTTTCTCCTTTTACCCCTTATGAAAAGAAAAAGTTGGGGTCTACACCAGCCTTTTAGTGTAAAACATTTTTAAAAATTTACACTAACATGCTGGTGTTACCCCATACTTTTTATTTCCACAAGAGGTAAAAGGAAATAAAGACCCCCAAAATTTGTAAAGCAATTTCTCCTGAGTACAGAAATACCCCTTATGTGAGTGTAAAATGCTCTGCGGACGCACAACAAGGCTCAGAGAGCACACTATGTTCATTTGAGGCCTAAATTGGTGATTTGCACATGGGTGGCTGATTTTACAGCGGTTCTGACATAAACTCAAAAAAATAAATACCCACATGTGACCCCATTTTGGAAACTACACCCCTCACAGAATGTAACAAGGGGTATAGTGAGCCTTAACACCCCACATATGTTTGATGAATTTTCATTAAATTTGGATGGGAAAATGAAAAAAAAAATTATTTCACTAAAATGCTGGTGTTACTATGATTTTTTTATTTTCACAAGGGACAATAGGAAAACAGCCCCCCAAAATTTGTAACCCCGATTCTTCTGAGTAAGAACATACCCCATATGTGGATGTAAAGTGCTCTGCGGGTGAACTACAATGCTCAGAAGAGAAGGAGGCCATTGGGCTTTATAAAGCCTCCATAGTGCCAGAACAATGGATCCCCCCCCCCACATGTTACCCCATTTCGGAAACTACACCCCTCATGTAATGTAACAAGGGGTACAGGGACCAATTACGCCCCACAAGTGTCTGACAGATTTTTGGAACTGATTTTTGTGGTCCGTGAAAATGAAAAATGTAATTTTTCAATTGCAAAGCCCGCTTTTCCAAAGATCTTTCAAATGCCAGTTGGCTATATATACTCTCTACACCCCTTACTAAATTCTGTGATGGGTGTAGTTTCCAAAATGGGGTAACATGTAGGTGGGTGCACTGTTTTGGCACCATGGGGGGCTTTGTAAATGCATATGGCCCCTGATTTCCATTCCAAATTCTCTCTCCAAAAGCGTTATAGTTATAGAGCATTATAGTGCACCAGTAGAGCACGTGACGTCCACACATGGGGTATTTCCATACTCAGAAGAAATGGGGCTACAAATTTTTGGGGTCATTTTCTCCTATTACCCCTTGTAAAAATGTAAAATTTGGGGGAAAATCTGCATTTTAGTGATTTTTTTTTCCATTTACACATCCAACTTTAACAAAAAGTCGTCAAACACCTGTGAGGTGTTAAGGCTCACCGTACCCCTTGTTACGTTCCTTAGGGGTGTAGTTTCCAAAATAGTATGCTATGTGTTTTTTTTTTTTTTGCTTTCCTGTCACCATAGGGGCTTCCTAAATGTGACATGCCCCCCAAAAACCATTTCAGCAAAATTTGCTTTCCAAAAGCCTTAAGCATTGAGCATTGTAGTTCGCCCGCAGAGCATTTTACACCATAACATGGGGTTTTTACATACTCAGAAGAGATGGGGGTTACAAATTTTGGGGGCATATTCTCCCGTTACCCTTTGTAAAAATGGAAAATTTGGGGAAAAAACGGCACTTTTGTGATAATGTGCTTTTTCCATTTACGCATCCAACTTTAACGAAAATACATCAAACACCTGTGGGGTGTTAAGGCTCACTGGACCCCTTGTTACGTGCCTTGAGGGGTGTAGTTTCCAAAATGGTATGCCATGTGGGGTTCTGGCACCATAAGGTCTTCCTAAATGTGTCATGCCCCCCAAAAACCATTTCAGCAAAATTCACTCTCCAAAATCCCATTGTTTCTCCTTCCCTTCTGAGCCCTCTATTGTACCCGCCGAACACTTGACATACACAAATGAGGTATTTGCTTACTCAAGAGAAATTGGGTTACAAATACTGGGGAGCTTTTTCTCCTATTATCCCTTGTAAAAATAAAAAAAACTGGGTCTACAAGAACATGCAATAATGTCATTTTGAATACTTTGAGGGGTGCAGTTTTTATAATGGGGTATTTCTAATATGATGGCCCTTCAAATCCCCTTCAAAACTGAACTGGTCCCTGAAAAATTTTGATTTAGAAAATTTTGTGAAAAAATGGAAGATTGCTGCTGAACTTTGAAGCCCTCTGGTATCTTCCAAAAGTGAAAACATGTCAAGAAGACATATTTTATATGTGAATCAATATAAAATTTATTTGGAATGTCTATTTTCCTTGCAAGCAGAGAGCTTCAAAGTTAGAAAAATGCAAAATTTTAAATTTTTTCATCAAGTTTTGGAATTTTCCACCAAGAAAAAATTGACAAAAATGTACCACTAACATAAAGTAGAATATGTCATGAAAAAACAATCTCGGAATCAGGATGAAAAGTAAAAGCATCCCCGAGTTATTAATGCCTAAAGTGACAGTGGTCAGATGTGCAAAAAACCCTCTGGTCCTTAAGGTGAAAATGGGCTTGGTAATTAACCCCTTAAGGACCAAGGACATACCGGTACAACCTGGGTCCTTTCCCTTTCACAAAGTTGAACGCCGCGTCTAAAGTGAAAGTAAACCAGGGAACTGTTCAGGATCGCCGCGGTGAAATTGCGGCATCCCGAACAGCTGTAGGAGAGCAGGAGGGTCACCTTACCTGCCTCCTGTTGTCCGATCGCCGAATGACTACTCATGCCTGAGTGCCTGTGATCCAGTCATGAGCAGTCAAGCGGCAGAATCATTGATCAATGGTTTCCTATGAGTAACCATTGATCAATGTAAAAGATCAGTGTGTGCAGTGTTATAGCCTCCTATAGGAGCTATAACATTGCAAAAAAAGGTGAAAATAAATTTATAAAGATCATTTAACCCCTTCCTTACTTAAAGTTTGAATCACCCTCCTTTTCCCATTTAAAAAAAAAAATGTGTAAATAAAAATAAACATATGTGGTATCACCACGTGTAGAAATGTCTGTATTATAAAAGTATATTGTTAATTAAACCGCACTGTCAATGTCGTACGTGCAAAAAAAATTCCAAAGTTCAAAATAGTGTACTTTTGGTCACCTTTTATATCATGAAATTTTTTTAAAAAGCGATCAAAAAGTCATATCAATACAAATGTGGTACCGCTAAAAACTTCAGATCATGGCGCATAAATGAGCCCTCATACCGCCCCATACACAAAAATATAAAAAAGTTCTAGGGGTCAGAAGATGAAAATTTTAAACGCACAAATTTTCCAGCATGTAGTTATGATTTTTTTTCCAGAAGTACAACAAACTCAAACCTATATAAGTAGGTTATCATTTTAATCTTATGGACCTATAGAATAAAGATAAGGTGTCATTTTTACCGAATTTTTTCTTCAATGTTGTCGCACAATTATTTTTTTTTCCGTTTGGTCGTATATTTTTGGGTAAAATGACTGATGTCATTACAAAGTAGAATTAGTGTCTCAAAAAATAAGCTATCATATGGATTTTTAGGTGCACAATTGATAGAATTATGATTTTTTCAAGGTAAGGAGGAAAAAATCAAAGTGCAAAAATGGAAAAAAAAACCCTGATCCTTAAGGGATTAAGGGGATATAAACATATATATTAATCTAGCCCTGCCCATGCATGACATGGACAACATTCATGGCCACCATGTGAAGCTGCTACTGAAGGGAAATGTGTGTGCCTCGTTGTAGCCTCCTACAAAGACCTATGATCTGATGATCATGGAGGGTAAGAGGGTCACTTATGCTGGATCACAACAGGACCAATAATAATATGTAAATGGCAAGGAGGTAGAAGAGCCTTATACAGAATTTGTGAAAAACAAGTACAATACAACACAAGATGGAAGATATTTATCTATGGGGAAACTACAACATAAAAATTCTACTTTGTGCTGAAAATATGTTCTGAGCCTTTACATCAAGTTTCAACACCAGCTTCTTTGAGCCACAGTAGAATCTTAAACAAGTAATTGTCTTTGTCTGGAATGTCCTCTCAGTTTCTATCTTTAACCTCCTTTTACACCTTACGAATTCTGCTACACAAGAAGACGGGGGTTTCACTTGATCTGACCTTCTTCTGGCTCTGCTAAGTTTCCGAGTTTATTAGCTCTCATCTCTAGCTCACTAAAGAAAACTTTCTTTTACTATCAAAAAGTATCTCCAGCCTCTTCCTTTTCCTGTCCTGATCTGGCTTTTGCACTTTTAAGAATGCCCTAGATGAAATAGTGCACCCTTCACTCCAAGCCTTCTAAATAGAGATGAGCGAACTTTCCAAAAGTGGTTTGGGGCATACACATAGTGGTAGTAAACTCTTTCTCTGCTGGGCAAGAAGCCCAGCAAGTTGTTCCACATAAGCAGCAATCTATACAGATCGATGTTTTAGTGACTGTATTGCCAGGTTCTGACAATATTCAGAAGTCGTCCAGCCAATAGTACCATAAGGTTTGGATCAAAACAAGGTTTGCTGGACTCGCGTGACTTTATTGCTAGGTTTGCACGAGCCTAACCTGGCAATGTTTGGAACTCCGCCGAGCTGTGAGTTAAAACAAGTTTGGTGTGACTTTACTCGCTCAACTCTACTTCTAATATGGATGGTACAATACTCTAAGCAGACAAAAACCCATTTTTTTCAGTGATGCTCTTCTTTCTGCCAATGAACTAAGACAAAGCTCCTCCATAAAACCCAACATTTCTCTCCCCCCTCAAGACTTTACCATGCTGTAGTAGTTCCGTGGATTGTGCTTCCCTTCTAAGCCAGATAATATAGAAATGTAGCATGCTCTAGCTTTATCCATTTTGCAGAGAAAAAAAAAACATCTATCAAAGTCTATGAAGAGAGTTCAAAACATTGGTCCATAGATATGTGCTGCAAATTGCATCTGTATGTCATCAAAATTGTATCCGTATTGCACCCATTTTTCAGACTGGCTGTCTCGTGTAGCTTAATGTCCTCCTTTGAAGACAGCGCATACATATTACTAATCTGTAATACTGATAATATACTGGAGCAATATCATCATGTAATACATCCCTATTGCAGAGGTTTATTGTGAAATATCAATATGCTCATCAATATGTTCATGTGAAACCGATTTTGCTACACATACATCCACGATAAGGACATGAATATTATATATAATCTTGTTTCTTTTTTTTTTTTTTAAACAAAACTTTGGTGGAGGCATCAAAGGAGCCATAAATCCTACATAATGTCAGACTGCAGTAACTGCATTGTTTGTGTTATCTGGCAGAAAAACAACCTGCATATTCCCCAGGTTGTATCAAATATCATAATATAGTCCATTATTGATGAGAGCATCTATCATTATGGAGCAAGATCTGACTCAGCGACTTTCATTGTCGACATCTGAAGAAAAGCTACAGCAGAAATCTCTGAAATTAAATATTATAAGAGGAAATGTTTTCCTTCCCCTCTGCAGATGCATTCTGTCTACAATACTTCTTTGATAATTTTGTGGCCACCAAGGGGCTAAGTGTGCGGTGACCAGAGACCCAGTGTGAATCACAGAAATGGCTAAAGTAATAGTCCTGAAGGGTCATCAGTTCAATTATTACAGTGGATGAAGTGGGTAGGTTCTCCCACACTACTCTACTCTAGGTTGGCACAGTGAAAAGGGGTAGAACTGAAGGTGATGATGATGTTTTATCCAGGGCACACCCTGTGGAGTGTCTGGTAGCAGAAAAGTTGGACTCAACAAACTTGTCAAACAGACAATAGATGGAGGTAAGTTACAGGCAAAGATACCCGCAAAACAGTGGCTTGTGTGAGAAGGTGCCCCTTAGGTAGAAACATAGCAAAGTGTGTTGGTGCGTTTTTCAACATTCTAGACTCTTCTCTAGCCTTTTCTCAAAGGGGTTCTCTGGTGGAATTTTTTTTTCCTAATCAACTGGTGCCAGAAAGTTAAACAGATTTGTAAATGACTTCTATATAAAAATATGAATGTTTCCAGTACTTATCAGCTGCTGTATACTACAGAGAAAGTTGTGTAGTTCTTTTCTGTCTATGTCAGGAACTGTCCAAAGCAGTAGAGGTTTGCTATGGTGATTTTTTTCCTGCTCTGGAAAGTTCCTGACACCGACAGAGGTGTCAGCAGAGAGCACTGTGGTCAGACAGAAAAGAACTGCACAACTTCCTCTGTAGCATACAGCAGCTGTATTCCAAGTACCACTTTTTTTTTTTCCAAGTACCACTTTAAGGTGAATGAGGTTATCCTCACTGAGTATCTTCACTGAGATATTTTTATTGGTTAGCTACCAGTGATTAATATATATCTGTATCTGAATTTCAATGTTTCTGTGTAGTGCATGTATGTAGGTAAATCCGTAACATAATAGTCGCAACATCTCTAGGCCTAGATTGAAGTCCTGGAAGGTCCTATATGTGCTAGCGGACTCTTCCTCGATTTATCCCCAAAAGTCACTGCAACTCCTTTCTTTCTGTAATCCCCTAGACAGAACTTGCTGAAGCACCGGGCTTATATCTAGGCTTACCTTCAAAGCAGTACTGGTATCTCAAGTGGTCCCGAGTGGTGAGATTTAACTAATGGAAGGTGTTTCTTACCTTTTCTCTCTTTCCCCCACTTTCACAATAGCCGAACTGGACAAAAGCAGATTTTTTCTCTCTGAGGAGTTGCTGTACTATGGAGAATGTTCTAAATGCATCGTAATGCAGTTGTGTTGGCATATGGGTAACCACACTCACAACCTATGTACAAAATGTCAAAATAAACAGTGGGTGGGAGCATAACACCATATTATACAGTATTATCAGATATGAACAGCATACTAGAAATGCAATTTCGGTAATTTCCATTAACAAAGCAGATATCTGACACCCAGTGTTCTTGTGGTAAAGGAGCCTGTAGTGGGGCACTGCACTTTTATATTATAAACAAACTCAATGGTATATAATCTGCATATTCTGCTTTTCTCTCTTTCTCTCTGTATGTGGTACTACTCAGATTTAATACAGATACTTGTTTTTTTATCAATTACAATCAGCTACTTATTCTACTTAAAACAAGAGTAGATAAAAAATAGGAGGAAATCACAAGGACTCTTGGAATGCATTGGATGCTGATGAAATTTGGAACAGTTAAAAAATGTAAAAGTTCTTCTTCTTCCTATATTTTTGAATACCCAATTTGAAAGTGTTGTGTTTACCTTACAGTTTAGATGTTGATTTTTATTATCAGTAGATCTTACTTATGTTGCTAGTACCTGTCATCCCTCTTTTACATAGTAGAACAAAATGGACTAGATTCCAGTACCTGTGTTTCCTCTGAAGGACACAATTGATACCTAACTTTAGAATGTAAATCTGCAGTTTTTTGGTTTCATTAGCAGCACCAAAGAGTTCCTTTTCCCACTGAATGTAGTGCTCCATCTGAATAGCCTACACAGACTTCTTGATTTCCGAGATGGACAATCGACATGGGTTGACTCTACATGTTGAATACCTTTGTAAAAATTAGAATTTCCATTAATACTTTTATTATACCACATAACCTGAAGTCCAGAGAATGTTTGGTCAGGTTTTGCCATTTTTAAACTTTTTTGTATCTTATCTGCAAGGTTACTGTGCTGTACTGTACTGTGCTGCTGTGGGACACTTTACCTAATCCTAGTCTGCCTTGCATAAGCCCTTTTTATTAAAATCATCGCTTAATAAAAAAAAATAAAAAAATCATTACAGAGCATCCCCCTGCGAGAACTCCAAGCAATAGGATATAATTGGAGGAAGAATCAGTGGCATGACAGGAAATCAAGTATTACACAGTGCCTTTTGAAGTCAGTGGACAGTCAGTGTACAGCTCAGTTGGCCAACAGTTATCCCCCATACACATGCAAACTGGACTTAGCTGAACATTCATCTTTTCTAAGTGGGGAGAGAGGAGAAAGCTGCTGCCAGACACTTCAGTTGGTGATCTATCTTTTGTAGAACAAAAAAATCAGCTGCCGATATCCAACAGGCCACATCTTTCTCTCCACCAACATTTGCCACTAAGGCAGAGTCAGGAGGTCATTACACATTAGATGCTCAGCCAGTCCCATCAAGATTGTCAAGTTTGGTTGACTCATATATTTTGTATGAACAGCTTTGTGTATGACATATTTGGTCCTCTAGATCATGTTTGGTTCTCTCTTTGTAGTCTATTGGAGTCATTCATCAGGGACCTTCATGTGTGTCCTCCATTCTAGCTAAAGGAGTTAAACCCTTAAATAACTAAGATTTCCTTAATTAAGGGTATTTGTATATTGGTTTTCTAAACTGGACAACTTTAATTTCCTCTCATGGATGTAGAAATGTACTGTGCATTCCTAACCAATGCACATAGGTTTATACAATTCAAGAATTGCCTTATTTATTTATGTAGATTAGTGGCGGTTTTAGAGCATGCTGCAATTTTCTGGAAATTAAGACATGCTTTTTTATGTGGTATTTTTAAAGCTTTGGAGAAAACTGCTTTTGATGGAATTACTTGCAATAACCATATATCATACAGATTTTGCTAAAAATAGATCTAAGATCATTTATTAGACTTGTTTTTAACAACTTGAATGCCCCTCAATCCACAATTACCAAAAATAGCAAAGCTTACCCTACAAATATGATAACTGTTGGCTGAACAGCAGTCTACAGATGGTAATCTTTCCTTCTGGACAGATTTCTGGCTTGGCATAAGTTCCCAGTTAGTTTCTTAAACTCTAGAGTTGGAGTGAAACACTGACTTTAAAGGGGTACTCCGGGGAAAAACCTTTTTTTTTTTTTTTTTTTTTAAATCAACTGATGTCAGAAAGTTAAAATCTTTCCAGTACTTATCAGCTACTGTATGTTTCAGAGGAAATTGTGTAGTTCTTTCCAGTCTGGCCACAGTGCTCTCCGCTGGCACCTCTGTCCATCTCAGGAATTGTCCAGAGCAGAAGCAAATCCTCCTAGCAAACCTATCCTGCTCTGAACAGTTCCTAACATGGACAGAGGTGTCAGCAGAGAGCACTGTGGTCAGACAGAAAAGAAATTCAAAAAGAAAAGAACTTCCTCTGTAGTATACAGCAGCTGCTAAGTACTGGAAGGATTATGATTTTTAAATAGAAGTAATTTACAAATCTGTATAACTTTCTGGCACCAGTTGACTTAAAAAACATGTTTTCCAGAGGAGTACTCCTTTAAGGGAAAGCTACTTAAGAAAAGTTTTTGAGCTGCTAAGAAGAGGAATGAAACACTAACTTTAAAGGGGTACTCTGTTTTTTTTTTTTTTTTATCAACTGATGTCAGAAAGTTAAGCGGAAAGCTACTTGAGAAAAGTTTTTGAGCTGCTAAGGAGAGGGGTGAAAGCTCTGACAGTACCTTATCACCCTAAAATCAAAATATTTGGCAGTTGAAATCTCACATGCCTGATCCCTATCTCCCCCTCATTCCAGTCCTAGAGTCAGAAGACCACTGTTCAGATTAGATACATATCTCTAGGAAATGGACTCTCACCTGAAAAGCAAGCAATACTTGTATGTCACCCATATTAGAGGAAGAAGAATGGAAAGGGCTGTTTGCCAGGATGTTGCCGAATAGGGCCCATCCAAACAGCAGAGATGCCTAAGAAAGAAAAAGGACTCCAAAAAATGACATTGCATGAAAACACTGGGCCCTGTAGTTGAGTTGCTTATTTACATTAGAAATAAATCTGCTGACCATTTTAGGTGGGACTGGCCTACCCTCTAACAGTATAAAGAAGAAAAAAAAGGCTTTCCACTCTTCCACTTTTCCACTTACCACTCTATTCGTAAGAGTGAATGTTTGTTAATTAAGTAAAATTTCATACAACGCGATAACGCATTTCAAGGCATACTTGATCAAATGAAGGGAGAGGAATGCTGAAACATGTTATTGTGTTGTATGCAATTTTGTTTAATGAAAAAAAAATGTCATCTTGGAAAACTCATTGGTACTGTTTATTAGATGCCAGTCCCACTAAAACTGTAACTAACTGTAGTTAGTGTATAGAATCACAGTTAGAGATGAGTGAATTTTTTTAACAATCGATTCGGACGATTTGCCTAATTTTAAAAACAAAATCGATTTGATCCAAATAAATTGTCGGTGAATTTTTATCAATAATGTATTTTAATAATGTGTTTAATAAAGTTTGTGTGTTTCACTTTTTCTCTCAATTTTTTTACATTTTTAGGTAGTACTACTACTCCCAGCATGGAACAGACTGTTCCATGATGGGAGTAGTAGTACCTGTGCTAATAGACAGATCGCCCTCCTGACATCCGCTGCGATAGTCCTGTATAATGTATAGATGTGGGCAGCTTTCTCGCATCTAGATAGGACGATCGCATTGGGTGTCAGGAGTAACACCTGCTGTGATCAGTCCTCCACTGCAAGGACTACTGCTCCCAACATGGTGCTCACTCTGCTCCATGCTGGGAGCTGTAGTACCTGAATTAATAGACAGATCAAAGTGGGTGTCACTTCTGACACCCAATGTGATCATCTTGTATAATCTGTGGATGCGGGCGACCGGCCGCTCTTCTCTGGTCCCACTGTAGTATGAGTATATGCCGTATATGTACCTATTATTCAAATTTTCTGCAGAGAGCTGTGAGTGGCTGGAACCATCTGGCCAATCACAGCTTTCTGTGGGAAATATGAATAAGTGATGTGAATTCTCTTCACATCACTGGCCGGCCGGAGTATAGTGCAGAGATCTGAGCACAGAAGAAAGCCGCATTTCTGCAATAGAAAAGACAATCACATCAGGTGACAGGAGTGATATCTGCTGTGATCTGTCAATTAGTAAAGGCACTATAGCTCCCATCATGGGACTGTCTGTTCCATGCTGGGAGTAGTAGTACTACCTAAAAAAAATTAAAAAATTAAGAAAAAAATGGAAGCACACATACACACACTTTATTAAACATAATATTAAAATACAATACTAATGATAAAAACAAAAATGAATTATAAAGAATATATTGTTTTAACATTTAAATGGCCCCTTTCTACATTTGTATTATTGTCGGCAAAATTTTTTGGTCCCTTGATCCCTGTTTAAAAATTAATATTTCTTTTTTTTTTTTTTTTTTTGGTGGCTTTATAATTTTTTAAACACCCAAGAATGGAGTCTATGTTTTATTCCATTCTGCCATAGCAGAGAAAATCATTAACTAGACCACAGTAGCTGCAAAGTCCACAGGTTAAATATGTGGTTAACACAATTAATTTGCATAATAAGTAGGTCAATTGACTGTGCTCTTGTGGTTTACCACATATTTAACTTTTGACCTTTTTAGCTACTGTTTATTGATAATGATCATTTCAGCTCTGCGCTGAAAAGAAAAAAAAAGTCTGCTATGTGGATTTCGATGTATCACAAAAATAAAGAAATAAAAGATGTAAAACTGATACTTGTTACGCCTAGCGCTCCGGGTCCCCGCTCCTCCCCGGAGCGCTCACGGCGTCTTTCTCCCTGCAGCGCCCCGGTCAGTCCCGCTGACCGGGAGCGCTGCACTGTCTTGTCCGTTGGGGATGCGATTCGCACAGCGGGACGCGCCCGCTCGCGAATCGCATCCCAGGTCACTTACCCGTCCCGGTCCCCTGCTGTCATGTGCTGGCGCGCGCGGCTCCGCTCTCTAGGGCGCGCGCGCGCCAGCTCTCTGAGACTTAAAGGGCCAGTGCACCAATGATTGGTGCCTGGCCCAATTAGCTTAATTGGCTTCCACCTGCTCCCTGCCTTTATCTGACCTCCTCCCATGCACTCCCTTGCCGGATCTTGTTGCCTTGTGCCAGTGAAAGCGTTTAGTGTGTCCAAAGCCTGTGTACCTGAACTTCTGCTACCCATCCTGACTACGAACCTTGCCGCCTGCCCCCGACCTTCTGCTACGTCTGACCTTGCCTCTGCCTAGTCCTTCTGTCCCACGCCTTCTCAGCAGTCAGCGAGGTAGAGCCGTTGCTAGTGGATACGACCTGGTTGCTACTGCCGCAGCAAGACCATCCCGCTTTGCGGCGGGCTCTGGTGAATACCAGTAGCCTCTTAGAACCGGTCCACTAGCACGGTCCACGCCAATCCCTCGCTGACACAGAGGATCCACTACCTGGAAGCCGAATCGTGACAGTAGATCCGGCCATGGATCCCGCTGAGGTGCCGCTGCCAAGTCTCGCTGATCTTCCCACGGTGGTCGCTCAGCAATCGCAGCAGATTGCCCAACAAGGACAGCAGCTGTCGCAGTTGACCGCCATGTTACAGCAACTTCTGCCTCTGCTACAGCAGCAACCATCTCCTCCGCCAGCTCCTGCACCTCCTCCGCAGCGAGTGGCCGCTCCTAACCTCCGCTTGTCCCTGCCGGACAAATTTGATGGGGACTCTAAACTCTGCCGTGGATTTTTGTCTCAGTGTTCCCTGCATATGGAGATGTTGTCGGACTTGTTTCCTTCAGAACGGTCTAAGGTGGCGTTCGTAGTAAGCCTTCTTTCAGGAAAGGCCTTGTCTTGGGCCACACCGCTCTGGGACCGCAATGATCCTGCCACAGCCACAGTCCAGGCCTTCTTCGCTGAACTCCGGAGTGTCTTCGAGGAGCCAGCCCGAGCTTCTTCTGCCGAGACTGCCCTGTTGAACCTGGTCCAGGGTAATTCTTCAGTGGGCGAGTACGCCATCCAATTTCGTACTCTTGCCTCCGAGTTATCATGGAATAACGAGGCTCTCTGCGCGACCTTTAAAAAAGGCCTATCCAGTCGCATCAAGGATGTGCTGGCCGCACGAGAGATTCCTGCCAATCTGCAAGAACTCATCCATCTAGCTACCCGCATTGACATGCGTTTTTCTGAGCGACACCAAGAGCTCCGCCAGGAAAAAGACTTAGATCTCTGGGCACCTCTCCCACTGTATCCGTTGCAATCTACGCCTGGGCCTCCCGCCGAGGAGGCCATGCAAGTGGATAAGTCTCGCCTGACCCAGGAAGAGAGGAATCGCCGTAGGGAAGAAAATCTCTGTCTTTACTGTGCCAGTACCGAGCATTTCTTGGTGGATTGCCCTATCCGTCCTCCACGCCTGGGAAACGCACGCACGCACCCAGCTCACGTGGGTGTGGCGTCTTTTGGTTCCAAGTCTGCTCCTCCACGTCTCACGGTACCCGTGCGGATTTCTTCTTCAGCCAACTCCTCCCTCTCAGCCGTGGCCTGCTTGGACTCCGGTGCCTCTGGAAATTTTATTTTGGAGTCGTTTGTTAATAAATTCAGCATCCCGGTGACCCGTCTCGTCAAGCCGCTCTACATTTCCGCGGTCAACGGAGCCAGATTGGACTGCACCGTGCGTTACCGCACAGAGCCCCTCCTCATGTCTATTGGACCCCACCTTGAGAGGATTGAGTTCTTCATTCTCCCCAACTGTACCTCTGAGGTCCTCCTCGGTCTGCCTTGGCTCCGGCTTCATTCCCCCACCATTGATTGGACCACCGGGGAGATCAGGAACTGGGACTCTGCCTGCCACAGGAAGTGCCTCTCCCCCCCTCCCAGTCCCGTCAGGCAAGCCTCTGTGCCTCCCCATGGCCCCCGTCCTGGTGTCACACTGCCCCGTGCCAGGCCTCGCCCTCTGCCCTCCCTCCCCATTCCCACTCCTGCTGTACTGCCTGCCGTTGAGGAAACCCTCCATTCTTTCCCGGTGTCCTCATCCCAGGGGAGGCAGTTACCGGACAAAGAGAAGGGGAGACCTAAGGGGGGGGGTACTGTTACGCCTAGCGCTCCGGGTCCCCGCTCCTCCCCGGAGCGCTCACGGCGTCTTTCTCCCTGCAGCGCCCCGGTCAGTCCCGCTGACCGGGAGCGCTGCACTGTCTTGTCCGTTGGGGATGCGATTCGCACAGCGGGACGCGCCCGCTCGCGAATCGCATCCCAGGTCACTTACCCGTCCCGGTCCCCTGCTGTCATGTGCTGGCGCGCGCGGCTCCGCTCTCTAGGGCGCGTGCGCGCCAGCTCTCTGAGACTTAAAGGGCCAGTGCACCAATGATTGGTGCCTGGCCCAATTAGCTTAATTGGCTTCCACCTGCTCCCTGCCTTTATCTGACCTCCTCCCATGCACTCCCTTGCCGGATCTTGTTGCCTTGTGCCAGTGAAAGCGTTTAGTGTGTCCAAAGCCTGTGTACCTGAACTTCTGCTACCCATCCTGACTACGAACCTTGCCGCCTGCCCCCGACCTTCTGCTACGTCTGACCTTGCCTCTGCCTAGTCCTTCTGTCCCACGCCTTCTCAGCAGTCAGCGAGGTAGAGCCGTTGCTAGTGGATACGACCTGGTTGCTACTGCCGCAGCAAGACCATCCCGCTTTGCGGCGGGCTCTGGTGAATACCAGTAGCCTCTTAGAACCGGTCCACTAGCACGGTCCACGCCAATCCCTCGCTGACACAGAGGATCCACTACCTGGAAGCCGAATCGTGACAATACTGTGGTCATGACTGAATTTGTAGGCAACAAAATTGTAATGTTTTAAAATGAAATAATTTGTTATTAAAAAGCAGTGAACAATTTTTGTGAGCAGGGCAGGGAACTGAGATC
This sequence comes from Hyla sarda, assembly GCF_029499605.1. Classification (NCBI taxonomy): domain Eukaryota; kingdom Metazoa; phylum Chordata; class Amphibia; order Anura; family Hylidae; genus Hyla; species Hyla sarda. The sequence continues at coordinate 375,370,872 of NC_079192.1, read as the reverse complement.
CCCGGCCAGCTGATATTAACACACAAAGCAGCCTGTGAAAATGAATAGAATACTGCAATATAGTATTATAATAAAGGTTAGAATAGACAAATAATATTCTAAGACTGGTGATATATATATATATATATATAGATATATATATATATATATATATATATATATATATATATATATATATATATATATATGGAAAATTTACCTTTCCTGAAATTTTCATTTCCTGGAGTCAGTGGCAGCACAACAATGGGTTAATGGAATCTCATTAACCTGGAACAGAAGACCAGACAAGCAATAGCATAGAGACGAACTAACTAACATAATGAACCTAATAGCCCCCTCCCCTAAGGCTATTAGTAGCCCACAGAAACACCAGGCACACATATTTTATGCAGCAGTGAGCACATTTATTTGGGTGGGTAAATCCGTGCTGCCATAGATTTCAGGAAATCAAAATTTCAGGAAAGGTAAATTTTCCACTTCCTGATCATCCGTGGCAGCACAACAATGGGACCATCCCAGCAGTGCTAAAATAATAGTAATTTAAAGGGTGGGAAAATTAACTACTAACTGCTCCTTGGATGACACTCAAACCAAAGGCTGATCCCTGAGAGGCAGCGATATCCAGCCTGTAGTGCTTAGTGAAGGTCGAAGGAGTTGCCCACGTAGCCGCCTTACAGATCTGGTCCATGGGGATGTGGTATCTCTCCGCCCAGGAAGCCGCAGTTGATCGGGTGGAATGAGCCTTGAGGGTCAAAGGAGACTGGCAACCTTCTATAGCATAACACATCTTGATAGTGTCCCTCAGCCATCTGGCAAGGGTAGCTTTGCTCGCCTTTTTCCCCTTGTTAGGGCCTTGAAACTGAAGAAAAACACTTTCCGCCTGTCTGAAATCTTCTGATTTTTGAAGATAAATCATAATTGCCCTTTTAACATCTAGTAAATGCATATTATCTTCTCTAGAGGTGAGAACAGGGAGAACAATCTCTTGGTTAATGTTCGTCTCCAAAGGGACTTTAGGCAGGAAACCCGGCATAGTCCGTAGAACTACTGCATCTGCAAGCAGCCTTAGTTAGGGCTCTCTGCTGGAGAGCGTCTGCAACTCACTAACCCTTCTTGCCGATGTGATGGCGATTAAGAAGATGGTCTTGAAAGAAATTAGCTTAATTGGTGCTCCTCCCATTGGTTCAAAAAGCTCTTCTCGTAGGCATTTAAGAACTAGTGGTAAGTCCCAGGAAGGAATTGGGTCATGGAAGACAGGGCGTAACTTGCTGATGGCCCTGAAAAACCTAGACACCAGAGGCACATTGGAGAAAGCTCCATTTAATTGGGAATTTATAGCAGTAAGCTAAACTTTAAGGGTATTCCCTTGTCAAATCCCTCTTGATGGAACTGGAGAAGAGATGAGACTTCAGACGTAGGGACCTCTTGTCTTGCGCACCAGCCAGAGTATAAGGACCAAATTCTAGATTATGTTCTTCTGGTAGCCGGCTTTCTGGATTCCATCAGGATGTTGATGACCTTATCTGGAAGACCTTGCCGGGCTAAGGTGGACCTCTCATTCTCCAAGCTGTGAGGCGGAGCCTCTGAAGACTCTGATGGAACATCCCTGACTGGAGGAGAAGGTCTTTGCACATCGGGAGCTCCCAATATTCCCCCTTCGACAGCACAGATGCGGCTTGAAACCAGGCCCTGTGAGGCCAAAAGGGAAGAATCACTATGGTGTCTGCTCCTTCGCTCTGGATTTTCCTGAGGACCTTGGGAATTAGAGGGATTGGCGGGAAGACATAAATGAGACCTTTGCTTCAGCTGACAGAGAGACCATCCAGGAAGGTCGGATTGTCGGTCCTCCTTAGAGAACCTGACCCCATCTGTGGCTGACCCCATCTGGAAGTCAATAGATGGAAAATCCTGGGATTCAATTCCCACTCCCCTGGGAGCATGATGTTCCTGCTCAACCAGTCCACCTTCACATTCGATGACCCCTTGATGTGGACCGCAGAGATGGAGAGAAGAGTTAACTCTGCACACGCCATTATTTGGGCACACTCCTTCTGAAGCAATCTTCACTTGGTTCCTCCCTGCTTGTTTATGTAGTAAGCAGCTGCGAGATTGTCCGTCTGTACAAGTACCCCTTTTGTGGGCCAGAAGGGACCTGAAATGAAAAAGCGCCAACTTGATGGCCCTCAGCTACCTCATATTGGAGGACAGAACTGCATCTCTGGGAGACCAGACCTGTTGAACCCAGGCATCCAGCACGTAAGCTCCCCATCCTGAAGCTGAGGCATCTGTTGTTACAACGATTGGCCTGATATAAAGAAGAGACTTGTCAAGAAGGAATCTCTCTGGAGTCAACCACCAAGCTAGGTCTTCCTTTAGGTATGTAGGGATGACGATCATACAATCTTGGGAGTCTTGACTCTTGTTCCAAGTCTTCAAGATGTAGGTCTGAAGGGCCCTGATGTGCGACTTCCCCCACTGTACCACTTCTAGTGTAGAAGTAAGTAGACCGAGCACTTTCATAGCTTATCTGATGGAACAGCTGTTCAGGGAAAGAAAGAAATTCAGAGTCTGAATAATGTTGAGTCTCCTTTCGTCGGAGATCCAGAGTTTCATCTCTTCTGAGTCTATTATAAACCCCAGATAAGTGATACGAGTGGTTGGGGTGAGCTGAGATTTCTTCCAGTTTTTCAGGAATCCATGAGACTGAAGAAGTTGCAGAGTCAACTGAATATGGTCCATAAGCAGCTGCTTCGTTGGAGCCCTCACCAACCAGTTGTCCAAGTATGGGGTTACATGGATACCCCTCAGCCTGAGACTTGCTGCCAGAACAGAGACGACTTTGGTAAAAACTCTCGGGGCTGAAGTGATCCCGAATGGGAGGCAGGGGAACTGAAGATGGCGTATCCTCTGATGATTCCGAACTGCTATACGGAGAAACTTGCGATGAGACTTCAGGATAGGCACATGCAGGTAAGCATCCTGCAAGTCTATGGAGGCTAGGTGATCTCCTTGCTGTAAGTTGAGCACTGCAGATTGGATGGACTCCATCCTGAAGGTCTTCTTGACAAAGAAATTGTTGAGGAAAAACAAGTCTATTATCAGCCTCCAGTCGCCACCTGCTTTTGGGACTACAAAAACTGGAGAATAGTAATAATAATATTTTCCCCATTCGGCCCGGGGAACTTCTTCTAGGGATTTATTGGCGATAAACTGATCTACTAAACAAGGGATGACTGGATTGCAGGTTCTGCTTAGAAGATATCTGTCTGGTGGCTGTTCTCTTAACTCCAGAGAATAGCCTCTTCTTACAGTGGAAATCACCCAGGCATCTTAGCATGTCTTTGACCAAAGATCTGCAAAAAGAAGAAGCCTGGCGCCCACTGGAGGGTTGGTGTCATTGGTCTTCGGCCTTTTTGGAGAAGGACTTCTTCTTTCCTGAAGGCCCTTGCTACTGCTTTCCTCTGTTTTGTCTAACCGGTCCGACCTCCGAAAAGGAATACTGCCTCTTAGGCGACCTTCTATAACTTCTTTTATAAGGCTTGAAGACCGGACCTTTCTTTTTGTGACAGAAGGATTCCCCTTTTTCTTCACTGAAGGACTTCAAGATGCCCTTAAGCTGCGGGCCAAAAAGCGAAGATGGGTGGAAGGGCAAAGAAACAAAATTTAATTTACGGGGATGTCCCCATCCCATTGCTTAATCCACAACACCCTTCTTGTGGCATTAGATAGAGCCATAGACCTGGAGGCAAACTTCAACGCATCCACAGGCGTGTCACATAGGGAATCCGTTGCGGTTTTCATCACCGACATATTCTTCAAGATTTCCTTTCTAGAAACTCCTTCCTGAATATCTGGAAAGAGATGAGACATCCAAATTCTTAAAGCCCTCGCCACAGGGATAGAGGACTCCGCTACTTTAGCTGCAGCCGAGGCCGCCAGGTAATTCTTCTTGCAGATAGCATCCGCCTTTCTCTCCAGAGGATCTGGAAGTCTAGTTGTTTCATCTGACTGAAAGATGAACTTTTTAGCCAACCTGGCAGCCGCTAGATCTACCTTGGGAGGATTTTCCCAAGAGGAGAAGGAGGCATGATCCAGTCTGTAGACTGATTTGAATTTTGTGCCAAGGTCTGTGCGTTTCTCTGGATTCTTCCAATCTTTTTCACGCCAATGAGTGATAAGCTGGTGAGAAGAAAATTCTCTTGATTGAGAGGGAGGAAAATAGAAGAGGCGGTCCTTTGCAGGCTTAGCAAGTCCTTATCAGACTCCAGAATCTCCTTGACGGCTGAAATCAATTTAGGAACTTCTCTTTTTGTAAAAGGTACAAGTCCTCCATATCCACTACTTCTTCAGACTCCGACACCGAAATAACATCAGAGGAGTTTTCTGAAATCGGGGAGTCATGACCCCAGGTAGGTTTGATCTTCTTGTTACTTGTCACAGAAGATACAACTTCTTTAAAGGCTGTGGAGAGTTCCCCTTTAAACCACCCCAGGAATGATCCCGTATCCAGTGGTGCTGACCGACTTGGGGTTAAACATCCATCACAAATGTCCTGATCCCAAGATTCTGGCAGGGGTTGAGAGCATTTCAGGCACATATAATGCCGAGATTTCCTCTTTCTTTTCCCTTTAACACCCGACATCCTAAAATAGAGAGGAAGGGGTTAAAAGGGAGTACAGCAAAACAACCTCAAAGCAGGAGGGGGGCTACACAAACCTGAGCCTGACAAAGATCTGCTGCCCTGGCAGAGTGTTAGACTCAAAATAAATCCCTGGCCATTTTTAAATGTCCTGCCGGCTTTTCAAACCCTGCACATGTGCAAAAGGACTCACTGCCCATGCATAAGCGAAGCTTTCTCCCCTGGAGCTCAGACAGCAGGAGAACTTCATAGACACAAGGAACCAGGTGAGGAGTACTTCTTTCTTACCTGAGTGCTTGAAACTCCACACAGGTACCGTCAGGGGAGGGAACGGAGCTGAGGGACCAGGAAAACTCCCGGTTTGCGGCCACCGTATAACAGACCTCAGGGATCGGGCATAGGCCTCTTGTCTCTACGTCCTCTTCTCTGTCCCAAGAAGAGAAAAAAATATGTGGGCCTGGTGTTTCTGTGGGCTACTAATAGCCTTAGGGGAGGGGGCTATTAGGTTCATTATGTTAGTTAGTTTGTCTCTATGCTATTGCTTGTCTGGTCTTATGTTCCAGGTTAATGAAATTCCATTAACCCATTGTTGTGCTGCCACGGATGATCAGGAAATATATATATATATATATATATATATATATATATATATATATATATATAGCATACAATATTTCTAGCTGCGATGTTTTGCAGAAATAGTTTACACTGCCTTGTGCAGAAGATTGAATCAGCCTGTTATACAGTTCTGCCGGGATGGATTTATTTTACTAAAATTTTTTAATAAGGGGGTATAGTGACTAAAAGTACCACTATTAAATATACTAGGTTTATATAAAAAAAATACACCTGTACAGCATACTCAGAGTGCAATGGTACATATGCTGTATAGGTGTATTTTGTATATAAACCTAGTATATTTAATAGTGGTCACTCACGGCCAGCGTGTCTGGCCAGAGCGCTGAGTGTCACAAAAATATAGACTCCATTCTTGGGTCTTTAAATAATTGTAAAGCCACCAAAAAAAAAAAAAAATGTTAATGTTAATTTTTAAACAGGGATTCATTTATGTGGGCGGGCAGGGACTTAAAAATGTAGCCGACAACAATAAAATTGTAGAAAGGGACCATTTAAATGTAAAAATAATATATTTTTTATACTTAAGCGAGGCAAGGGGGTTTATTCACTGTGCATCCACTGGAAAAACCTTTTATAATAAACATTTTTTTTTATTAGTAATGTATTTTAATATTGTGTTTAATAAAGTGCGTATGTATCACTACAATTTTTTAGGTAGTACTACTACTCCCAGCATGGAACAGACTGTTCCATGATGGGAGCTGTAGTACCTGTACTAATGTACAGATCGCCCCAGGTGTCACCCCTGACACCCGATGCGATTGTCCTTTCTATTGCAGAGATGGAGCGGCTTTCTCTTGCGCTCACATCTCAGCACTATACTCCGGCCGGACATTGATGAGAATAGAATTCACATCACTTATTCATATTTCCCGCTGAGAGCTGTGATTGGCCAGATGGTTCCAGCCAATCACAACTCTCTGAGGGAAATAAGAATAATAGCTATACATACGACATATACTCATACTACAGTGGGACCAGAGAATACCGCCCGCATCTATACATTATACAGGACAATCGCAGCGGGTGTCAGGAGTGACACATGCTGCGATTTCAAGCAAATAGTAGTGGGCTCAAGCAAAAAATAATAATAACCAATTGGGTGCTACCTATGCTTTTATCAAGGCACAAAATAGCATAGGAAAACAGATATGATGAAAAATTTCTAAATTTAGCATTTTTGGTAACTTTGAAACTCTCTGCTTATAAGGAAAATGGACATTCCAAATGAATTATATATTGATTCCCATATACAATATGTCTACTTTATGTTTTCATCATAAAGTTTACATGTTTTTACTTTTGGAAGACATCAGAGGGCTTCAAACTTCAGAAGCAATTTTTCACAAAATTTTCTAAATCTGAATTTTTCATGGACCAGTTCAGTTTTGAAGAGGATTTGAGGTGCCTTCATATTAGAAGTACCCCAGAAATGACCCCATTATAAAAACTGCACCCCTAAAAGTATTCAAAATGATATTCAGTAAGTGTGTTAACCCTTTAGGTGTTTCACAGGAATAGCAGCAAAGTGAAGGAGAAAATTCAAAATCTTCACTTTTTACACTCGCAAGTTCTTGTAGACCAAGTTTTTTTTATTTTTACAAGGGGAAAAGGAGAGAAATCACCCTAAAATGTGTAACCCAATTTCTCTTGAGTAAGGAAATATCTCATATGTGTATGTCATGTGCTCTGTGGGTGCACTAGAAGGGAAAGAGTGACAATGGGATTTTGGAGAGTGAGTTTTTCTGAAATGGTTCTTGAGGGGCAACTTACATTTAGGAAGCCCCTATGGTGCCAGAACAGCAAAAAAAGAAAAAAAAACACATGACATACTATTTTGGAAACTACACCACTCAAAGAACATAACAAGGGGTCCAGTGAGCCTTAACACCCCACAGGTTTTTGACAACTTTTCGTTGAAATTGGATGTGTAAATGTATTTATTTTTTTGTTCACTAAAATGCAGTTTTTTCCCCAAATTTTACATTTTTATAAGGGGTAATAAGAGATAATGTCCTCCAAAATTTGTAACCCCATCTCTTCTGAGTATGGAAATACCCCATGTGTGGACGTCAAGTGCACTGTGGGCGTACTACAATGCTCAGAAGAGAAGGAGTCACATTTGACTTTTGGAAAGCAAATTTCGCTGAAATGGTTTTTGGGGGACATGTCACATTTAGGAAGCCCCTATGGTCCCCTCACCTGGCTCCGGCCGTCTCCCGGGGTCTTCTGCTCTTGTCTGAAATCGAGCAGACCAGAGCAGAAGATCACCGATAATACTGATCGGTGCTATGTCCTATGCATAACACTGAATAGTATTAGCAATCAAATGATAGCTTTTTTGTCACATTTTATTTTAAAAAAATGAATAAGAAATTATCTAAAAGTTTTATATATGCAAATGTGGTATCGATAAAAAGTGAAGATGACGGCGCAAAATATGAGCCCTCATAACACCCTATATACGGAAAAATGAAAATGTTATTGATGGTTAAAATAGGGCAATTTTAGATTACTGATTTTGTACAAAAAATGTAAGATTTTTTTTAAGCGGTACAAAAATATAAAAGTATCTAGCCATGTATATCATTTTAATCGTACTGACCCACAGAATAAAAAAAACATGTCATTTTTACTGTAAAGTGTACAGTGTGAAAATAAAACCCTCCAAAATGTGAAAAAGTGTGGTTTTCATTTAAATTTCCTCCCTAAAAAATAAATTTGGGGGTTTGCTGTACATTTTATGGTAAAATGAGAGGTTTCATTACAAAGTACAGTCGGTCATGCAAAAAACAAGCCCTTATATGGGTCTGTAGATGGAAATATAAAAGAGTTATGGATTTTAGAAGGCGAAGAGGAAAAACGAAAACGCAAAAATAAAATTGGGCTGGTCCTTAAGGGGAAAATGGGCTTGGTCCTCAAGGGGTTAATAAAAAAAACATAAAAAAATTAAACTATATTAGACATATGTTGTAGTACATAAGTACTATAACATATATAAAAAAAAGTTTAGTGCCCATTTAAAGTCTGATGTGTAAATGAGAAAAAAAATTATTTTCACTAAAATGCTGGTTTTCCCCCAAATTTTACATTTTTTACAAGGGGTAATAAGAGAAAAGGGCCCCCAAAATTTGTAACCTCATTTCTTCTGAGTATGGACATACCCCATGTGTGGACATCAAGTGCTCTGCTGGCGCACTACAATGCTCAGAAGAGAAGGAGCGCCATTGAGCTTTTGAAGAAAGAATTTGGTTGGAATAAAAGTTGGGGGCCTTGTGCATTTACAAAGCCCCCCGTGATGCCAGAACGGTGGACCCCCCCACATGTGACCCCATTTTGGAAACTACACCCCTCAAAGAATGTAATAAGGGGTGCAGTGAGCATTTACACCCCACTGGCATTTGACAGATCTTTGGAACAGTGGGCTGAGCAAATAAATATTACATTTTTCATTTTCACGGACCACTGTTCCTAAAATCTGTCAGACACCTGTGGGGCGTAAATGCTCACTGTACCCCTTATTACATTACGTGATGGATGTGATTTCCAAAATGGGGTCACATGTGGGGGGGGGGGTCCATTGTTCTGGCACTATGGGGGCTTTGTAAACACACGTGGCCTTCAATTCCGGACAAATTTTCTCTCCAAAAACCCAATGGAGCTCCTTCTCTTCTGAGCATCGTAGTTTGCCTGCAGAGCACTCACTTGTTCTTACTCAAGAAATGGGGTTACAAATTTTGGGGGACTTTTTCCCTTGTGAAAATGAAAAATTTAGGGCAACAGCAGCATTTGAGTTAAAACATTTTTTTCCCCATTTTCCCATCCAAAATTAACACCTGTGGGGTGTTAAGGCTCACTATGCCCCTTGTTACGTTCTGTGAGGGGTGTAGTTTCCAAAATGGGGTCACACGTGGGTATTTTTTTTTTTTTTTGCGTTTATGTCAGAACCGCTGTAAAATCAGCCACTCCTGTGCAAATCACCAATTTAGGCCTCAAATGTACACAGTGCGCTCTTACTCCTGAGCCTTGTTGTGCGTCCCCTCACCTGGCTCCGGCTGTCTCCCAGGGTCTTCTGCTCTGGTGTGAGATCGAGCAGACCAAAGCAGAAGATCACCGATAATACTGATCAGTGCTATGTCCTATGCATAACACTGAACAGTATTAGCAATCAAATGATAGCTTTTTTGTAACATTTTATTTAAAAAAATTAATAAAAAATTATCTAAAAGTTTTATATATGCAAATGTGGTATCGATAAAAAGTGCAGATGACGGCGCAAAATATGAGCCCCATACCACCCTATATACGGAAAAATAAAAAAGTTATAGGTGGTTAAAATAGGACAATTTTAGATTACTGATTTTGTACAAAAAGTTTAAGATTTTTTTTAAGCGGTACAAAAATATAAAAGTATCTAACCATGGGTATCATTTTAATCGTACTGACCCACTGAATAAAGAAAACATGTCATTTTTACCGTAAAGTGTACAGTGTGAAAACAAAACCCTCCAAAATGTGAAAAATTTGGGTTTTCATTAAAATTTCCTCCCGTACATTTTATGGTAAAATTAGAGGTTTCATTACATAGTACAATATGTTCAATATGTCATATGTTGTCCTAATATTTTATTGTTTAGGAGGATGCCCCAATGTTTTTTTACTATTTTTTGAAACAAATAACTGTTTATTAGAATTGGTAATGATAGGAATTTTTTATTTTGGGTTTTTAATTGTTTGACTTTCCCTTGTATATATTTGCTCATCTGTTTCCTTTATGATCAATTTTATTCTATTTTTTCTACCTCTTTCTGCGTTTTTCTCAAGTTGTCAGTTATGTACCCTTTATTGATGAATTTATTTTCTAGCTCTGCTGCTTCCTTATTATATTGATCTATTTCCGTGCAATTGCGGCGTAGATGAAGGAATTGGCTGCGTGGGATATTTTACAGGCAAATGACATCTTTTCATGTGAATAAAACTATTGCTATCGGTGGGCTTGCTATATGTGTTTGTAGTGATTTTATTGTTTTCAATGTTGATATTAAGATCTAAAAAATTTACTGATGTCTTTCCAAAATCTGCTGTGAAGTTTAAAAAATATTCATTTTTATTAATTTCTTTAAAAAAGTGGACAAACTTGTGGTGTCACCGTTCCAAATAAAAACCACATCATCAATAAATCTTTTCCATAGGACCAGATTTGCACCAAGTTTGCCCCCAGGGTAAATGTAGGATTCTTCCCACATGGCTACATATAAATTAGAATAACTTGGTGTGAATCTGGTCCCCATCGCCATACCCCGCCGCTGGATATAAAATTGATCCTCATATTTAAAATAATTGTGATGTAATATAAAAGAAATACAGTCCCCGATAAAAAGAACTTGGTTCTGCGGCATATTGTTCTGCTCGGTTAAAAAGTATTCCCTAGCCATTCTCCCTTTGCTGTGTTCAATAATAGTATTAAACGACATGATATCAAGTTTTCCCGATAATGTAGTCACTTTGCCATTCCACTTCTGATAAAATTTCTAAAATGTGTGCTGTGTCTTTAAGGTATGCTGGTAATTTTTGCGACACAGGGCTTCAAATGTAAATCAATGTATTTTGATAAATTAGCCATAAGGCACCCTATTCCCAATATTTTAGGTCTCCCCGGGGGATTGGTTAGAGATTCATGTATTTTGGGGACCTGATAAAATATTGTGATTCTTGGATTTTGAGTTTATTAGGAGTTTGTTAGGATGTCTTCTTCCATCCCTTTTTTGATAAGGTTAGTCATTTCTATTGTGAATTGAGATGTGGGATCTTTTTTTAAGTTTTTCATACGGTTCTGTTATCTAACTCAGTATTTTCCAACCAGTGTACATCCAGCTGTTGCAAAACTACAACTCCCAGCTTGTCCTGATCGCCAAAGGGCATGCTGGGAGATGTAGTTATACAACAGCTGGAGGTACATAACTACAACTCCCAGCATGGCGAGACAGCCGTTTGCTGTTCGTGCATGCTGGGAGTTGTAGTTTTGCAAGATTTAAAGGGACACGGTTTAGAAACCACTGCACAGTGTTATCTAAACTTTAGCCCTCCAGATGTTGTAAAACTACAAATCCCAGAATTCCCAGACAGCAAACTGCTGTGTGGGCATGCTGGGAGTTGTAGTTTTGCAAGATCTAGAGGGCCACAGTTTAGATACCACTGCACAGTGCTCTCCAAACTGTAGCCCTCTAGATGTTGTTAAGCAACAACTCACCGGCTTAAGTAGTCTGCAGCATGCCACGCCAGGGAGAGGATCGCCGCCCGCCGCCGATCGCCGCCGGTAAGTGACCTCCACCGCCACCGCCGGTCACAGGACAGTTCCACCGTTCTGCCCAGACAACAGACGGTGGGCAGAGCAGGGGAACCGGATTTTAATCCCCCACTCCTGATCTGCCATTGGTCGGTGGCTTCTAACCAACCGATAGCATGGATAGGAGAGGTTACACCCCTGCCACCTTACTCCTATCCCTTCAGGGGGATCGGGGGTGTCATGGACAACCCCAATCCCCCTTATTCTCCGGGTCACCGGAGACTCATATGACCCGGAATCACCACAGATCGCTGGTCTGAATTGACCAGCAATTTGCAGCGATCACCGACATGGAGAGGTCTCAGGACCCCCCAGGGGTTTGTCTCTCCAGGTACAGGTACGCCCTGGGTTCTTAAGTACGAGGGTGTACAGATATGCCCTGGGTCCCTAAGTGGTTAAAGAATTTATTGGCAAATGATGGTGGAAAATAAGTATTTGGTCATTAACAAAAGTTCATCTCAATACTTTGTTATTTACCCTTTGTTGGCAATGACAGAGGTCAAACGTTTTCTGTAGGTCTTCACAAGGTTTTCACACACTGTTGCTGGTATTTTGGCCCATTCCTCCATGCAGATCTCCTCTAGAGCAGTGATGTTTTGGGGCTGTCACTGGGTAACATGGACTTTCAACTCCCTCCAAAGGTTTTCTATGGGGTTGAGATCTGGAGACTGGCTAGGCCACTCCAGGACCTTGAAATGCTTCTTATGAAGCCACTCCTTCGTTGCCCGGGTAGTATGTTTGGGATCATTGTCATAATGAAAGACCCAGCCATGTTTCATCTTCAATGCCCTTGCTGATGGAAGGAGGTTTTCACTCAAAATCTCACAATACATGGCTCCATTCATTCTTTCTGTTACACGGATCAGTTGTCCTGGTCCCTTTGCTGAAAAACAGCCCCAAAGCATGATGTTTCCACCCCCATGCTTCACAGTAGGTATTCTTTGGATTCAACTCTGCGTTCTTTCTCCTCCAAACACGACGAGTTGAGTTTTTACCAAAAAGTTCTACTTTGGCTTCATCTGACCATATGACATTCTCCCAATCCTCTACTGGATCATCCCAATGCTCTCTAGCAAACGTCAGATGGGCCCAGACATGTACTGGCTTAAGCAGGGGGACACGTCTGGCATTGCATGATTTCAGTCCCTAGTGTGCTACTGATGGTAGCCTTTGTTACTTTGGCCCCAGGTCATTCACTAGGTATATCCGTTTGGTTCAGGAATTTTTGCTCACCGTTCTTGTGATCATTTTGATGTGAGATCTTGCATGGAGCCCCAGATTGAAGGAGAATATCAGTGGTCTTCCATTTTCTAATAATTGCTCCCACAGTTGATTTCTTCACACCAAGCTGCTTGCATATTGCAGATTCAGTCTTCCGAGCCTGGTGAAGGTCTACAATTTTGTTTCTGGTGTCCTTCGACAGCTCTTTGGTCTTGGCCATAGTGGAGTTTGGAGTGTGACTGTTTGAGGTTGTGGACAGGGGTCTTTTATACTGATAACAAGTTCCAACAGGTGCCTTTAAAGGGGTACTCCGGTGAAAACCTTTTTTCTTTTAAATCAACTGGTGCCAGATTTGTAAATTACTTCTATTAAAAAAATCTTAATCCTTCCTGTACTTATTAGCTGCTGAATACTACAGAGGAAATTCTTTTCTTTTTGGAATTCTCTCTGATGACATCACGAGCACAGTGCTCTTTGCTGATGTCATTATAATAATAATAACTCTTTATTTATTATTGTCCATAGTGGGATTTGAACCCAAGGCCCCAGTGCTAAACAATGAGCCACCATGCTGCCCTTAGCATACATCTGCTATGCACGGTTGCTTAAATGGACAGACATGTCAGCAGAGAGCACTGTGCTCGTGATGTCATCAGTGTTCCAAAAAAAGAAAGGAATTTCCTCTGTAGCATTCAGCAGCTAATAAGTACTGGAAGGATTAAGATTTTTTTAACAGAAGTAATTTACAAATATATTTAACTTTCTGGCACCAGTTGATTTAAAAGAAAAAAGGTTTTCACCGGAGTACCTCTTTAATACAGGTAGCGAGTGGAGGACATAGGAGACTCTTAAAGAAGAAGTTACAGGCCTCTCTCCTTTTAACCCCTTAAGGACCAAACACATTTTGACCTTAAGGACCAGGACAATTTTATTTTAGCATTTTTGTTTTGATCTCCTTGTCTTCTAAAAATTGTAACTATTTTATATTTTCATCCACAGACTAGTATGAGGGCTTGTTTTTTGCACGACCAGTTGTCCTGCGTAACGACATGGCGCAACCAAAAAAAATACTATTTGTGTGGGGAAATTATGAAGATTTCGTTTTCAAGCGTAACATTTTACCCAAATTAGTATGTTTAAAATTCTTGTATTTTGACGACCTATAACTTTTTCATTTTTCCGTATAAGCGGTGGTATGAGAGCTCATTTTTTGCTTTATGATCCCTGCTTTTTATTGATACCACATTTGTGTATGTAAAACTTTTAATAATTTTTGTATAACATTTTTTTTTTTTTTTTTTTATAAAATGTGACAAAAAGCAGCAATTTTGCGTTTACGTCATTTACCATACAGGATCAATAACATCATAATTTAATAGTTCGGACATTTACACATGCGGTGATACCAAATATGTGTAATATTTTTTTTTTTTTACACTTTATGGGGGTTAAATGGGAAAAAAGACATTTTACATTTTTATTGGGGAGGGGATTTTTCACATTTTTTTTTACTTTTTTTACTTTTATTTTTACACTTTAATAGTCCCCATAGGGGACTATTTATAGAAATCCTTTGCTTGCTTATATTGTTCATTGCTATGCCTAGGGCATAGTGTTATCGGTCATCAGTGTTATCGATCAGTGTTATCGGTCATCTTCTGCTCTAGTCTGCTCGATCTCAGACCAGTGCAGAAGACCCTTGGAAGGCGGCGGAGGCAGGTGAGGGGACTGTTCTGGATCATCAGATAGCCGCGGCAGCGATGCGGGCGATCCGATCATCCATATTTCTGACCGCACTCCCGCAGATGCCGTCATGTATTGATCACAGCATCTGAGGGGCTAATGGCAGACATCCGCACGATCGTGGATGTTGGCCATTACCGGCGGGTCCCTGTCTGCGATCAACAGGCGGGAGCAGCCGCGCAGGATCTGAGCATCGCTCAGATGCTCGCGGTCATGTACAGGACATAAATATACGTCCTGGTGCAGTTACGCCTAAGTAACGCATTACCAGGACGTAAATTTACGTCCTTGGTCGTTAAGGGGTTAAAGTGGGAGAACTTGCACAATTGGTGGCTGACTAAATATTCTTCGCCCCAATATATATATATATATATATATATATATATATATATATATATATATTTGATGTACATGAATTAAGAGTTGGAAAAAAAAAAACTAATGGTGCTTTTAATATTAAGGTAGAAATCTAAATTGTGCCCACACGTCTTATACAGATTTGTACAGCTTGTTCCAGTCTTCAAATATCATGCCGTGAAAGCACTTCACTTATAAAAGGATTGGAGAATTGGCTTGAGAAAGGGCAAATCAAGTATTTATAATACTTAAATGCATTAACCTTAAAATGCATTCTTTTACTGTATTGCTGAAAAACATATTCAGGTTACTAATAAACGTGCAGATATTTCATAGGGAAGGAGATAAGACATGCAGACATGGGGGGTTGAGTATTGGATCAGATTCGGTGAGCATATCAAACAGATGCCGAAGAAATGAATAGCTGGGTATGGTTATGAGATAAATGGTGCAGGGGGAAAAAAAACTCCTACATGCATCCAACTGTAGCCTGACTGGACTGTTGTTAAAGGACACCTGCAGTGGGAGTTAGAGATGTAGCAGAGCCAAATTGTTTCATGTAGCTCTTTAAAGTTGCACATTTGAGCATTGTAATAAAGCAGTCACAATAACAATGATATGGGTACAGTTTGCCTATAGTCCTATGTAAAACTGGAGTAAGTCATGCAAAAGTCATGCATTTCTGCTACAGTGTCAGACATAGAGGATGGAGTTGCTCAAAGCAAAGATAACAATTAAGTATAGGGTCCCACACGGTGCATCTGCAGAGTATTTCACGCTGCGGATGCGTGGCTGACAGTCACAGATTGATGGCAGAACGAGCTCCGTGCACTCTGTGACTGCCAGCAGTGCGTCCGAATAGTGAAATACGCTACTCTGACCCTACTCTAAAGAGGTATTTCAGTCTCTCACACTTATTCCCTAGGGATAAGTGTTCGATCATGGGGGTTGTCACATAGGGATTCCCTGTCATCTTGAGAACAGGGACTCGAGTTATCTGTTGGAATGGAGCACCAGGTCGTTCATGCCCCGGCAGCTCCATACATTGTCTATAGGAGCAATGAATGAATGAAGCTGCCTTGTTCATGTGCAACCAGCCCCTCCATTCTGACAGGAGACTCAGGTCCCCATTCTCATATATTATTTTTTTTTTGATTGACTGGATCCCAGTCCTATGGATAGCAGGTATTAGAGACTGGGATACCCCTTGAAGCTACTTTCAGATCTACTTCATACCACTACCCTCCTGCCTGCAATAGAATATTTTTGTGCTCCATTTTTCACTTGCATATCCATTAAAACATTGGATGGGACAACCCTGGAATGGGCTCCATCTCTCAAGGGTTCTCTTTGGTATGTATGTCCTTGCTTTGCTTGATATGCGCCTTGCAGAAACAAAAATCTATGGTTTTCTTTACCATTTCATGATAGTGAGATGCTGACTCCAATGCTTCTCAATGAAATGACTAATGGAAATTTGGAAGTTTCACAAATGTTCGCCCCTCCATGATGGGGATTAATAACCTTGGGAAACATTTTCATTGATATATATGTGAATCAGATGTGAAGCAGATTCTAAGAAAATCCCTTCAGCTAGGGATTAGCCTTAAAGAAGCCAGTGTTTAGTTAAAGGGGCACTTAGGACAATTCTATTTTGGTAAAGGGGTTCCTTGACAATAAGCTTATCACAAAGTGTTCACAGTGCTTATTCAAATCCATAGGTTGTCTGTGTTAGCCAGGCCAGATTGAAGGATGTTCTTTGTAACTGCTGTCCATTCTGGCCAAGAGGAGAGGTTCCTAGACAGAAAACCACCTATTTTAATTTAGAATTTGTTCATATAGGTATATGAAAATTGACTTTCTAAACAGAAGGACTCCTTTAAGGTTCCTTTCCTAACCCTGCCCATACCCCTTTCCCATAAATCCTTGGTAGATCAAACCAAATGTGGAAGACCCACGTGGTGTCTTGTTAGAATTCTTGAGTGGTAAGCCAGGAATAATATCTCTTCCTCTTATCTACTAATTTACTTCTGTCTTGAGTACATGGCAGCAAGCTAACCACATGACTAATGGCAGCCCATTGTGAGGGCATATTGAAGTGATTTTGTTTTATTTATTTCTCGGTGGATTCTGGGATTCATCAATCCTTTTTTTTTCTTCTCACCCTATTAACCTATTAAGGACAGAAAATGTACAATTAGACTTTCAATCTAGCTCAAGCATCCAGGACTATTAAAAAGATGTAATCACTTCTTTCAGTGAGTCATCGTGTATATACATTAACGCATGAGACTAAAGCTAGTAATAGCTGGTAATCATGTGTGAATACGATCCACCACACAAATATACTACCCACATTATTAGAACATTATTTGTACTTAAAATTATTATTGAAAATCTACAGTCAATTTTCTTTATTTTTCTTTTTTAAATTGGTCTCCTCGGTTTTGAACCAGACTGTGCCTGGTACTGCAGCTTGTGCCAATATAATGGAGATAGAAATCCGTTGCCCCATCTTTTTTCCCAATACTGGACAATGCTTTTAAATATATTTTGTAAGGAATAAATAATTTAAAAAGTCTTTTATTTATCTATTTTATTTTGATTTGTGTTTCCTTTATTTGCGTTTTAGTGTGGTACTCACTGTGAATGATAGTTGTTGTAGGGAAGGATAGCTGAGAGAAGTAGTCACTAAGGGGGCGATTTATCAAAATCTGTGCAGAGGAAAAGTTGTCCAGTTGCCCATAGCAACCAATCAGATCACTTCTTTCATTTTTCACAAGTCTTGTTAAGAATGTAAGAAGTAAGTTGATAGGTTGCTATGGGCAACTGGGCAACTTTGCCTCTGCACAAGTTTTGATGAATCTCCCGCTAAGGGTTTATCCACACGGCGGAATTCCCGCTTGCAGAATTCCCCCTCAAATTAAAGCCTATAGACTTCTATGGGATTCCGCACTCCCATTCACACTTCTGAAATTCTGCTTGCAGAATTCTGCAAGCGGAATTTCAGAAGTGTGAACGGGAGTGCGGAATCCCATAGAAATCTATGAGTTTTAATTTGAGGCGTAAATTCTGCCGTGTGGATAGACCCTTAGAGATGTAGATGGTTGCTGATTGTGAGCCCATAACGTTTCTAGTGAGCTTTTTGCATATGAAAATGGTGTTACTTGTGTAAATGCAGCTGTGGACAATGTACAGAATACAGGGCTTTCTACTGTAAAAGTGGAGCGCAGATACTTGATCTTTTACTTACAGGTGATACTCTGTGTAGGGTACTCTGTGTAGGGTGTGCGCGAATTTATTTTTGACATGTTAGCCACACAGTAGTCATTTCAACCGTAGGTACTCGTTCAGATCTCTGCTCCTCTGGATAGTAGATACTTATTTTAATAAATGTGAATAAGCCCCTCCCTAAATAAAAATTGAATTCCCACTTTTCTCATTTTACAAATAAAAATCGATAAATAATAAAAAGTAAATAAATAAACAAACAAACATATTTGGTATTGCTACATGCTTAGATGTCCAAAGTATTAAAATATAAGTGTTACGCCTAGCGCTCCGGGTCCCCGCTCCTCCCCGGAGCACTCACGGCGTCTTTCTCCCTGCAGCGCCCCGGTCAGTCCCGCTGACCGGGAGCGCTGCACTGTCATGGCCGTCGGGGATGCGATTCGCACAGCGGGACGCGCCCGCTCGCGAATCGCATCCCAGGTCACTTACCCGTCCCGGTCCCCTGCTGTCTTGTGCTGGCGCGCGCGGCTCCGCTCTCTAGGGCGCGCGCGCGCCAGCTCTCTGAGACTTAAAGGGCCAGTGCACCAATGATTGGTGCCTGGCCCAATTAGCTTAATTGGCTTCCATCTGCTCCCTGGCTATATCTGATCTCCTCCCCTGCACTCCCCTGCCGGATCTTGTTGCCTTGTGCCAGTGAAAGCGTTTAGTGTGTCCAAAGCCTGTGTACCTGAACTTCTGCTATCCATCCTGACTACGAACCTTGCCGCCTGCCCCCGACCTTCTGCTACGTCTGACCTTGCCTCTGCCTAGTCCTTCTGTCCCACGCCTTCTCAGCAGTCAGCGAGGTTGAGCCGTTGCTAGTGGATACGACCTGGTTGCTACTGCCGCAGCAAGACCATCCCGCTTTGCGGCGGGCTCTGGTGAAAACCAGTAGCCTCTTAGAACCGGTCCACTAGCACGGTCCACGCCAATCCCTCGCTGACACAGCGGATCCACAACCCGTAAGCCGAATCGTGACAATAAGGTTAATGATCTTGGAAGATTAACAACGTCAATGTAAAAAAATACCAAATTGCGGATTTTTTGTCATGACATCCCAGAAAAATGTAATTTAAAAAAGTCACATATACGCAAAAAAGTTTGATATTTTTTCTTTAAAAGCAGGGAAATAATAGAAACACATGTCAACATGGGTATTGTGTTAATCATATTGACCCACAGAGTAAAGATATTGTTATTTTTACCATAAAGTGCACTGCTTAAAAACAAAAAAAAAAACTAAAGTTGCAGAATTGTGGTTTACTATTCAATTTCCTGCCACAAATAATATTTTTTTTTATTGTGCCGTACATTTTATGGTAAAATAAAAGGTGTCATTACAAGGTTCAAGTGGTCAGGCAAAAAAAAAAAAAAAAAAAAAGCCTTCCTATGGGTCTGTGGATGAAAAATATAAAGGTGTTATGGCTAATAAAAGGCAATAAGGAAAAGACTAAAAAAAAAATAAAAAAAAAAAGGAAAAAGGAAAATTGGCTGTGTCCTTGGTTTTAAAAATGATTTTACAGGATAATAATTTAATTTTATTAAATTAGAACTGGTAAGTAGGGTACTTAAACACGGCAACACAATTTATTTTCTTTTGCTTATCCATGAAGGTCCTGTAGATGTGACTGCTTCTCTCCAGTAACTTAAATATAAAAAAATAGTTTTTTTTCCCAAAACAGACAATCCCAGTAATGATCTGGTACATGGAAAATGACTGAGCTTTTTAACAGGAACCAATTTCCCACTCAATGATATTGCATGGCATCATTTGGAGGTATAAATTGAAGCCCCTAGATCCAAGGGCACAATATATAACAAGCTCTCCCCCCTCCCTCCACCTATCATGTGCCATTGGTAACATTTGGTGTCTTCTTATGTGACAGAAAGGTCTAGCCATGGCATTTGCCTCTACATGTGGATGCTATTAACTGAAAAAGATGTTGCGCTAAAAGGTTAAAATGTTTTGAGTCATATAAAGGTTTTTTTCATATTTGTTAATCTACTGAAGGAGAATTATCATGACTTTTCATTCAACATTTATGTAGTATTCAATAGGGATGAGCAAATTGAATCTGACAAATCCGAATTTGTTACAAACATCAGGAAAAATTAGATTTGCAACGAATGCGAGTATCACTGTGATTCTATCATTCAAATCACTTAATTAATCTCTGTTTAGTGCGGTCCAGGCTCCAGGACATCTAAAATGGGGGATTCACATGTGAGGACATGGGGCAAGGAGTCCTGGGAAGGCGAGAACAAGGGTAGGCAGGATGAACCTGAATCACATGAAGCATGCAGCCTGTCAGCAGCCAGTCACCCAGTGATGTCACAACAGCCCTATGTAATCGGCATTCATATTGCAGCCAGTCACTTCCGCCTTTAACTGCAGAGAGATAGATAGGGACAGACAGCGCTGTGTGTTGCACAGAAAAGCATTTTTCCAGCAGCGATTCACCTCCTAGTCAAGTCAGCGTTCAACTGGGAGAGATACAGAGAGCAGTGTGTGTTTCACAGAAAAGCATTCTTAGTGCAGCGATTCACCTCCCAGTCACTGTCTACAGCGTTCTATTACAGAGAGGGACAGAGAGCAGTGTGTTGCACATTGTCTTGCACAGAACAGCAGCAATTCAGCTCAATCACGAATCTTGACTAGAAGCACTGATAGGGAAGGGAGTGAGATTGAGAGAGAAAGTGCAATTTTGGGTGTTGTACACAGCGACTGTGTGCTGCAGCACTGGTGTGTACTGCTGGTGTTATGCACACATACTTTTTTAAGCGTACTGTGGAGCATTTTTCTCCCCTCAAAAGTGCATACCACATACATACATCTAAGTGGTGTACTATTTTGTTCCTCTTAAAGTCTCATGGGCCTAGATACTTTGAAAGACCAGGCAAAAGTACTCACCGGCTGGTGTTGTACACAGATACTTTATTAAGCGTACTGTAGCACATTTTTCTCCCCTCATAAGTGCGTACCACATACGTACATCTAAGTGGTGAACTATTTTGTTTCTGTTCAAGTCTCAAAGGCCTAGATACTGTGAAAGGTGAGTCAAAAGTACTCACCAGCTGGTGTTGTACACAAATACTTTTTTAAGCCTAGTAGAGTGTGTTGTACTCCCCTCAAATACGCACTATGTATTTCTGCCAGAGAAGTGCCAGGACGTCCACAGAGGAGTGTCAAAGACCTAAATTCATCAGGCAGAGGTCGCAGCAGACTAGGGGCGAATGGCAGCAGGAGTCTCAGTGAGAGGCCTGAGCTCCTGGTATCAGCTAGCAGTCGTGTCTCGACCAGCAACCCATCTGCCGTCATCGATTGGTTAACACAGTCATCCAATTCATCACAAGTGACATCTGACACCCCCAGTCAACAGTCGGTGGGTTCCTCAGACACAACCCTTAGTGGGCATGGCCCGTGAGCAGTCCCAGTCCTCCCATTGCTTCTGTCCTATGCTGTTCCCAACAGAAGTATCTTATGCTGTGTCTTCAGCTCTACTATTTTGTGAGGACGAACTAGAGGACAGTCAGCAGATACTGCCCATCCAAGAATTGGAGGAGACCTCTGCCGCTTCCTCCGCTAGGCGGGCAAGTAGTGATGAGGAGAGTGGCGTGGGAGGTGGTGTTGCGAGCATTCAGGCTCCTGAAGCAGACACTGTTGAGGAACCTGAGGAGGACATCAGTGATGTGCAGACACAATTCGATGATGATGATGATGATGAAGTCAATCACACTTGGAAGCCGGGTGCAGAATGGGCTTCATCATCATCAGGAGAAGAGGGTTGCAGGTTGCCCGTGAGGCAACAGTTGAGCCAGCAAGGTGGTAGCTTGGTTGGCAGTCAGCATGGTGGCAGAAGTGGAAAGTCTGGAACCAAACGTGCCTGGGGTAGACCACCTACTTCGCTGCAGCCTACCTTCCCGGGAGGTAGTGAAACTGGGGTTCCTGAAGTCGGCAGCAGCAGCAGTCAGTGTGGACTGTTGGTGGGAAAATCAACTACTCGGCGGTGTGGCAGTTTTTCATCAAGCATCCGGAGGAGGTTAACCTTGCCACATGCAAGATGTGTTGGCAGAAAGTGAAGCGTGGCCATGGTCCCAATGATGGCACCACGGCCCTGTGTCAACATATGCAGAGTCACCATAAAGCGGCCTGGGAGAACCGTGGCTTTGATGTAGTGGCCCAACCTGCTGCGTCACCCAGTGGCAAGCCGCTCCCTGTTTCAGCCAGCCAAGGCTCCACCACCTCAGCAGAAGAGAGCTGTGTGTCATACCCATCTTATGTCACTCCAGATGCTCCTGCTCCTCCTACTTTGAGTCAGTCATTTCACAACAAATCAATCGGCGAAGCCATGTCCAAAAGACAATAATATGTGCCCACGCATCCAACGGCGCAGAAGCTGAAAGTGCTTCCATCCAAATTGCTGGTGCTGCAGTCCCTCCCTTTTAACCCCTTCATGACCCAGCCCATTTTCACCTTCAGGACCTGGGCATTTTTTGAAAATCTTACCACTGTCACTTTAAACATTAATAACTCTGGGATGCTTTTACTTATCATTCTGATTCCGAGATTGTTTTTTCGTGACATATTCTACTTTATGTTATTGGTAACATTTCACTGATATTTGCATCCTTTCTTGGTAAAAAATCTAAAAATTTCATGAAAATTTTGAAAATTTAGCATTTTTCTAACTTTGAAAGACTCTGCTTGAAAGGAAAATGGATATTCCAAATAAATTACATATTGATTCACATATACAATATGTCTACTTTGTGTTTGCATAAAAAAATTGACAAGTTTTTACTTTTGGAGGACACCAGAGGGCTTCAAAGTTCCGCAGCAATTTTCCAATTTTTCTCAAGATTTTCAAAATCGTAATTTTTCAGGGACCAGTTCAGGTTGGAAGTGGATTTTAAGGGTCTTCATATTAGAAATACCCCATAAATGACCCCATTATAAAAACTGCACCCCCCAAAGTATTCAAAATGACATTCAGTAAGTGTTTTAACCCTTTAGGTGTTTCACAGGAATAGCAGCAAAGTGAAGGAGAAAATTCTAAATCTTCATTTTTTACACTTGCATTTTCTTGTAGACCCAATTTTTGAATTTTTACAAGGGGTAAAAGGAGAGAAATCACCCCAAAATTTGTAACCCAATTTCTCTCGAGTAAGGAAATACCTCATATGCGTATGTAAAATGTTCGGCGGGCGCAGTAGAGGGCTCAGAAGGGAAGGAGCGACAATGGGATTTTGGAGAGTGAGTTTTTCTGAAAGGGTTTTTGGGGGGCATGTCCCATTTAGGAAGCCCCTATGGTGCCAGAACAGTGGACCCCCCACATGTGACCCCATTTTGGAAACTATACCCCTCATGGAATTTAATAAGGGGTGCAGTGAGCATTTACACCCCACTGGCGTTTGACAGATATTTGAAACGGTGGATTGTGCAAATCAAAAATTTTATTTTTCATTTTCACAGACCACTGTTCCAAAAATCTGTCATACACCAGTGGGGTGTAAATGCTCACTGCACCCCTTATTACATTCCGTGAGGGGTGTAATTTCCAAAATGGGGTCACATATGGATATTTATTGTTTTGCGTTTGTCATAACTGCTGTAACAATCAGCCACCCCTGTGCAAATCGCCTCAAATGTACATGGTGCACTCTCCCTTCTGGGCCTTGTTGTGCGCCCTCAGAGCACTTTGCACCCACATATGGGGTATCTCCATACTCGGGAGAAATTGCGTTACAAATTTAGAGGGTCTTTTTTCCCTTTTACCTCTTGTCAAAATGAAAAGTATAGGGCAACACCAGCATGTCATTGTAAAAAATTTATTTTTTTACACTAACATGCTGGTGTAGACCCCAACTTCACCTTTTCATAAGGGGTTAAAGAAGAAAAAGCCCCCCAAAATTTGTAAGGCAATTTCTCCCGAGTACGGCGATACCCCATATGTGTCCCAAAACTGTTGCCCTGAAATACGACAGGGCTCCAAAGTGAGAGAGCGCCATGCGCATTTGAGGCCTGAATTAGGGATTTGCATAGGGGTGGACATAGGGGTATTCTACGCCAATGATTGCCAAACAGGGTGCCTCCAGTTGTTGCAAAACTCCCAGCATGCCTGGACAGTCAATGGCTGTCCGGCAATACTGGGAGTTATTATTTTGCAACAGCTGGAGGCTCCGTTTTGGAAACAGTAGCGTACCAGACGTTTTTCATTTTTTTGGGGGGAGGGGGGGGGGCTGTGTAGGGGTATGTGTATATGTAGTGTTTTTTACTTTTTATTTTAGGTTAGTGTCAGTGTAGTGTAGTGTTTTTAGGATACAGTCACATGGGCAGAGGTTCACAGCAAGTTTGCCGCTGGGAGTTTGAGCTGCAGCGCAAAATTTGCACCATCTCAAACTTGCAGCACTCACTGTAAACCTCCGCCCATGTGAGTGTACCATGTACATTCACATTGGGGGGAGGGGGCAAACATCCAGCTGTTGCAAACTCCGAGCATGCCCTTTGGCGGTCCGTGCATGCTGGGAGTTGTAGTTTTGCAACAGCTGGAGGCACACTGGTTTGGAAACACTAAGTTAAGTAATAAACTTTCAAGTGTTTTGCAACTAAACTTAGTGTTTCCAAACCAGTGTGCCTCCAGCTGTTGCAAAACTACAACTCCCAGCATGCATGGTCTGTCAGTGCATGCTGGGAGTTATAGTTTTGCAACAATTGCAACAGCTGGAGGCACTGAGTTAGGAAACGGACAATGTTTCCCAACTAGTGTGCCTCCAGTTGTTGCAAAACTACAACTCCCAGCATGCCCAGACTGCCCAGGCATGCTGGAAGTTGTAGTTCGGCAATATCTGAAGGATCAGATGTTGCCGAACTACAACTTCCAGCTTGCTTGGGCAGTCTGGGCAAGCTGGGAGTTGTAGTTTTGCAACATCTGGAGGTCCACAGTTTGGAGACCACTGTATAATGGTCTCCAATCTGTGCTCTTCCAGATGTTAGAGAACTACAACTCCCAGCATGCCTGGACAGACTGAGCATGCTGGGAGTTGTAGTTTTGCAACATCTGGAAGAGCACAGATTGGAGACCATTATACAGTGGTCTCCAAACTGAGGACCTCCAGATGTTGCAAAACTACAACTCCCAGCATGCCCAGAAAGCCAAAGGCTGTCTGGGCATGCTGGGAGTTGCAGTTTTGAAACCCCCAGAGGCAGCAGTGAGATCGCTTTACGGCGATCTCACTGCTGCCAATGAAGATACCGCACTGCTGCCGGAAACTCACCTCCGGGACGCAGCGCTGCCGGGACCGCATGGAGGACGCCGGGACCGCTCGGGACACCGCTCGGACGGGTAAGTGACGCCGGGGGACGGGTCAGGGACACTTAGCAGAGCGGTGTGTGTCCCGATCCCCGTGATCAGGACTCACACACCGCGCTGCTAAGTATTTTCTTAAGGAAACGCTGCTATCAGCTAGTCAGATTTGACCAGCTGATAGCAGCGATCGCTGGGGGGGGGGGGTGGGGGATGAAACCCCCCGTGGTCGCACGGTAAGATGGCTGGCTATCAGTGATAGCCACCATCTTTCCGGGCGCTGCGGGATGCCGCGAGTAGCGGCAGTAATGTTCATGACGTACCTGTATGTCATGGGTCGGGAACACCTTGCCACCCATGACGTACAGGTATGTCATAGGTCGGGAAGGGGTTAAGTGGTGGACTTTGAACCTTTCAGAGAACTGATGGCTTGTGCCGAGCCGAGGTGGAGAGTGCCAAGCCGTCATTTCTTTGCGAAGAAGGCATTACCAGCTATGCACAATTTTGTGGAACAAAAGGTGGGCCTGTCCTTGAGCTTTTCCGTGTGCCAAAGAGCACGGCAGCGCCGATGTGTGGAGCTGTAACTACGGTCAGGGACAATACGTGTCCTTTAAGGATCACTGGGGGAATGTGGTTCCTGTACAGCCACAACAACATAAACTTGGACAGATCACGCCACTTATGCCTCCACGCTCTCAGGCTGTTTGTCTTGTGACAGTATGTGACTCCGCCTCCTCATCCTCCACTGCACGGACAAGTCTCAGTGCCCCTCCAGCATACCATGTGTGCAGGGCACGGCAGTGCTGTTCTTCACATGGTTTGCCTTGGCAAACTGAGTCACACAGGGGAGGAACTGCTAAAACTCATTAGTCAATCAGATCATGGCTTACTGCATGAAAAGTGGAAATGGGAACCATGGTGATCGACAACGGGAAGAACATCTTGTCTGCGCTGCTACAAGGAAGACTGAGACACATGCCCTGCATGGCACACTTTTTTAATCATGTTGTCAAGCGGTTCCTGAAGTGTTCCCCCCATCTGCAAAACATCCTAACAATGGGAAGGAAATTTTGCATGCACTTCAGCCACTCGTACACCGCAAAGCACACCCTCCTTGAGCTGCAGTGTCAGAATGGCATCCCCCAACATGTTCTGATTTGCAATGTTTTCACTCGTTGGAATTCCACCCTCCATATGTTGGACCAACTATATGAACAGAGAAAAGTCATCACTGATTTCTTGATGATCCAAGCGGATACGGGGACTCCCCTGTGTAGCTTTAATGTCAACCAGTGGCAGCTCATACGTGACCCCTGCCGTTTGCTCAGGTCCTTTGAGGAAGCCACATTATTAATCAGTCGCCAGGATTACGGGGTGAACAACATCATTCCACTGCTTCATCTACTACAAAACATGTTGGAAACGATGGCTGGTCAGGGCACTGGCGACGTTGCGCCTACATCTCACGGCCACATGAGCCCTGTGGGGGCTGAACTCGAGGAGGGGGAGGGACACTGTGAAGCCCAGTTTAGGTTTACCGAGATGGGCGGTTTTTTTAGTCATCTAAAAGGAGAGGAGGAGCAGGGTCAGCTAGAGGAGCTAGAGGGTTATGAGGAAGGCGAGACACAGGACGCAGACACACTGTGGCAGTATGCAGTGGAGATGGAGGCAGGGAGTCCCTCCGAGTCACTTGCACAAATGGCACAATGCATGCTCACTTGCTTGCGTAGTGACTGCCGAATTGTCACCATTCTGCAGTGGGATGACTTCTGGCTCTCCACCTTATTGGACCCTCGTTACCAGTACAGAATTGGGGCATTTTTCACACCCACTGAGATGAAGGACAAACTGACCTATTACAGAGACATCTTACATAGTAGTCAGTTGGCTGATGCCTTTCTTAGCCATAGTCCATCCTCTTGCAGGTCTGACTTGGTGGGCCCTCTGTGCTCACCTTCCACTGCCATGGTTGCTGGGGAGGGGTGGGGTGGCAGGAGCAGCCTGAGTTTACAGTCACTAATGAGTAGTTTCTTCACCTGCATAGTGAAGCAACTCATCAGCAGCAAGTATACCTGGAGCAAGACCTGAACCAGCAGGTGATGGCATACCTTGACATGACTATGCCAACACACCTTGAAGATCCGCTTGACTTCTGGGCAGCCAAACTTGATTTGTGGTTTGGAAAAGCTGTCCTGCCCGGCCATTAGTGTGCCATCAGAGCGGGTGTTTAATGCAGCGGGGGCCATAGTAACCCAAAGGAGAACTTGTCTGTCCACGAAAAATGTGGAGAGACTGACCTTTGTGAAGATGAATCAGGCATGGATCAGCCAGGATTTCCACACACCAATGCCTCATGCATCAGAGTAGATTGACCATGGTGCCACACCAACACTTCACAAATATGGATAGTGCAAAACATGTTAAAGACATTCCTCGCCATTAGACAACAAGTAATAATTGAGAATAGGCATTAGCTAAAGTGTAACTTTTCTTAGGATAAAATATACGTACTTAATTTTTTTTAAATCAAACAAAAGGAAAGGTGTGCAAAAAACATGTGCCATCTACACCACCGAGTATTGATGTGATGCAAAGATCTCTAAAAAGTGGAAGGGAACAACGTGTGGTCCATTGTAACCGGTGGGGTTAAAAACTTTCCCTGTAAGGCTCTACTCTCGCATTATTAATTCCCTTCTTTGCAAATGTTACTCGCCCTAAAAAGGGCAGCCCCACACAGGAATCTCTCCCTATTTCCCCCTACAAACACTGCCATTTCCCAGTGGTGGAAATAGAGAGGGTTTCCTGAGTGAGGTGAGTAACACTTGCCAAGAAGGGTGAGAGTAGGGCCTTACAAAGGAAGTGTTTACCCCCACCTGCTACAATGGACAATACATTGTTCCCTTCCACCTTTTCGTAGAAAGTGTTACTCGTCTTAAAAAGGGCAGCCCCACACAGGAACCAATCCCTATTTGCCCCTAAAACCATGGGAAATGGCAGTGTTTGTAGGTGGAAATAGGGAGAGGTTCCTGTATGGGGCCACCCTTTTTAGAGTGAGTAACACTTGCCAAGAAGGGAATTAGTAATGCAAGAGTAGGGCCTTACAGGGGAAGTGTTTACCCCACTGGTTAAAATGGACCATACTTTGATCCCGTACACCTTTTAGAGGTCTTTGCATCACATCAATACTTGGTGGTGTAGGTGGCACATGATGTTTTTTGCACACCTTTCCTTTTGTTTGATAAAAAAAAAAAATTGGGGGCCATATATTTTATCCTAAGCATACTATTAAAAGTTACGTTTTATGTAATGCCTATACTGAGTACTTACTTATATACACTAACACTTTTACAAAAGAGATCCTTTTCTTCTTCCTACCTGCCTCAGCTACTATTCTGATCCTGCCACCTGCCTAATGCCACACATCCAATGCCAAGTTCTCAGTTTTTCACCCACCTTCGTCACCTGGTTCTGATATTGCCACCCACCGCACCACTCTGTCACCGGGTCACTTTCAGAACTCCTGATGCTGCTGCCACCTCCAGGGTGTTTTATTCTGCCACCATATGTTCTACTCATGCTGATGCAAGCTACAAGCTGTCATGCCTGTCTTGGTCTGTGTTCACACACAGCTATTGGATTTGGTTGTGTTGAAACAGTTATATGTTTCTCGGTCAGGGAATAGTTAAAGCCTTTGGCTTTCTATCCAATATCTCTTAAGGTGTGCTCAGTCAAGCCTCTGAGCTGGTGATTACATCTTGACCTGAGATCCTGTTTGTTTCTGACATGACTGACATGCTGCTATGGAGCTTTTGGTGAAACATTCCTTGTTTGAGCTTTTAATCTACTATCTCTGTTTTAGCATGCACCTTGCATTTATCTTTGATAGCTTCTGGGCTTTTACCCATGGTTAATTAGCATGCTCATAGTAGATTTTAATCCGTGTTTGTATAATCGGTTTTAGGATTTGTATATCCTTTCTGCTATGTATCTGTTCACACTGTGTTTTCTCTTGTATCTGTTTTCTGTGTTTCTATAACTAGGTATCCCTGTTACCGGTCCATGGGGACTCCAGGAGATTGATCCTTTTTTCTACTAGAGGTTTTCTGAGGGATTGTGATTATTCCTGTCTTGTGTTCAGTGTGAACAGTGTTCTATAATTATATCCTTGTATCCGTTTTCTGTGTTTCTAGGACTAGATATCCCTGTTACCAGTCCATGGGGACTCGGGGAGATTGATCCTGTGTCTACTGGAGGTTTTCTAAAGGGACTGTGACTATTCCTGTTTAGCAGTAGTGATGAGTGCATTGGCCATATTCGAATTCATGATATTTTGTGAATATATAGATGAATATTCGTTCAATATTTGCAAATTTCGCGTATTCGTTATATTCGCATATTTGTGTATTCGAGGAAGAAAACAGTGAGGGGGTGGGCAACTTTACTATTGGTTGCTGGGGATGTTGTTGATAACCTTTGACAAGTGTATTTGCATAATTCTAATTGGCCCACAAGTTAAAAGAAGGAATATGTGAATATACACATATACGAATATGCGGTTATGCGGAAAAAAAGCGAATATTTGTCAGTTTGAATACATAGTGAATTTATTTGCAATATTCACAAATTTGCAAATTTGCGATATTCGCGATAAAAATTTGAAATGCGAATATTCGCTCCCAACACTATTTAGCAATAAATCCCATTTACCTTTCCATGGGGGCTCTGGGGAATTTAGAATGTATAAAAGATATCTCCGTGCTTCATCCTGGACTCTGGGAGATTGAGTTTTAGTGTTAAGACATTCCTGTACCTACTGGAGGTTTTCTGGGGGATTGTATGTTACTTTTTGTTCTTGGAGTCTGTTTAGACTCATCCGTTTTCCTGTCTTTTGTTCAGTGTGAAGAGTGTTCTATAATCTGGAGTCTTTGTTGACTCATCCGTTTCCTTGTCTGGTGTTTTGAACTCTATGGGGGAGATTTATCAAAACCAGTGCAGAAAAAAAAGCTGACCAGTTGCCCATAGCAACCAATCACATTTCTTCTTTCCTTTTTGAAAAGACCTCTGCAAAATGAAAGTAGCGATCTTATTGGTTGCTATGGGCAACTCAGCAACTTTTCCTCTGCACAGCTTTTTATAAATCTCCCCCTATATGTTTATTAGTTTCTATTCAGATCTTTGGAGTTTTTGTACATGCACTGATCATAGAGTGCATAATCACGTAGCTAGTGTTTTCCTCTGTGCTTTATCATTGGTCTATAGTATCCTCTGAACTTAATACTATAGAGTTCTATGTTCCTGTTATGTTTCTGTCTTGTTTTTAAGGCCACTGCACTTTAGCTCAGGGAGGGACCGGCGCCCAGTTTTCGATCCACCATTTAGGGTGGATGGGCAGGTAGGTAGGGAGAGCAGTTTTAGGGTCAGTTTAGGGCTCACTCTCCCTATCCCCTGGTCAATCCCTGACACAAGCTGTCTCATACTGTCATCGTATGTTTTCCTCATGCTGCTGCCACCTCCACACTGTGTCATTCAACCACAAAATGTTCTCCTCATGCTGCCGCCACCTCCACGCTGTGTCATTCAGCCACTATATGTTCTCCTCATGCTGCTGTCACCTCCACGCTGTGTCATTCATCTACTATATGTTCTCCTCATGCTGCTGCCACCTCCACACTGTGTCATTCAGCCACTATAAGTTCTCCTCATGCTGCCGCCAACTCCAGGCCTATGGTCATCATATGTTAGCTGTGGAATTACCACAAGAATTCAATTAAACAGGTTGGAATTATAAAAATGAACCATAACTGATTAAATGAAGCATTTGCAGTTCCACTAAGAGTAAGAATGTGGGGGGAGAGCTGAGAGGCATTGGCTGGAACAGGTGCTATGTTGCCAGCTCGATGCTCACCAGAATGGGTACTCCAAAAAAGTAAATACATTCAAATTAAATCAAATAAAAATTACATAAAAATCTATTTATTCTCTTCAATTTTGATGCCATATAGTCTCCCTGCTGCCACATCCAGACGCTCTGCTGCAGTGATTCTAATAGCGATGCTTGTAATCTACATGTCATACTGAATAACAGTATTATTTCACTAACACAGCACACTCCCTATGCATGTTAGGACAAGGCAAAGTGCTCTACACCCCTATTGAGGCTCTCTTTAGGCCAGAAATAGCCGTTTTCAATAGCGATTGGCCAAGAATAAATTCGGGACAAAATAATTTTTGGGGGAAAATTCGGCAAATCGGCCGAATCTAATTTTTCAAAAATTTGCTCATCTCTAGTATTCAACATTTAAAATAGGCTTTTAAGACAACTCACATCCATTCTCTGATTTCCCCAAAGAAGAAACAGAGGCTAAGTCAACAACTCAGTACTTAAAAGATACGCTCTACTTGTAACCCAAAAACCCTGGAGTCCGTCAGATTCTACACTCTCTAATTTATATGTTTTACGTATTTTTTCTTAGTGAAGGGAGTTTTCGGAGGCTGTGGGAATACGTTCTTGTTATAAGGACAAATGGGAAAATTAGCCAGCCTGTTAATTAGCTAATGATATTGTTCGGCTTCCATAAATGAGAAGGAAAACTTGTAATTCTGTTTACATGGAATAGGTGAAAGAAAATCTCCATGTTTTGACTAATTTCTATGCGGAAAAATTTACCTACTGCACTTATTATACACAGATACTGGGTGATTGGTCCTTATCACATTATGTGTACTACCCTATTTCAAAGGATAGGGAATAAGTGTCTCATCACGGGTGGGGACCAACTGCTGGGACGGCACTCCCCACCTCCCCCTTCCCCTGCAATCTTCTGTATAGGGCCCTGGTTACTTACCAGTACTTGATGTGCTCCCACCCTCCTGGAAAAGAGCAAGTGATGGCCCGCTCAGGCAGTCATTAGCCAGTCAGAAATTGCTGTGACCAGTGATTGGTTGAGCAGGCTGTCACTGGTTCTCTTCCAGGAAGGTGGGAGCTGATGCACATTTGGATGATAAGTAGCCAGGGCTCCATACAGGAGATTGAGGAGCATTCCCAGCGATCACAGCCTCCGTGATAAGACACTTATCCCCTTAACTTGTTAACATGTGATGTCTGATTTTGTTTCTATATGTTGGTATTTTGTTAAATATGTGGGAGCCATTTTTGTGTACTTAATTTTTTTCATTCTAAATAGCAAAAGGTAAACTGTTAACAGTTAACAAAAAAGTATTTCTTAAAAATTATTAAAAAAAAAAAAAAAAAAACAATATGTGTTACATGATTTAACAATACCTGCTACCAGTTAAAGTAGTTAATAGGCTGCACTTAATGGCATGTATGTTTTTTTTTGTAGTTATTTTTTTGTTCCAGCACCTTGGTAGTGCCATGTTAATGACATGTAGGCACATTGACACATTTAGTGGGGAACTTCTCACCTGGACAGTTACAAAATCAAAATTTTTCCGAATGAATTATTATCGTTACAAATAAATAAATGCTAAACGTATTTAATTGTTTATGTATTTTTTTAACCAGGAAATTACATCAAAGTAATAATATTTTCAAGAGAAAAATAAATAAAAATAAAAAAAGGTCAAGATAATGCATCCTTGTTGGATGGAAGTAGCATTTTATAGATCGACAAGAAAATAACATTTTCAATTGTCCTTTCCATTTCTTAATGCATTAATCACAGACTGGTGGTGAATTGTCAGGAGCAATTCTTCATTTATATATTTTTTAATGAGCATAGGAATGACAGGAGATCAGCTTACATCTGTTCACAAAAACAGAATATTATCAGCTTTAACTAGCTATGCATTTTAACATAACAAAACAGAAAAATGGTCTTCTTAGCACATATTGACTGTAACCCCACAGCTTTAATGGAGTCCATGGGGCAAAGGGTGATATGATTCCTTCTTTTCACTAGCAAAGTATTTTTAACCTTAAGGACCCAGCCATTTTACACCTTAGGACCAGAGCGTTTTTTGAACATCTGACCACTGTCACTTTAAACATTAATAGCTCTGGGATGCTTTTAGTTCTCATTCGGATTCTGAGATTTCTTTTCATGACATATTCTACTTTATTTTGGTGGTAAATTTTCGGCGTTACTTGCATCCTTTTTTTGGTGAAAAATCCCAAAATTTCATGAACATTTTGAAAATGTTGAATTTTTCTAACTTTGAAGCTCTCTGCTTGTAAGGAAAATGGATATTCCCAATATATTTTATTTTTATTCACAAATACAATATGTCTATTTTATGTTGGCATCATAAAATGGACATATTTTTGCTTTTTGAAAAAAATTAGAGTGCTTCAAAGTAGAGGCGAAATTTTCAAAAATTTCATGAAAATTGCTAAATCTGAAGGGACAGATGTTAAAGAACTACAACTCCCAGCATGCCTGGGCAGTGTAGGCATGCTGAGAGTTGTAACAGTGGTCTCCAAACAGTGGTCTCCAAACTGTGACCCTCCAGCCTTTGGCTGTCTGGGCATGCTGGGAGTTGCAGTTTGGCCTTCCTAGTGGTTGCCATAGAAAAGATCACGTTACTTTCACTTTCAATTCCTCGCTCCCCCACAGCTGTTTCCCTACCTGACCCAGGATCCAGCAATCTCCAGCAACGATCGGGGTCTCCAGGCATCTTCTCCTGCAGGTACCGACCTCCATCTTCTTCCCACGATTCCCTCGACATCCAGGGGTGGCCAGAACGGGGGGTTGCCAAGGCAACCCACTGTCCTGCCCTGCCATTGGTCAGAATCAATTCTGACCAATGCCAGGGCATAGGAGGAAATCGCAGCATTGCGACTTCACTCCTACCCTTCAGGATGATCTGGGCTGTCACTGCCAGGTCAGATCATCACAATTTTCCGGGTGATCGGGTCACCAAAGACCCAATCAGCCCGAAATGGGAGAAAATCGCATGTTTGAATTGACATGCGTTTTTCTGCGATCGCCGACATTGTCCTGGGACCCCCCTCGGCATTTGCACAGCATGCCTGCTGAAGGATTTCAGCAGGAATGCCGTTCCGATCTTTGCCCGGTGCGCGGCACAGACCGGAGAAACACCAGGATGTTCTGGAACGTCCTTGGTCCTTAAAGCCCAGGGTGCGGGATTTGTTGGGATTTGGACTCATTATCTAGCCTCCTTCTCTTCTACATCAAGAAGGAAATGTTGATTTGAAAGGTATTTTGATCATTATTCTTTGTTATCAACCCCCCAGAAAGAAAGTAAAATATTTGTCCAATCCAGACAACATATTTCCTTTTAGAACATAAAGCTAGAAGTCAGGGGACAATTGTCCTCTGTTTACAGGATCAGTGAAATTCCAATCAATCAGCTGGTTATATTATAATGTATCATGTGGATTGGAAATAAAGTTTGTTCTTATGATAGCTTCTTTAAAAGGAAAATCTTGCATACTTTTAATATATCAGTTTTACATTTCTGTGATTTTTGTGTCATTTTTTAAATCTTCCTAGTATTACCTAAAGTGCAAGCAGGTAAGCTGCTGTCAGAATACCTAATATTTTTAAGATATGCCTCTCTTTAGTTTAGGATATACTATTCTGGGCTGCAGGTTAAAAGAATTAACAACTTCCAGCGGCTTGGCTTTTTATAGCTCTGTTCACATTTCCATTAAAAAGTGCATGGCAGGTTCATATACTGTATGTAAAAAACTAGTGCTAAATGTATTGCTATTTTTATTCTTCAAAATGAAA
This sequence comes from Hyla sarda, assembly GCF_029499605.1. Taxonomy (NCBI): domain Eukaryota; kingdom Metazoa; phylum Chordata; class Amphibia; order Anura; family Hylidae; genus Hyla; species Hyla sarda. The sequence continues at coordinate 375,335,637 of NC_079192.1, read as the reverse complement.
CCTTAGTGGGAACCTGATAGACCATGGTATAAATAATGGGGTCTATCAGGGGCCATTGGTATCATTGGATTCTTTTCCCTCATCATTTCAGGGAAGGATACTTGCTGGCTGGATGAGAGGCCTATGATGTGGATGTTGGGTTAAGGTGGTCAACACCTGTTCAACTGCTTGTTAACATCAATAATACTAATCAGCCAATCACATGGCAGCAACTCAATGAATTTTGGCATGACAATAATTTTGGGAAAGACAACTTGCAAGTTTCCTGCCAATACATCCCATTAGAATAGTGAAAGAAATATGTCAAATTTAACCTGTTGGGGACAAAAGGCGTATGCATACGCCCTTGCATCCTGATACTTAAGGACGATGGGCGTATCCATACGCCCATGGGAATTTCGGTCCTGCCGCGCGCCAGGCGGGGACCGGACCGGGGTAACTGCTGATATCAATCAGCAGGCACCCCGTGCAAATGCCCAGGGGGGCCATTAGACCCCCCCATGTCGGTGATCAGCGCAAATCTCAAGTGCATTCACACTTGCAATTTGTGCCGATTCCGGGTCATAAGGGTCTATGGTGACCCGGTGACCCGGAGTATAAGGGGGATAGCGGTTGTCTAAGACACCCACGATCCCCTTGAAGGGATAGGAGTGAGGTGGCAGGTGTGCCACCCCTCCTATCCCTGCTATTGGTGGTCTAGACGTGACCACCAATAGCAGATCGGGGGCAGGGGGGTTAACTTTCTTTTTCCCTGTCCTGCCCACCCACAATAGGCAGGGCAGGATGGGGAAACCAGCGGGGACTGGCACCAAAGATCCACTTACCCATCTGGAGGCAGCGGGCGATGGTGATCGGCGGGCTGCGATGACGTGCGGCAGAAGAGGACGGCTCCCTGGATCCTGCGGAAGCCGGTAAGTTGCCTAGCAACATCTGGGGGGCTACAGTCTGAGACCATTATACAGTGGTCTCTAACCTGTAGCCCTCCAGATGTTGCAAAACTACAACTCCCAGCATGCCCAGACAGTTGTTTGGGAATGCTGGAATATGTAGTTTTGCAACAGCTGGAGGGCTACAGTTTGAGACCATTATAAAGTGGTCTCTAAACTGTATCCCTCCAGATCTTGCAAAACTATAACTCCTAGCATGCCCACACAGCTGTTTGCTGTCTGGGCATGCTGGGATTTGTAGTTTTGCAACATCTGGAGGGTCACAGTTTGGAGATCACTGTGCACTGGTCAATAAACTGTCGCACTCCAGATGTTGCAAAACTGCAAATCCCAGCATGCCAAAACAGCAAACAGCTGTCTCAGCATGCTGGGAGTTGTAGTTAAGTACCTCCAGCTGTTGCATAACTACATCTCCCAGCATGCCCTTCAGTGATCAGTACATGCTGGGAGTTGTAGGTTTCAACAGCTGGAGGCACACTGTTTGGAAAATACTGAGTTAGGTAACAGAACCTAACTGAAGGTTTTCCAACCAGTGTGCCTCCAGCTGTTGCAAAAGTACAACTCCCAGCATGCACGGTCTGTCAGTACATGCTGGGAGTTGTAGTTTTTAAACAGCTGGAGGCTTGCCCCCCCCCCACCCCCCATGTGAACGTACAGGGTACATTCATACAGGCAGGTTTGCAGTAAGTTTCCTGCTTCAAGTTTGGGCTGCGGCAAACTCCTAGTGGGAAACTCACCGTAACACGCCAGTGCGAATGTACCCTAAAAACACTACACTAACACATAATAAAGGGTAAAACACTACATATACACCCCCTTACACTGTCCCCCCCAATAAAAATGAAAAACGTATTGTACAGCAGTGTTTCCAAAATGGAACCTCCAGCTGTTGCAAAACAACTGACTGTCCAGGCATGCTGGGAGTTTAGCAACAGCTGGAGGTACCCTGTTTGGGAATCACTGGCGTAGAATACCCCTATGCCCACCCCTATGCAATCCCTAATTTAGTCCTCAAATGCGCATGGCGCTCTCTCATTTTGGAGCCCTGTCGTATTTCAAGGAAACAGTAAAGGGCCACATATGGGGTATTTCCGTACTCGGAAGAAATTGCACTACAAATTTTGGGGGGCTTTTTCTCCTTTTACCCCTTATGAAAAGGAAAAGTTGAGGGTTACACCAGCCTGTTAGTGTAAAAAAAAATTTAAAAAATTACACTAACATGCTGGTGTTGCCCCATACTTTTTATTTTCACAATCAGTAAAAGGAAAAAAAAGACCCCCAAAATTTGTAACGCAATTTCTCCTGAGTACGGAAATACCCCATATGTGGGCGTTAAATGCTCTGTGGACGCACAACAAGGCTCAGGATTGAGAGCGCACATGTACATTTGAGGCCTAAATTGGTTGTTTGCACAGGGGTGACTGATTTTACAGCAGTTCCGACATAAACACAAAAAAATAAATACCGACATGTGACCCCACTTTGGAAATTACACCCCTCACGAAACGTGACAAGGGGTATAGTGAGCCTTAACACCCCAAAGGTGTTTGACGAATTTTCATTAAAATTGGATGGGAAAATGAAAAAAAATTATATTTTTTCACTAAAATGCTGGTGTTACCCTAAATTTTTCATGTTCACAATGGAAAATAGGAAAAAAGCCCCCCAAAATTTGTAACCCCATTTCTTCTGAGTAAGAAAATACCCCATATGTGGATGTAAAGTGCTCTGCAGGCAAACTACAATGCTCAGAAGAGAAGGACCGCCATTGGGATTTTGAAGAGAAAATTTGTCCGGAATTGAAGGCCGCGTGTGTTTACAAAGCTCCTATAGTGCCTGAACAATGGACCCCCCCCCCCCCACATGTGACCCCATTTTGGAAACAAAACCCCTCACGGAATGTATTAAGGGGTGCAGTGAGCATTTAGGCCCCACAGGTGTCTGACAGATTTTTGGAACAGTGGTCCGTGAAAATAAAAAAAATAATTTTTCATTTGCACAGCCCACTGTTCCAAAGATCTGTCAAACGCCAGTGGGGTGTAAATACTCACTGCAAAACTCAGAAGAGATAGAGTTACAAATTTTGGGGGCCATTTTCTCCCATTACCCTTTGTAAAAATGGTAAATTTGGGGAAAAAACTGCCCTTTAGTGGAAACATTTTTTTTTTCATTTACACATCCGATTTTAACGAAAAGTCGTCACACACCTGTGGGGTGTTAAGGCTAACTGGGCCCCTTGTTACGTGCCTTGAGGGGTGTAGTTTCCACAATGTTATGCCATGTGGGGTTTTCTACTGTTCTGGCACCATAGGGGCTTTCTAAATGTGACATGTCCCCCAAAAACCATTTCAGCAAAATTCACTTTCCAAAATCCCATTGTCACTCCTTCCTTTCTAAGACCTCTACTGTGCCCGCCGGACACTTGATATACACATATGAGGTATTTCCTTACTCGAGAGAAATTGGGTTACAAACTTTGGGGGGCTTTTTATCCTATTACCACTTGTAAAAATTCCAAAACTGAGTCTACAAGAACATGCAAGTGTAAAAATAATGAAGATTTTGAATTTTCTCCTTCACTTTGCTACTATTCCTGTGAAACACCTAAAGGGTTTACACACTCACTGATTTTTTTCCTTACAAGCAGAGAGCTTCAAAGTTAGAAAAATGCAACATTTTTAAATTTCTCATCAAATTTTTGAATTTTTCCCCAAGTAATGATGCAAGTATCGACGAAAATTTACCACTACCATAAAGTAGAATATGTCACGAAAAATATGTCTCGGAATCAAATTTATAAATGAAAGCATCCCAGAGTTATTAATGCTTAAAGTGACAGTGGTCAGATTTGCAAAAAATGCTCCCGTCCTTAGGGTCATAATGGGCTCCGTCCCAAAGGGGTTAAGAGATGTTTCTGGGGCTCAATGGCAATGAAGAACTAGATAGTAACATAGTTAGTATGATAGATAAAAAATAAATATGTCCATCAAGTTCAACCAAGGAGGTCAAGGGAGGGGGTGGGATTTTATATTCCTGCATATGAATTAATGCTATAGATGAGCTATTTCTATGGTCTTGGCCTAGTAAGTGACATGAAAATGTCTGAGTATTACCTTTTAGATAAGCTGAAGAAGTTGAGCCACAGCATTGCCTATAAAGTAAGTGGGAAGGGATCTTTGCAAACATTTACTATGGACCACTCCGTAGTGGTGATTTTTGTTAGCTTGCTAACTTTAGCTAGAGCAGTCAGTTAAATTGAACTTTAGCTAGAGCAGTCAACAAGTTACAATACCAATAGAAAGTGTAGGAACAAGTTGGGCTATGTCGGGATAACTCTTATCTTTGGAAACAGGGGGAACACACTACTAGATACAAGCAGAGTAAAGTAAAACTACAAGTACAAGCACAACTTTCAAGTAAATACCTACTACTAGCGCCTTAAGTGTATTTCAAAGAACTGTACTACATCTCTGAAGTATACCAAAGCATTGTTGTACTGAGCTGCACCAGGAGTAATGTAAAATTACAAGTTGTTTTCCAAAAACCTTGACTTTTGAGGTTTTATTTTACCAGGGCATTGTGTACAAATTACAGCTTTATTAAAATAGTGATTTTCAGGAATCTTCATATTGCTACAAGGTCGCACCACTTCAGCCACGTGATACTACAACCTTACACCTATACCACTGAAAAGAAAAACAACCCCTTTTCTGGCCTCACAAACTTGACATGTTGTGTACCACACCAGTACCTTGTAGAAAGTATGCCACAAAAAATAAAGGCAGTTCTGAAGGCATAAGGGGGTCAAAATTGGTACAAACAAGGTATATCTAATAAAGTGGCCAGTAAGTATAGATGTGGACTCTGATCTTACTCATGTCTACTCTATGGTCCTCATTTACTAAGAGTGAAGTGAAGTTTCACTCTTTACTCTGACTTTTGAGGTTTTATTTACCAGGGCCTTGTGTACAAATTACAGCTTTATTAAAATGGTGGTTTGTGGGAATCTTCATATTGCTACAGGGTTGCACCACTTTAGCCATATGATACTACAACCTTACACCTATACTACTGCAAATATACACAACCCTTTTTCTGGCCTCACAAACTTGACATTTTGTTTACCACACCAGTACCTTGTAGAAAGTATGCCACAAAAAATGAAGGCAGTTCTGAAGGCAAAAGAGGGTACAAACAAGGTGTACCTAATAAAGTGGCCAGTGAGTTTAGATATGGACTCTGATCTTACTTATGTCTACTCTATGGCCCTCATTTACTAAGAGTGAAGTGAAGTTTTCTTTGTGGGTTTTTGTTTTTGACACGGTATTTAGTATTGTACAGGGTGGGCCATTTGTATGGATACACCTTAATAAAATGGGAATGGTTGGTGATATTAACTTCCTGTTTATGGCACATTAGTATATGTGAGGGGGGAACATTTTCAAGATGGGTGGTGACCATGGCAGCCATATTGAAGTTGGCCATTTTGAATCCAACTTTTGTTTTTTCAATAGGAAGAGGGTCATGTGACACATCAAACTTATTGGGATTTTCACAAGAAAAACAATGATGTGCTTGGTTTTAACGTAACTTTATTCTTTCATGAGTTATTTACAAGTTTCTGACCACTCATAAAATGTGTTCAATGTGCTGCCCATTGTGTTGGATTGTCAATGCAACCCTCTTCTCCCACTCTTCACACACTGATAGCAACACTGCAGGAGAAATGCTAGCACAGGCTTCCAGTATCCGAAGTTGCACATCTCGTATCTTCACAGCATAGACAATTGCCTTCAGATGACCCCAAAGATAAAAGTCTAAGGGGGTCAAATTGGGAGACCTTGGGGGCCATTCAACTGACCCACGATGACCAATCCACTTTCTAGGAAACTGTTCATCTAGGAATGCTCGGACCTGACACCCATAATGTGGTGGTGCACCATCTTGCTGGAAAAACTCAGGGAACGTGCCAGCTTCAGTGCATAAAGAGTGAAACACATCATCATGTAGCAATTTCGCATATCCAGTGGCCTTGAGGTTTCCATTGATGAAGAATGGCCCCACTCTCTTTGTACCCCATATACCACACCATACCATCAATTTTTGTGTTCCCACAGTCTTGGAGGGATCTATTCAATGTGGGTTAGTGTCAGACCAATAGCGGTGGTTTTGTTTGTTAAATTCACCATTCACATCAAAGTTTGCCTCATCACTGAACAAAATCTTCTGCGTAAACTGAGGGTCCTGTTCCAATTTTAGTTTTTCCCATTCTGCAGCACTTGAAACTACGGATACTGGAAGCCTGTGCTAGCATTTCTCCTGTGGTGTTGCTATCAGTGTGTAAAGAGTGGGAGAAGAGGGTTGCATTGACAATCCAACACAATGGGCAGCACATTGGACACATTTCATAAGTGGTCAGAAACTTGTAAATAACTCATGAAAGAATAAAGTTACATTAAAACCAAGCACATCATTGTTTTTCTTGTGAAATTCCCAATAGGTTTGACGTGTCACATGACCCTCTTCCTATTGAAAAAACAAAAGTTGAATTCAAAATGGCCGACTTCAAAATGGCCGCCATGGTCACTACCCATCTTGAAAAGTTTCCCCTCTCACATATACTAATGTGCCACAAACATCAAGTTAATATCACCAACCACTCCCATTTTATTAAGGTGTATCCATATAAATGGACCACCCTGTATTTTGTATTTGGTGATTTTTCCTACGTTTTGCTTTTTTTTTTTTTTACATCTGCTGAGCTGTCAGGTTTTCCAGAGCACAAATGCACATTAGTAAATCTGTAGTTTATTTTTTATTTTTTAAGACATGCCCCCTTTCACTGATTGTCACGGCCCTTTTTCAGGAAAAGCCTTAGTAAATGATGCCCTATATATATATTTAGAGGGGGTATTGTACTGTTTCCCAAACCAATTGTAAGTGTTTTGCAATATTTGGAAACTTGTTATCCCTCATCTTGTGCATAAAAAAATTACTTTTGAAATTAAAAATACTGCTTAAAAATGGTTTACTTGTATCTATTAGACAATAGTATTCTGAAATGGGGAGAATCTGTGGCATACAAAAGAAATTGAAAAGTTCCTGAAAATGTATAATGACATCTGGAAATCCATTTCCTCTGTGATAGTTTTGATGGCTGCTTTTTCTTATTAAGGAAACAATAGCTGATCCCCTTGCATGGTGATCTATGTTACTGCATGCCTGTCACCTTCCTAATGCACAGTGGCATGCCGAACTCAAATACAAGCGCACAGATATATGTCAAGTGACATGCATATAGTACCCTGTGGAGAAGCGTTCAGAGAATCCACTACATGATTAGTTAGCCATGTTGTCTACACAATACAAAGCCGCTCTACCCATCTGCTGCACATAAAATGTGACTGATTGAAAAATGTGAGTGACATATAAAGGACACACAACGAAAAAATAACTTACAGATATAGAAGATTGATGGACGAGAAAGACCAGCTTCTCCATCCAGCCTCCCTGATAATAAAGAAATACTACAGTATCAGCAAATAAATATTATTTGTGTAAAAAAAGATTAGACGTTTCTCTAGTATTCTTCCTGTGTCAATGTCTTACAGTTTTCAGATCTCTGGTGTCATTCAGTCGAATAATTATCCATTATATATATATATATATATATATATATATATATATATATATATATATATGTATATATATACAGTGGTCCCTCAACATACGATGGTAATCCGTTCCAAACAGACCATCGTTTTTTGAAACCATCGTATGTTGAGAGATCCGTGCAATGTAAAGTATAGGACAGTGGTCTACAACCTGCAGACCTCCAGATGTTGCAAAACTACAACACCCAGCATGCCCGGACAGCCGTTGGCTGTCCGGGCATGCTGGGAGTTTTAGTTTTGCAACATGTGGAGGTCCGCAGGTTGAAGACCACTGGTATTGGAGGTTATACTCACATGTCCCCGCCGCTCCGGACCGTCACCACTCGTCACTGCTGCCCTGGATGTCGCGTCCCCACTCGTTGTCGCGTCCCCGGGTGTCCCCGACGCTCCGGCAAGGCCTCTGCTTCCCCAGTATCCTCGCTCTCTGTCGCCGCAATCACGTCACTACGCACGCCGCTCCTATTGGATGATGGGACGACGACGATGGAGAGCGCCGGCGATGCAGGGGATCCCAAAGAGGACGCGTCGGAGCCCCAGGGACAGGTAAGTGATCGTCAGCGGACCACATGGGGCACCGTAAATGGTTATACGGCAGCAGCTGAAGCAGTCTGCGCTGCCGGATAGCCGTTTATGCGATGGCCCCGACATACAAAAGCATTGTATGTTGATGCTGCCTTCAACATGTGATGGCCTCTGAGAGGCCATCGTATGTTGAAATGATCGTATGTCGGGGCCATCGTAAGTCGGGGGTCACTGTATATGTATATATATATATATATATATATATATATATATATCTTCAGACCTAGCTGCAAATCCACAGGGAATACTCTGAGATAGTGATGAGTGGCAGGGGCCCTATCGAAATTTGTGATATTTTGCGAATATATGGATAAATATATGTCCTATGTTCGTGAAATTCGCATATTTGCTATGTTTTTTCCTTTTCTTTTTCATGGGAAAATTAGTAATAAAATTTGCATAGTGTGCATGCGCTATGATATCTTTCACCTAAAAGAAGGGAGGGATCCGTGTCCTCTGGAAGTGCCGATATTCACGAATATTTGCATATTTACATATATGAAATATTCGTACTCCACACCTACTCACACAGTAAATAATATTGGAGCCTTTTTTGGACCACAAGCTGGAAGCAGGGAGGGATGATCACTTTTTTTCTTTACGCAGTACACATCATTGTTGAGAAGTGTACTGTGAGGGAAAAAAAATGAATATTCATCATTACGAATATTTGTCGCTATATTATAAATATTCACAATATTTGCCGATATTCACGGCAAAAATTTGCACTTCGAATATTCGCGCTCAACGTTACTCTGAGATTCTGCTCTATGTGGGGAATGTGGACTTTACTGCTAGGGACCCCAGGTTATGTCTGCAGAGTAGTCAGTGACTGGTAAAGGAAGCTGAAAGAGTAGCTAAACAAAGCCTGGTTATGTACAGCACAGTAAAACCTTCTCCATTCCTTCACCTATAAACATAACCTCCCAGATAGTTATTAGAGTTATGTATTCTAACAACCCATGTGCTAGCGTGATCACATGACACATTTCTGTCCCTTGATAGTTAACAATCAGGTTTCTGTTCAAATGGTTTTAAGCAGAAAAATTGACAGGAGATGGTACAGAAAGTATTTTGGAGAATTGTAATTTCATTTTAGCATCTATATCAGAACAACTGGACCCCATGGTTTTGTTCAATCACCACAGAACCCAATAGGGATTTTAACAGAATTTGTCAACTGCAATTCATGTTCTAAACTGCTGACACTGTTGTATATGCAGCTGTTAGGGCAGGAAGACAGATGATATCTGTCCATATATGTCTGAAAAAAAAGCTTTATTCTCTGGTGCATAGAGTCAAAGAGGTGTTCCCAAGCACCTAAAGTGTTGAGGGCTGGAATGCTTTCTTGCTCCTTCTCCATCTCTGCCTCTGCTTACTTGATTGACAGTCAGCTGGAAGCCAAACTGTGTTTCCAAATCTTGTGCAAAATTTGGGTACAGGGCTCGGCTTCCAGCTGACTGTCAGTCAAGCAGGGACAGGGATCAGAGGGTAAGTGAGGAGGCATTGCAGACCTCAGCACTTCAGGGGCTTGACTCTTGACACAAGAATAAAAAATAAAAAAAGATGTGCAAATGCATGCATATGTGTAATGTTAGGATAGCATTATAAATCCCAAATTTGCTAGCAATTTTTGTTTACTTATTTTAGTGCATTTGGACCTGGGTCATGTCCTTGACACATCTGTACAGCGCTGAATTTGTTCTTGAACTGTCTCTTTTCTGCAATGTTATATCTATTTACCAGTAAATATTAACATTCTATTTGGATGGTGCATCGCTGCTTAGTGTGCTGTATGCGTAGTAGATGTATAAATAATTACACAATGAGCAAGACAAGTGTATGCATAGAGAAAGCCATTTCATTGTGGATTGGATTTGTGCAGAGGATTGTTTTACTAATGGAATTTGTGGGGTTGATCACAGAAATAGGTCAAAGCAAGTGGAGTTCAGTGTCAGTTGGATCTGGGACTCCAATGGACTGTAACAAAGTAAAAAAGTTAATCATGTGCAAAGAGGATAAGCACAAAAACAACTAATGCAAAAATAGATAAACACTGCTCTTCTATAAACAAGCTGACAGAACAATAAGAGCTACTTAAGAGGCACATGTGTCACAATGTGTCAGACCAGAGAGCGTGTTACGTAACCTCTTAATCTCTGCGGTATTATCATTATGAAAGAGTATTTCCATTATAAAGAGTACCTCTCTTGCATTTAATTTTAGTTGTATTAATTAGATGTAAGATAATTATGCATTATTTATGGATTTTAAAATGTTATTGTACTTCATTTTATGTATAAAAATGGCAGCAGAATGTAGGGGCTTTATGCCAGCTATATAGAATGGAGGATGTTCGGTAAGTGTCAATACATTAAAGGGGTACTCCGGTGGAAAAACATTTTTTTTTTCTTTTTTTAAATCAACTGGTGCCAGAAAGTTAAACATATTTGTAAATTACTTCTATTAAAAAATCTTAATCCTTCCAGTACTTATTAGCTGCTGAATGCTACAGAGGAAATTCCTTTCTTTTTGGAACACTGATGACATCACGACCACAGTGCTCTCTGCTGACATCTCTGTCCATTTTAGCAACCGTGCATAGCAGATGTATGCTAAGGGAAGCATGGTGGCTTAGTGCTGGGGCCTTGGGTTAAAATCCCACTAAGGACAACAATAAATAAAGACTTATTATTATTATAACGTCAGCAGAGAGCTTTTTCCACCAGAGTACCCCTTTAAGGGTACCCATACACATAAGAGGAATCTGGAGAAGCATCTGGCTCTAACAACAGATCATTTTGGAGTAAAAAAATGTTGGGCTATCTTAAATTTCTAAACCTAAACCTTACTACTGGCAAGTGAGCATTAACACAATTCTTTTTAAAGCAATTAAACAAAAAAAAATAAAAAAATACTGATTTGCTCAGGCACTGCTACAAAATTTGAACTTTATTGTTCACCACCACTACTGAAAATTGTTGGACATCTAATGGTGAAGACAAACACATAACTTGAAGCTCCTGTAAAAAGGCTCTGTACCATTTATGATACTGCTTTTTTCTTCTAGCATATGTTGGGACCCTGGAGCAAATACTACATTTGCAACCAAATCATGCAGATTGGGCATCATCAGTACCCACTACCCATCACCAGAGAATTTGAAGTATTGCAGGTGACCAAATGGTTTACAAGGGGTACTCCCATGGAAAACATTATTATTTTTTTTTTTTAATCAACCGAACAACTGGTGCCAGAAAGTTAAACAGATTTGTAAATTACTTCTATTAATTTTTTTAAATCCTTCCAGTACTTTTTAGGGGCCCGGAATACCCCTTTAAATAAACTCTGCTAAACCCAAATGTAAAGCTGATCAATACCATTAGATTAATATTGGCCACAATAAATTATTTTAGCAGGTTTGACCAATCATTTAATGGTAGTAGTGGCCTCACATCTCCCAAATGACACATGTTGGAGGAGAACAATTGAGTAGTTGGATTTCGGCATGCCCAATCCCATGCACACATGGCCAAGCTGCACAAGCATCTATGAAGTGGTCAAAGGGGATAGCCATCATCCAAACCAGATTATTGTATGGATACATTAAAACTTAAAGGGGCTACTCCAGTGAAAAACAAATGTTTTCAAATCAACTGGTGCCAGAAAGTTAAACAGATCTCTGATTTCAAGACCACAGTGCTCTCTGCTGACCTCTGCTGTCCATTTTTGGAACTGTCCAGAGCAGGAGAAAATCCCCATAGCAAACATATGCTGCTCTGGACAGTACCTAAAATGGACAGAAGAGGTCAGCAGAGAGCACTGTGGTCATGACATCAGAGAAATCCAAAAAGAAAAGCATTTCCGCTGTAGTATAAAGCCCATAAAATGTATTGGAAGAATTAAGATTTTTTTTTTTATAGAAGTCATTTACAAATCTGTTAAATTTTCTGGCACCAGTTGATAAAAAAAAAAAAAAGTTTTCCACGGGAGTACCCCTTTAAGGGCCTGAAGATTCGGTAGTGGCTTTCCTTAGCAGTGACGCAGTGACATTGCTTGTGCTCCAGAATGGAAAAAATAGTTTTTTTTTTTTTATACCAGAGTTTTCTTTTATGACTCTTTTTCCTACTGTATGCCAGACTTTACACTGCAATTCATATGCCACCTCTCCACATTGTTACATAATTATATGTACTGTGTCCTTTTTCCTCAATCCCATTTATTTGATGTCACAGTAGTTTTAAGATAATGAAAAGGTCATGAGGAAAATGATCATCTGCATATGAATATCTTGGAGACAAAATAATGGCAGAGTAATTTTAGATGACAAAAATATAATAACACCTTACATAGGAGACACCAGATGGGGATAAAGTTATACAAACTTAAATATAATTTTTTTGCACAGGAAAGACGTGTGGCTATATTCATCAATATACTCTGTATATTAAAACTAAATGTACAGTGAACAGATGGAGCCGAGCTGAGCTTGTCACTGGTGATATATTGAGATGTTACCAATAGAACTGCAGATAGGCCTTCTGTATTATCTTATATCAAAAAGCCTGCAGAGAAGAATAGAGCTAGCCACACATTCCAGATAGCTTTTGTTTGAATGCTAGTTCTCTATGAAAATACCTATACTCATGGTCACCTCGGCCCAAGCTTGCATATGTTTTCGATGGGCAGAGGGTGAGTAAGCTGCTGCTATATGTCTCTGGTAATAAGGAAAACAGGCGTTCCATAGAGTAGTAACATTAGCGATCCAATGGTGATGTAATTATACGAATGAAATGCTCACCCTGGGTGGTTGTGCAACTTTATACACAACAATGATATAGGCGTAGAAATAGGTGAAGTTGTCTGCTGCCCTCCGGTAAATATCAGGCAACGGAATAAAAGGCTTCAGAGGGAACCCGGCTCCACGGTCGTTCAATTGAGCCGGGTTCCCTCTGAAGTCTTTTATTCATACGTCTCTGGTGGCAGATTACAGAACATATGGATTAGGCATGTTGAAATCCAACTTTCCAATCCTTCTTTTTCCTCACATCTGCAATCAGGGGAGAGTCAGTGTCACGATTCGGCTTACGGGTTGTGGATCCGCTGTGTCAGCGAGGGATTGGCGTGGACCGTGCTAGTGGACCGGTTCTAAGAGGCTACTGGTTTTCACCAGAGCCCGCCGCAAAGCGGGATGGTCTTGCTGCGGCAGTAGCAACCAGGTCGTATCCACTAGTAACGGCTCAACCTCACTGACTGCTGAGAAGGCGTGGGACAGAAGGACAAGGCAGAGGCAAGGTCAGACGTAGCAGAAGGTCGGGGGCAGGCGGCAAGGTTCGTAGTCAGGATGGATAGCAGAAGTTCAGGTACACAGGCTTTGGACACACTAAACGCTTTCACTGGCACAAGGCAACAAGATCCGGCAAGGGAGTGCATGGGAGGAGATCAGATATAGCCAGGGAGCAGGTGGAAGCCAATTAAGCTAATTGGGCCAGGCACCAATCATTGGTGCACTGGCCCTTTAAGTCTCAGAGAGCTGGCGCGCGCGCGCCCTAGAGAGCGGAGCCGCGCGCGCCAGCACATGACAGCAGGGGACCGGGACGGGTAAGTGACCTGGGATGCGACTCGCGAGCGGGCGCGTCCCGCTGTGCGAATCGCATCCCCGACGGCCATGACAGTGCAGCGCTCCCGGTCAGCGGGACTGACCGGGGAGCTGCAGGGAGAAAGACGCCGTGAGCGCTCCGGGGAGGAGCGGGGACCCGGAGCGCTAGGCGTAACAGTCAGCATGGTTGGCCTATCCTGCTAAAATCCCATTTAAAGTATTTTTTACTTGTTTGTTTTTAGAAAAAAAACATAAAATGCATGAATATTAAAGTATTTTTAAAACATGTGAGCTATTAAATACAAACAAACATTTCCATTATATGGATAAGAATATTAAACATTTTACTTTGTAGGTTACTATAGTGCAGTAGTTAATCTAGCATACATATTATCATTTTATTATGTTACCTGATGGACTAGGTAATCAGTAAAACAGAATAACCTAAAGAAAGTTTTCAGTTCTCAACCGGTGTGTATGTAAGCATACACTATAATAACATAAAACTATGTCAGCTATTGATTATTACATTTATAACTTTGACTATTTGATTCCATGGAATTAGTCAACCTTGATCTAGTGTGTATGGCTAGCTTTAAATAAACTCTGCTAAACCCAAATGTAAAGCTGATCAATACCCTTAGATTTATATTGACCACAATAAATTATTTTAGCAGGGTTGACCAATCATTTAACGGTAATAGGGGCCTCGAATCTCCCAAATGACATATGTTGGAGGAGAACAATCGAGTAGTTGGATTTTGGCATGCCCAATCCCTTTTCTCTCAGGGAAGAGTGGCTTACTCTCTTTTCCCCATTCAGATAACATGCACACACGGCCAAGCTGTACAAGCATCTATGATGTGGTCAAAGGGGATAGCCGTCATCCAAACCAGATTATTGTTTGGATACATTAAAACTTAAAGGGGCTACTCCAGTGAAAAACAAATGTTTTCAAATCAACTCGTGCCAGAACGTTAAAACACATTTGTAAATTACTTCTGTTAAGAAACCTAAACCATCCAGTACTTATCAGTTGCTGTATACTACAGGGGAAGTTGTATAGTTCTTTCCTGTCTGACCACAGTGCTCTCTGCTGACTCCTCTGTCCGTGTCAGGAACTGTCCAGAGTGAAAGTAAATTCCCATAGCAACCCTGCCTCGATTGTTCTCCTCCAACATATGTCATTGGGGAGATGTGAGGGCCCTTTCCTAAGACAATGCCAAAAGCTGCCGCTGAACATCTCAGCAGATGTAGCTTTTGACAAAGAATGGTTGTCTCCGCACAGGGGCCCAAATGTGACTGCTGCGTTTACCCCTCCCATAGCTACACCCCTGGTGGCACCCCTTAATGTATTGGATATGGAAAACCCAATGCAGATATTTTTTTATGCAGGACCCACAAATATACAGGGTGGGCCATTTATATGGATATACCTTAATAAAATGGGAATGGTTGGTGATATTAACTTCCTGTTTGTGGCATATTAGTATATATGAGGGAGGAAACTTTTCAAGATGGGTGGTGACCATGTCGGCCATTTTGAAGTCTGCCATTTTGAATCCAACTTTAGTTTTTTCAATAGGAAGATGGTCATGTGACACATCAATCTTATTGGGAATTTCACAAGAAAAACAATGATGTGCTTGGTTTTAACGTAACTTTATTCTTTATTTCATGAGTTATTTACAAGTTTCTGACCGCTTATAAAATGTGTTCAATGTGCTGCCCATTGTGTTGGATTGTCAATGCAACGCTCTTCTCCCACTCTTCACACACTTCTCCCACTCTTCTAGCAACACCACAGGAGAAATGCTAGCACAGGCTTCCAGTATACGTAGTTTCAGGTGCTGCAGAATGGGCAAAACTAAAATTGGAACTGGACCCTCAGTTTACGCAGAAGATTTTGTTCAGTGATGAGGCAAACTTTTATGTGAATGGTGAAGTTAACAAACAAAACCACCGCTATTGGTCTGACACTAACCCACATTGGATAGATCCCTCCAAGACTGTGGGAACACAAACATTGATGGTATGGTGTGGTATATGGGGTACAAAGATAGTGGGGCCATTCTTCATCAATGTAAACCTCAAGGCCACTGGATATGTGAAATTGCTACATGATGATGTGTTTCCCTCTTTATGCACTGAAGCTGGCACATTCCCTGAGTTTTTCCAGCAAGATGGTGCACCACCACATTATGGGTGTCAGGTCCGAGCATTCCTAGATGAACAGTTTCCTGGAAAGTGGATTGGTCGTCGTGGGCCATTTGAATGGCCCCCAAGGTCTCCCGATCTGACCCCCTTTATCTTTTGGGTCATCTGAAGGCAATGTCTATGCTGCGAAGATGCGAGATGTGCAGCACCTGAAATTATGGATACTGGAAGCCTGTGCTAGCATTTCTCCTGCGGTGTTGCTATCAGTGTGTGAAAAGTGGGAGAAGAGGGTTGCATTGACAATCCAACACAATGGGCAGCACATTGAACACATTTTATAAGTGGTCAGAAACTTGTAAATAACTCATGAAATAATAAAGTTACATTAAAACCAAGCACATCATTGTTTTTCTTGTGAAATTCCCAAAAAGTTTGATGTGTCACATGACCCTCTTCAGATTGAAAAAACTAAAGTTGGATTCAAAATGGCCAACTTCAAAATGGCCGCCATGGTCACCACACATCTTGAAAAGTTCCCCCCCCCCCTCACATATACTAATGTGCCACAAACAGGAAGTTAATATCACCAACCATTCCCATTTTATTCCCACCCTGTACAACATAATCAACATGGTGGAGCCCCATTTTATTCCAGTAGCCCCCCCCCCTTATGAACCCCTCCTCCTCAAAGCCCCTGGTACAAATGAAGACTAAATGTCTAAAATTCTCAGCTCAATGTTTTGCATATTTTGATGTCTATATTATTTTTAATCAGACGATCAGGTTTTTTTCCCACAAGAAATATATGTAAAGTACTCACTAGAATAGTAGCTCATCTCCTATGGCAGGAAGTTTATTTCTTTTATATGTAGTATGAGATGAAGAGGCCTCAGGGGTCGCATTCTTTGCCTGCGACAGCAGACATTTCTATTGTCCATCACAAGCCATGCTTACAATGAATAGAAGGAAAATACCAGACTCAGTAACATCTTTAATTTATCATGAAATTATCACCTTTTGAATGGTGCGAGTAATAAGTGACTTTCCACTGATTCTTTATCTTCTTCATCTCGGTTAGTGGGATGATTTAGACTGTAATCTGCAGGGTTAGCCTTTTCTGAGTGATAAATGGCTTCTTATTGTAGGGCTGTAACTTCTCAGCAACCAACTTTCTATGAAGAAGGATGGAGAGCAAACAGACTCTGCTATTATAGATGAGCCAAAATACAGAAGAAGGTTCCGAGCTATTAAATACTGTATGTATTTTTCCAATTCTATTAATATGTGCAACAGATAAGTATGAGAATATTTGAGTTCGTGCACTTCTGCGCCATTTATTTTTGTTTTTTTGCATCTTTTTATTCTTTTTATTTACAAATTTAATTAAAAATCACTTGCATATTTGTGTCTACAACTCCAATTCAGACCCATGTGTCTTCATGGTAACACAGTGGTGTACAGAAAAGGTAATGTAGCACTCACTCTCCAGATGGATTCAAGTGAAGAATCTTTATTCAAACATCACAAGGTGCAGAAAAACACCAGGAAATGAAGCATGAAACACTGCAGAGATCATGGCCTTAGGCACGATCAAGCTTTTTCATTTTACCACGAAACTGAGCTGATGCTGCTTCCCCCTGGCTCTTAGCAAGCTGCAGTGTTTAATTCTAAATTTCCTGATGATTTTCTGCACTTTGTAATGTTTGAATAAAGATTCTTCACTTTAAACTGTCTGGAGGGTGAGTGCTACATTACCTTTTCTATGCACCACTGTGGTTAACTTTATTTTCAATGCCGGCACCCCTGGGATCCATACAAACACCAGTGTTTCCCAGCACTCACAGCATGTATACAGATTTTATAATAACCACCTTGGTGCCAAGCCCTTCTTGTGTCTCTCTAGTCTATATATACTGTGTATATATATATATATATATATATATATATATATATATATATATATACATATCTCCATGGTAACATACTACAAATAATGTAATCTGATATTGTAGTCATACTTGTCACGTAGGGCAGGGAATACTCCACCTTAAGCTTACCCAGAACCCTTTTCCCTGCCTACTTGCGTAATCGCCCTAGGCAATGATTCTTTAAACTGAATTTAAGCGCTGGGGCTTCGAAAGACAAAATAATAAACAGAATACAGTACAGATGTCAGGGATCAGAACACAAAACAGAAAACGGACAGATAGATAAACAAAGCAGAATTAAACAGGTCGGTGTCAGAACGTAATGCAGTACCAAAACACTAAGCAAAAGGGAAGTCAAATGCAAACCAAGGTCAAACCAGACAGACCACAAGGCACAGAATGGCAGGCAAAAAAAAGGGTCAATGAGCAGGCAGAAGCTCAGAGAAACGTATGAGGCAATGCTAGAGACACGGGAATGAGCTGTTATCACTAGCAATGTGCAAAAGCAGATTGAAGCCTTATAAAGTCCAGCTCAGAAGGGTGTGGCGATTACAAAGACCAGAACCGACTGGTCCTGTGCCTCAGCTCCAGAGTGGCCAGAGCACAGCACAAGAAACCTGGACAGGTGCGACATTACAATACTCCCTTTCACCTTTCGGGCTGAATGTAGTATTATTCTGGCCACTATTGGTCCATTTCCCAAACGTTTTTGTGACAGACTCAAAAATGTGGTCATGGTAGGTTTAGGTAGGTCAACAAGAAATAGGGAGCTAAAGAAAATCATTAGGACTGTAGGATCAGGCTGCACCATGTTTGTTAGCAGTCCTTTATTATGGAGACACAAATGCCTGCATAGGAGCTGGAGCTGCATGTGACTTTTAAAGTGAAGTTTCAGCTTCTTATCATTGGAAGGATCCAACCACTGGAACCCCACTCCTGATCTTAAAAGAGAGGGTCCAGAATGTCAGACTCTCCTTGATGTGACATTTATCTCGTATTTTCTGGTTAGGGGATAAGTGCCCATGTTGGTTCCGTTTAAATATTGCACTGAAAAAATGCACAAAAAAACAAACAGTTATTCAATTTTCAATATCAATAGGTCAGCACAGTATGAAACAAAACTGACAATTCATCTATCTATGAACATAACTTTTTGTAGATTTACTATCATATTCAATGAATGAAACAGTCCTCCTAGAGGTGAAAGAGACTCATCACTCCGGATTCGGATCCTTTAAAACATAGTAGTTTATTTCATCTTCTTTAAAATTCTTAGGAGAAGTACAAAACTGCAATAAAACCAACGCGTTTCGGGAACACCCCTTTTTCAAGGTCCTAACTATGGATCCTGACCCACAATGCCATGCTGTTCACACAATGGGGAATTAACCCCTAGATTACCTGGAGTAAATTCAGAAAAAAAAAGAAGGTTAATTCCCCATTGGGTGAACAGCATGGAATTGTTGGTCAGGATAGGAGGAGTCTTCTTTCACATTTTGTATTTATTCAGCGTTTAAATTGTCTGTAGTTAGGACCTTTAAAAATGGGTGTTTCCAAAACGTGTTGGTTTTATTGCCCATTTTTGAACTTCTCTGAAGAATTATAAAGAAGATTAAATAAACTACTATCTTTTAAAGAATATGGATCCGGAGTTCTGAGTTTCTTTCACCTTTAGGAGGACTGAAACATTCATCATTACCGAGCAGCGGCGGCTACGTCCTCGTGCACCTGGCTGGAAAAGTGTTCTGAGCAACACAGTGGTGGGGTGAGCTGAATACAAAGCTTTTTTTTCCCTATCATATTCAATGTTGATTCATTTCACAATATATCTCCAAAAATCCTGTTCTGCATAAACAGAGTTAAAGCCTTACTGTCATTTGTATAAACCTTAGCACTCTTCATTCCCTGGCCAGCCCACCGATCTGACTGATGCGCTTCATTGGAGTTGACAGAGCTCATCAATTAAATCAAGCAGATGGCCGGGGAGAGAAGCGCACTGCCATATGCTTCACCTGGTTATAACTCAGAATTGGGGTGGGTGTCAGGACTGAGACCCAGTGCAATCTAAACTTTTGACATGTCATACAAATGACAATAATGCTTTAAAGTATAAGATTATGGATGCCTCCAGCCTTTGCTAGGGAGAGCTTATAATGTTACTGCACATATGCTTACTATTAGAAAGCATATGCCTCATTAGAAAACTGTCAAAATTACATGACAATGTATCCATGTTCGGACAGGCACAGGCCCCATTCATTTCAATGGCTCGAGCATAGTCAGTTGATATCAAGGTTTGGGTCATTTTCTGAACGTATCTGTGATAATCCAGTACAGATACATGTTCCCGTACTACCTGTAGGCCCTGTCAGGTTGAGTCCCTCAGTGACCTGGCGGCTCCCCTGCAGGGACTCCCCTTGTTCTCCTGTTAATTCAGTAAAGGTACATACACCAACTTTAAGAGCATAGACAGGATTCTTATGTCTAGATTAGTATACAGGACCTTTGGAGGACTCAAGAACCTGTGAGTAATCCTGTCACATGTTATGTTATGCAGTTATATGATTTGTTGCAACATGTACTCCCAGAGAGCACCAGCTTTAACCTATGACCCACAGCTTGACCAATGGGCTTTAGTCCAGCCCCCCACTATATAAAAGGGCAGCCATATTTAATTCATGCTCTTAGCTTTACCACTTGCTGCTGAGAACAAGTCTTTGCTGAAGCAGCTTCCAGAGGCCTTAGAGACAAGTGTCCAGCATCTGGAGTACCACAAAGCTACTGCTGTCACTGAAGTTAGTCAAGTCCTCCACATAGTCAAGTCTAATTACAAGTCAAGTTCATTACAAGTATTGGTCCAGCAAGCTGTGAGGTCTTCTGGGTACTGGTCACCTCTCTGGGAATTCTGGCCATAGCTGTGAAGATAATTACACCTGTATTCTATTCAGTAAAGCCTCCATTTACCCTCAACTGGTTGTGGACTCTTTATTCACTACTAGCCTGTGGGATAGCAGAGAATCTGGGTGTGTGGTGTTCCAGAACCCGAAAACCACACTGGCATCATGAACACATCCGACCCCCAGGGTTAATAACATCTGATTCCAACACTCATCACCGCAACACCCATGGCCCTGCCACTCACCACAGTGGCACACCACATATCCAAGTTTTGTCTTACAAATATGGACTGCAACACTTTTTTAGTCCTAGACTGAACTCGTATACTTTCAGAAAGTGATCTGAATGTAGTCACTAGCTGACTATGCTAGGGCAATTAAAATGAATAGGGTCTGTGCCTGTGTGAGCTAGAAATTTTGACAGTTCTCCAATGTATCCGTGCCTCGGTATCACAAATCATGGTGTGAACCCTGCAGTAAGCTCCCCCATTATTAGCTGTAACAATATGTTAAGACATTATTCCTTATTCCTAATGTCCTATGACCGCACTGATGTACTAAACGTATGTATACATATGCTATATACTAAGAAGCCATTGATTGTACTATATGTATGCTATGTCCTAAGAAGCCATTGGCTCCTTCTGACCTAATTTGCACACTTCAAAAAGGTTAATATGTCATATTAGTTAAAAGAGCTTTGCAGATCCCCCCAGATTACAGTCCTAGATCCCCTATCATCAGCTAATTAAAGAAGCTGCAGCCCTCTAGATTCTCTTTCTTCGTTTTCCAGGCACAGCTCCGTACAGTTTGTGGTGGCTGTTTCTGGTACTACAGCCTTCTGCATTTCAGTCTCATTCAAGTAAATTCAATACCAAACAAAGCCATTACAAACTGTATGGAGCTGTGCTTGATAAACTGCAAAATGGCCACAGAACCCGCTGGTGCATGGTCTTTCTTTCAAGTAGCTGATCAGTGAGACTGTCAGGAGTCAGACTTCCACTGATCTTTCTTTATATAGGCCATTAAAACCACTCTAGGCTAAGTTTGCAAGTGCATATTTTGCTGTATATTTTGCCCTTAGAAATCTTTTGGTACCAAAATCAGCTGCAACAAATTAAGCACGTGTGAACAAACCCTTAAAGGGTACCTCTCATCAAATAAACTTTTGATATATTTTATATTAATGAATGTTGAATAACTTTCCAATAGCATGTTAATGAAAAATATGCTTCTTTTATTGTATTTTTCCCGATCGGTCCTGTCAGCAAGCATTTCTGACTCATGCTGGAGTCCTAAACACTCAGAGCTGCCAGCCTGCTTTGTTCACAGCCAAACAGGCTGTGAACAAAGCAGGCTGGCAGCTCTGAGTGTTCTCCTTTGTGGAAAAAAAGCAGACTGGCAGCTCTTAGTGTTTAGGACACCAGCATGAGTCTGAAATGCTTGCTGCCAGGACTGGTAGGGAGACCCCTAGTGGTCATTTCTTCAAAGTGGAAAATTAAATAGAAAGAAGCATATTTTTTAATAACATGCAATTGTAAAATTATTCTGCATACATTAATCTATAATATATCAAAAGTTTTTTTGATGAGAGGTACCCTTTAAAATGTAGTTAAAGGGATAGCCTCATGACAGCAAACCATTTTCATGTGCCTTATTAGGGCCAATACATATCAGATATTGGGTCCTCTGTTTGGGATGCCCTAACAATTACCCTGTGGTGGTCCTGCCCCATAGTCACTTATTCAACTGCTATAGCTAGATCCAGAGCAATCAGCTGATTGCTAGGTGAAAAAAAGGTACACATATAATTTGCCCCAAAAAGTCTTGATTTGCTGTATATAACTAATCCTCAATACATCACTTATTATTGCTATTATTATACAACAGCATAATATTTGGGTAACACATTGAATGACAATGACAAAAAGGCTGTGGTACACGTAAATAAAAGCAGTGCTCACATGGCACATTTAGTCAGAGCCCTGGTTATATGAGCTGTCAATCTATAAAAAAAAATTTAAATATACAAACAGTTAGTGAAAGAACCAACTTTAGGTTGATGCAGTAGTAGAATACCAGTTAAATGTTAAACATTCTGATGATAACTGAAATGGAACAAAACAAAATAAGTCTAGACTAAAGGGGTATTGAAGAGGGGTAAACTACAGTGTGTATATAAACATACAAAAAGATGAAAACATTTTTTGTAGAGAGTACACAGTTGGGGAACTTCTTCCATGCACAAAAAAAGCAATAACTTTCCAGACAGCACGGCGCACATAATTATGCAACAGGCAAAACAATATTCATGGCATGAAAAAAGATCCAGAGGGAACTGCCAGAGCTATAATGTACAATGCATAAATTTCTAGCAAAATAAATAAATAACAAATCACCACCTTGATGTTTTATTTGAATACCAGCCTCTCTTGATGGGTCCGTCTTTCCATGGCAGTTCCTAAAAAGATAAGAGGCAGTGCTGAGGCTGCTCAAATACTGAACAGGAGCTGCTGTACAGAACAGCAGAGGCTGGTGCATGATAGGACTATGTATGACCTTTAACTTTTTTTTTCTTCAGTCTACCTCTAGGGGGAGGGGTAGTCACACACAGGTGTATAAATCTTAGCTTGGGACTCTGTGTGAGCGAGCTCTGTCTGTGAGTGGGCCTTGCAAAGAGTGGTATTGCTAAGAGAGTTATAATTCTGAGAGTTTGAAATCAGGAGTTTGAGATAGCTGTGAGTGTTACTTCACTTACACTGTAGAGGCTTCAACTCACAAGGACTACAGATAATTAATTTGTAATATTTATTGTCTGTTGTTGGCGATAAATCTGTGAAATCCCCATAATTAGATGGCCTCCATGTTGGAGCATGCAGTCAAGTGTACATCCTGCTCAATGTATGCAATCCTTGAATAGCAGTTTGAGGGTGCATATTGTTGTGCAGGGTGTGTGTGAGTTGTTCATTTGGAAGCCCAGATCTTGGATCTAGAGGAGCAACTGGCAACACTGAGATGCAGTGAAAACATGGAGAAAGCATGCTCACTGAGCAAGTACTCTCTGGGGTAGAGGTGGGGGAGGATAGTGGGATGGAGGTGCAGGACAGTCAGGCAGTTAGCTGGGTTACAGTTAGAAAACGGGTTAGAGGGAAGAGTGTCAGGGAGGCTAGTCCTGAACTGGCACACCCCAACAAGTTTGCCCGGTTGACAGATGAGAGGGATGTCATTCCAGAGCTAGCAGTACTGCAGCAGGACTCTACCTCTGACCGCCAGGGGGGGTCTGCTCCAGTAAGGAGGGAGGGAGGAGTGCAGGGCAGGCTAGAAAGGTACTGGTAGTGGGGGACTCAATTATTAGGTGGACAGACAGGGCGATCTGTCACAAAGAACGGGATCACCGAACAGTGTGTTGTCTTCCTAGCACTTGAGTTCAGCACATTGTGGATCGGGTTGACAGGTTGCTGGGTGGGGCTGGAGAGGACCCGGCAGTCATGGTACATATTGGCACCAATGACAAAGTAAGAGGTAACAAAAAAACAGAGAGGGCGCTCCGTAGCGCATTACCACTTGATGATAAATGGGTGAACAAAGGTGTGGACAATGCTCACCCAGGCAGTTACACTCGCCAAGTGTAACAATGGATCGTAGCGTGTGATAGTGTATTCCGGCAGCCAATCCGCCTCGGGGAAAATCTGCATAAACCAAGGAGCCTCCAGGAAAACGGTGGATGTCAAAAGGCACTGGACATACTCGTGGGGTAGAAAACACTTTAATCACCCATTATGCAACACAGATTAACTGCTTCATCAGGCATACCCAAGTGAGTACAAACATGCTATATATAGGGCTGGGTGGTTAACCCTCCATAGGAACCCACAGGGGATTAACCACCCAATAGACAAGATTTACACATATATAAACGCGTACTAAAAATACAAAAAATTTATAAATCATGCACATGAAATATTATATTATATATATATATATATATATATATATATATATATATATACCGTATTTATCGGGGTATACCACGCACCGGCCTATAACACGCACCCTCATTTTACCAAGGATATTTGGGTAAAAAAAGTTTTTTACCCAAATATCCATGGTAAAATGAGGGTGCGTGTGTGCGCGTGTATACCCCGATACACCCCCAGGAAAGGCAGCGGGAGAGAGGCCGTTGCTGCCCGCTTCTCTCCCCCTGCCTTTCCTGGGGTCTAGAGCCCTGCTGCCGGCCCTTCTCTCCCCCTGGCTATCGGCACCGCTGCCCGTTCTGTCCCCCTGACTATCGGTGCCGGCGCCCCATTGTCGACGCCGATAGCCAGGGGGAGAGAAGGGACAGCGGCACCCATTTCCGGCGCCCCTGCCCCGTTGCCTACCCCACCCCGGGTGGCATAATTACCTGTTGCCGGGGTTGGGTCCGCGCTGCTGCAGGCCTCCAGCGTGCGTCCCCTGCTTCGTTGCTATGCACGGTGCGGCGCACTGACATCATGCGCCGCGCAGCGCATAGCAACGACGCAGGGGAAGCACGCCGGACAAAACGGGCAGTGGTGCCGATAGCCAGGGGGAGAGAAGGGCCGGCAGCAGGGCTCTAGACCCCAGGAAAGGCAGGGGGAGAGAAGCGCACAGCGACGGCCTCTCTCCCCCTGCCTTTCCTGGGGGTGTATCAGGGTATAACACGCACATAGACTTTAGGCTAAAAATTTTAGCCTAAAAAGTGCGTGTTATACGCCGATAAATACGGTATATATATTTATTTATATGTATATATATATATATATATATATATATATATATATATATATATACATATAATAGAAATGCAGGGGATAAAAGCCAAGGATAAAAAGCACATAACTACCTGTCCAATATGTAGAACAGGAGCAAAGTATAAATAATAAATGTAAAAATTATTTTAATTAAAAAAATAAAAAATATTAATGATAAAAACTAAAAATAAAAACATAATTACCGGGCATTTTCAATTGTTTCATTCAAACCTTCTGGAAATAAAGTACCTAAAGTAAAAATCCAAAATGACTCTCTATTAATCAATTTCTGAAATCTATTACGGATGTTGTCTGGAATGGTTTCAATAATAGTCAATTTAATACTATTAATATCCTTGTTATGTTTTAGTGAAACATGACGTGATACACTGTTAAGAAGAAAATTTCGGCTGATATTTGACCTGTGTTTGTTCATGCGGGACCACACGGTCTTAACCGTGCGGCCCACATATTGCATGCCACAAACACAGGTCAATAAATATATGACATATGAGCTGTCACAATTATATGTACCTTTTATGATATAGGATATTCCGGACTGGTTTGACTGAAAACTATTTGTACCCCTAATAATCATGTGGCAGCACAGGCATCTCCCATGATTACAGGGATACACCCCCGACACCCCATGAAAAATAGCACACTTATTCCCGGGTATATCAAGTGGTTTTAACCTACTAGGAGCTAGTAGGTTGCGGAGATTGCTGGATTTACAAAATGTCACCCCGGGATGTATAGGGAGTGACTTATTCAGAATTGGATCATCTTTGAGTATTCCCCAATATTTTAGAAGGATGTTTTTATTTCTTTAGATGCACAATTATAATTAGTAATAAAATTGTGTTTATAACTATTAATATTATTAATTCTATTCTCAGAATGTTCAATTCGCTTAGGTTGGACTAAACTGACCTGTTGTTTATCTTTAACACGGTTATATGCATTATTTAAAATGGATTTTGGATACCCTTTGTTTTTAAATCTTTGTTGAAGTATATGTGATTGTTTAACAAAATCTCCATCAGAAGTGCAATTTTTCCTAACTCTTAAGTACTGACCATAAGGTACATTAGAAATCCATTTCGAATAATGAGCACTAGTAAATGTAAGCAAACTATTCACGTCCACAGATTTGAAGAACGTTTCCGTAGTAATGTTACCAACTCCATCCCTCTTAATAAGTAAATCAAGAAATTCAGAATGATGGAGAGTGAATTTAAGTCCCCAATTATTGGAATTGATGTGGTCAACAAAGTCAATAGCCTGTTGTGCACTGCCCGACCAAATGAAAAACAAATCATCTGTAAACCGTCTAAAAAATAAAATATGGTGACAGAGGGGGGACTGCGCGATGAACAAGGACTCGAAACGCCCCATAACCAAATTGGCATAACTGGGCGCGAATCGAGTCCCCATCGCGCAGCCCCGCCTCTGCCTATAAATAATATTATCAAACTCAAAAACGTTGTGTTCCAAAATAAATTCCATTGCCTCGATGAGGAAGTCAGATTGGATAGAAGTGAGAGTAGAATCAGAGTGTAAAGTGTCACGAACCGCTCCCAAACCTATAGAGGTGGTGATGTTAGAGTAGAGTGAACAAACATCCATAGTAAGAAAAGAAAAATGAGAAGGAAGGTGTAAAGAGCAAATTTTCCAAATTAATTGAGTAGAGTCTTTAAGGTAAGAAGGGAGCTGTAATACATAATGTTGCAAAAATAAATCAATATAATGAGAGAGATGGGAGGTAAGAGATCGAACGCCAGAAATAATAAGGTGTCCAGGTGGATCAGTGACAGACTTGTGAAGTTTAGGCAAATAATAAAAAGTGGGAAGAGAATAGTGTTTAATATTAAGTAATTCAAACTCTTTTTTGTTTACAAGAGAGTCATCCTTAGCCTCTATTAATGAGAATCCTATAGTCCAAAAAATATTGGGGTGAAGGATCAATAGGTAATATTTCATAGTACTCAATGTCTGACAATATTCTCAGTGACTCTTTAATATAAATGGATCTGTCCAAGATGGCGATACCCCCACCTTTATCAGCCGGAAGAATTATTATAGACCTATTGTCCTGCAAAGATTTAATAGCACTTCTTTCTTGGGAAGTAAGATTATCATATTTAGAAATGGGACTAATATGATCACGAATTCTAGAGAATTCCTTAGATACAAGAGAATAAAACGTTTCCAGGTGAACACCACGGTGATGAAGTGGATAAAATGAAGAGGGTGGTATTACATGGACATGTCTGACTTCATCCATCGGGGCCATGTCTATAGCTTCCAATTCAGAAGTGGAACCTTCACGCTTACAAGTGAGAAATGACGCTCTAAGGTCAACTTTCGGACAAATTTATTTAAGTCTAAAAATAAAGAAAAATTGTCGGGCAATGCCATAGGACAAAATGAAAGTCCTTTACTCAAAAGATTAATCTAATTTTCTGATAATAAATAGGATGATATATTGAATAGCTTGACCACATCATTCCCAACACTTATATTTTCCATTAATTTATCCTGGATTTTTTGCGTACATCGAGACCTGGATTTTTTACCTCCTCTACATCCTCTGCGGTGAGTTTTCTTTTTAGAGGGTTCTCTGGTAAGGGATGGAAATATTGTGTTATTGTCACGATGCCGGCTGGCAGGTAGTGGATCCTCTGTGCCAGAGAGGGATTGGCGTGGACCGTGCTAGAGGATCGGTTCTAAGTCACTACTGGTTTTCACCAGAGCCCGCCGCAAAGCGGGATGGTCTTGCTGCGGCGGTAGTGACCAGGTCGTATCCCCTAGCAACGGCTCAACCTCTCTGGCTGCTGAAGATAGGCGCGGTACAAGGGAGTAGACAGAAGCAAGGTCGGACGTAGCAGAAGGTCGGGGCAGGCAGCAAGGATCGTAGTCAGGGGCAACGGCAGGAGGTCTGGAACACAGGCTAGGAACACACAAGGAAACGCTTTCACTGGCACTAAGGCAACAAGATCCGGCGAGGGAGTGAAGGGGAAGTGAGGTGATATAGGGAAGTGCACAGGTGTAAACACTAATTGGAACCACTGCGCCAATCAGCGGCGCAGTGGCCCTTTAAATCGCAAAGACCCGGCGCGCGCGCGCCCTAGGGAGCGGGGCCGCGCGCGCCGGGACAGAACTGACGGAGAGCGAGTCAGGTACGGGAGCCGGGGTGCGCATCGCGAGCGGGCGCTACCCGCATCGCGAATCGCATCCCGGCCAGAGGCGGTATCGCAGCGCCCCGGGTCCGTGGAACCGACCGGAGCGCTGCAGTGAGAGGAGTGTAGCGAGCGCTCCGGGGAGGAGCGGGGACCCGGAGCGCTCGGCGTAACAGTACCCCCCCCCTTGGGTCTCCCCCTCTTCTTGGAGCCTGAGAACCTGAGGACCAGACTTTTGTCCAGGATATTGTCCTCAGGTTCCCAGGACCTCTCTTCAGGACCACAACCCTCCCAATCCACTAAAAAGAAGGTTTTCCCTCTGACCTTTTTAGATGCTAAAATTTCTTTGACGGAGAAGATGTCCGAGGAGCCGGAGACAGGAGTGGGGGAAACAGATTTGGGAGAGAAACGGTTAATGATAAGTGGTTTAAGAAGAGAAACATGAAAGGCATTAGGAATACGAAGAGAAGGAGGAAGAAGAAGTTTGTAAGAGACAGGATTAATCTGGCGCAAAATCTTGAAAGGACCAAGATAGCGTGGTCCCAACTTATAGCTAGGGACACGGAAGCGGACATATTTGGCGGAGAGCCATACCTTGTCTCCAGGGGAAAAAATGGGAGGAGCTCTTCTTTTCTTATCCGCGAATCTCTTCATGCGTGAAGAAGCCTGTAAGAGAGAATTTTGGGTCTCTCTCCATATGATGGAAAGATCACGAGAAATTTCATCCACAGCGGGCAGACCAGAGGGCAAGGGGGTAGGGAGGGGGGGAAGAGGGTGACGGCCGTACACCACGAAAAACGGGGATTTGGAGGAAGATTCAGAGATTCTGAAATTATACGAGAATTCGGCCCAAGGTAGAAGATCTGCCCAGTCATCCTGGCGGGAGGAAACAAAATGTCGTAAATAGTCACCCAAGATCTGGTTAATTCTTTCTACTTGTCCATTGGATTGAGGATGGTATGCAGAAGAAAAATTTAATTTAATCTTGAGTTGTTTACAGAGAGCCCTCCAGAATTTAGACACAAATTGGACGCCTCTATCCGAGACGATCTGCGTAGGCAACCCGTGAAGACGAAAAATGTGTACAAAAAATTGTTTAGCCAACTGAGGCGCTGAAGGAAGACCAGGAAGAGGGATGAAATGTGCCATTTTGGAGAATCGATCAACGACCACCCAAATAACAGTGTTGCCATGGGATGGGGGTAAGTCAGTAATAAAATCCATACCAATCAGAGACCAAGGTTGTTCGGGAACAGGCAGAGGAAGAAGAAAACCAGCGGGCTTCTGGCGAGGAGTCTTATCCCGGGCACAGATAGTGCAGGCTCGCACAAAGTCCACCACATCAGTCTCTAGAGTCGGCCACCAATAGAAGCGAGAGATGAGTTGCACAGATTTCTTGATGCCCGCATGACCTGCGAGATGGGAGGAGTGACCCCATTTGAGGATTCCGAGGCGTTGGCGTGGAGAAACAAAGGTCTTTCCTGGAGGAGTTTGCCTGATGGAGGCTGGAGAAGTGGAAATCAGGCAGTCAGGAGGAATGATGTGTTGAGGAGAGAGTTCAATTTCAGAAGCATCTGAGGAACGAGAGAGAGCATCGGCCCTAATGTTCTTATCAGCAGGCCGAAAGTGAATTTCAAAATTAAATCGGGCAAAGAACAGAGACCACCTGGCCTGACGAGGATTCAGCCGTTGGGCAGACTCGAGGTATGAGAGGTTCTTGTGATCGGTGTAAATAATAACTGGAAATCTTGATCCCTCCAGCAGATGCCTCCATTCCTCAAGTGCTAATTTAATGGCTAGAAGCTCTCGATCCCCGATGGAGTAGTTCCTCTCCGCCGGAGAGAAGGTCCTAGAAAAAAACCCACAAGTAACAGCATGCCCGGAAGTGTTTTTTTGTAGAAGGACAGCTCCAGCTCCCACTGAGGAGGCATCAACCTCCAATAGGAAGGGTTTAGATGGGTCAGGTCTGGAGAGCACGGGAGCCGAAGAGAAGGCAGACTTGAGTCGTTTAAAGGCGTCTTCCGCTTGAGGGGGCCAAGACTTGGGATCGGCATTTTTTTTGGTTAAAGCCACAATAGGAGCCACAATGGTAGAAAAATGTGGAATAAATTGCCTGTAATAATTGGCGAACCCCAAAAAACGTTGGATGGCACGGAGTCCGGAGGGGCGTGGCCAATCTAAGACGGCAGAGAGTTTATCTGGATCCATTTGTAGTCCCTGGCCAGAGACCAAGTATCCTAGAAAAGGAAGAGATTGGCATTCAAACAGACATTTCTCAATTTTAGCATAGAGTTGATTGTCACGAAGTCTCTGAAGAACCATACGGACATGCTGGCGGTGTTCTTCTAGATTGGCCGAAAAAATTAGGATATCATCAAGATATACAACAACACAGGAGTATAACAGATCACGAAAAATTTCATTAACAAAGTCTTGGAAGACAGCAGGGGCGTTGCACAGGCCAAAGGGCATGACCAGATACTCAAAGTGTCCATCTCTGGTGTTAAATGCTGTTTTCCACTCATCCCCCTCTCTGATGCGGATGAGGTTATAGGCGCCTCTTAAGTCCAATTTAGTAAAGATGTGGGCACCTTGGAGGCGATCAAAGAGTTCAGAGATGAGGGGTAAGGGGTAGCGGTTCTTAACCGTGATTTTATTAAGTCCGCGGTAGTCAATGCAAGGACGTAGAGAGCCATCTTTTTTGGACACAAAGAAAAATCCGGCTCCGGCAGGAGAGGAGGATTTACGGATAAAGCCCTTTTTTAGATTCTCCTGGACGTATTCAGACATGGCAAGAGTCTCTGGGGCAGAGAGAGGATAAATTCTGCCCCGGGGTGGAGTAGTGCCCGGGAGGAGGTCGATAGGACAATCATAAGGCCTGTGAGGAGGTAGAGTCTCCGCTTGTTTTTTGCAGAAAACATCCGCGAAGTCCATATAGGCCTTAGGGAGACCGGTTACTGGAGGAAGCAGAGAGTTACGGCAAGGGTTACTGGGAACCGGTTTTAGACAGTCCTTGGAACAAGAGGGCCCCCAACTCTTGATCTCCCCAGTGGACCAATCCAGGGTTGGGGAATGAAGTTGAAGCCAGGGAAGTCCAAGGAGAATTTCCGAGGTGCAATTGGGGAGGACCAAAAGTTCAATCCTCTCGTGATGAGATCCGATGCTCATTAGAAGGGGCTCCGTGCGGAAACGTATGGAACAGTCCAATCTTTCATTGTTTATACAATTGATGTAAAGGGGTCTGGTGAGACTGGTCACTGGGATGTTGAACCTGTTGACGAGAGAGGCCAAAATAAAATTTCCTGCAGATCCAGAGTCCAAGAAGGCCACAGAAGAGAAGGAGAAGGCAGAGGCAGACATCCGCACAGGCACAGTAAGACGTGGAGAAGCAGAGTGGACATCAAGGATTGTCTCACCTTTGTGCGGAGTCAGGGTACGTCTTTCCAGGCGGGGAGGGCGGATAGGACAATCCCTCAGGAAGTGTTCGGTACTAGCACAGTACAGGCAGAGGTTCTCCATGCGGCGTCGTGTCCTCTCTTGAGATGTCAGGCGAGACCGGTCGACCTGCATAGCCTCCACGGCGGGAGGCACAGGAACAGATTGCAGGGAACCAGAGGAGAGAGGAGCCGAGGAGAAGAAACGCCTCGTGCGAACAGAGTCCATATCTTGGCGGAGCTCCTGACGCCTTTCGGAAAAACGCATGTCAATGCGAGTGGCTAGGTGAATAAGTTCATGAAGATTAGCAGGCATTTCTCGTGCGGCCAGAACATCTTTAATGTTGCTGGATAGGCCTTTTTTAAAGGTCGCGCAGAGGGCCTCATTGTTCCAGGATAATTCAGAAGCAAGAGTACGGAATTGTACGGCATACTCGCCAACGGAAGAATTACCCTGGACCAGGTTCAACAGGGCAGTCTCAGCAGAAGAGGCTCGGGCAGGTTCCTCAAAGACACTTCGAATTTCCGAGAAGAAGGAGTGTACAGAGGCAGTGACGGGGTCATTGCGGTCCCAGAGCGGTGTGGCCCAAGCCAGGGCTTTTCCAGACAGCAGGCTGACTACGAAAGCCACCTTAGACCTTTCAGTGGGGAACTGGTCCGACATCATCTCCAAGTGTAATGAACATTGGGAAAGGAAGCCACGGCAAAACTTAGAGTCCCCATCAAATTTATCCGGCAAGGATAGTCGTAGTCCAGAAGCGGCCACTCGCTGCGGGGGAGGTACAGGAGCTGGCGGAGGAGATGGTTGCTGGAGCTGTGGTAGTAACTGTTGTAGCATAACAGTCAGTTGAGACAGCTGTTGGCCTTGTTGCGCAATCTGTTGTGACTGCTGGGCGACCACCGTGGTGAGGTCAGCGACAACTGGCAGAGGAACTTCAGCGGGATCCATGGCCGGATCTACTGTCACGATGCCGGCTGGCAGGTAGTGGATCCTCTGTGCCAGAGAGGGATTGGCGTGGACCGTGCTAGAGGATCGGTTCTAAGTCACTACTGGTTTTCACCAGAGCCCGCCGCAAAGCGGGATGGTCTTGCTGCGGCGGTAGTGACCAGGTCGTATCCCCTAGCAACGGCTCAACCTCTCTGGCTGCTGAAGATAGGCGCGGTACAAGGGAGTAGACAGAAGCAAGGTCGGACGTAGCAGAAGGTCGGGGCAGGCAGCAAGGATCGTAGTCAGGGGCAACGGCAGGAGGTCTGGAACACAGGCTAGGAACACACAAGGAAACGCTTTCACTGGCACTAAGGCAACAAGATCCGGCGAGGGAGTGAAGGGGAAGTGAGGTGATATAGGGAAGTGCACAGGTGTAAACACTAATTGGAACCACTGCGCCAATCAGCGGCGCAGTGGCCCTTTAAATCGCAAAGACCCGGCGCGCGCGCGCCCTAGGGAGCGGGGCCGCGCGCGCCGGGACAGAACTGACGGAGAGCGAGTCAGGTACGGGAGCCGGGGTGCGCATCGCGAGCGGGCGCTACCCGCATCGCGAATCGCATCCCGGCCAGAGGCGGTATCGCAGCGCCCCGGGTCCGTGGAACCGACCGGAGCGCTGCAGTGAGAGGAGTGTAGCGAGCGCTCCGGGGAGGAGCGGGGACCCGGAGCGCTCGGCGTAACAGTTATCTTGTTCGGGAATGGGTTGGTATTGTGAGGTGTCAGCACGGCAGAGTCTGCAGGAGCAGGACATATGCCTTAAAAATGTTGGTGAAAAGAAGAATCATTAGATGGATACTCTCTATCTACGGAGTCAAATCCAACATCAACCAAAGTTGACTCACCAGAATTAATAATGGTAACATCATGCACAGTAAATAAAGAATCATTAAAAGAAGAAGAAGTGTCGTTATCTAGTCCCAAAGAAATGGGATTGTCATTCATGACCAATCCATACACCAAGGGAGTGATCAGGTAGGGAACAAGAAGGTTCACAACAGCTGGAGTCTCACTAGGTGTTGCGAGTGGATGGATGGATCATCAACAACAAATCCCCTTTCGTGATTCTATTGATAATTTGATATTATAGTATTAGGATGGTCAGTCACTGTATTGGTTTGTGTTTGATGAGACATATTCGTATTTGTATTTGCACTTGTAGTGGTAATGTGTCGCGAGTGTCTCTGGCCGACATGCGAGTTAGTCTTGTGAGCAAATGCACGGTGACCAACTTGTGGAAAAGACTTCTTTTTGTGTAGGTTCGAGTTCACAATAGTGTGACTTTCAGTAAAAGATCGCATTTTTGGTTTAGCTCCCTCATTTCTAATGGAAGTAGACTGAATGGGGGTATTGAGCTGTGATGTCATCCTATTATGTGTATGTACATTAGAGTGTGTTGTATTATTATCATGTATATGTACAGCCCCAGGTACATTCGCAGTAACATTATAATTATTAGGTTTACGTGGCGGTAAAACTGTAGCCTCGATACCAGTGGTAGCATTTTCTGAGGTTTCAGCAACCCCTGCATTTCTATTGAACTTTGGCCACTTACGGACCTGTCCACAAGTATAATCGTGCTTATCACGGCTAAACTTGTGGACTTTTTTGTTAATCGTATCAAGTTCAATTTTCTTTAGCCGATTAAGAACAATATTATCAAGTTTTTTTAAAATCATTAAAATTGATATACGGTAATAACTCTTCCCTGATTTTGGCTGCATTAGTATATTGAATAGTGGCAGCCATATTCCTTTTCACACACAAGCGTTCCATTAAACCACGGGAGAAAGTTTCTAAATAATTCTCCCAATCACTAGTAAAAGCAGTATCTTCAGGAAAAGATGCAGGGTCAGAAAATACTACCACTGGTATCGAGGTTACAGTTTTACCGGCATAGAAACCTAATAATTATAATGTTACTGCGATTGTACCTGGGGCTGTACATATACATGATAATAATACAACACACTCTAATGTATATACACATAATAGGATGGCATCACAGCTCAATACCCCTATTCAGTCTACTCCCATTAGAAATGAGGGAGCTAAACCAAAAACGCAATCTTTAACTGAAAGTCGCACTATTGTGAACTCGAACCTACACAAAAAGAAGTCTTTTCCACAAGTTGGTCACCGTGCATTTGCTCACAAGACTAACTCGCATGTCGGCCAGAGACACTCGCAACACATTACCACTACAAGTGCAAATACAAATACGAATATGTCTCATCAAACACAAACCAATACAGTGACTGACCATCCTAATACTATAATATCAAATTATCAATCGAATCACGAAAGGGGATTTGTTGTTGATGATCCATTCATCCACTAGCAACACCGAGTGAGACTCCAGCTGTTGTGAACCTTCTTGTTCCCAACCTGATCACTCCCTTGGTGTATGGATTGGTCATGAATGACAATCCCATTTCTTTGGGACTAGATAACGACACTTCTTCTTCTTCTTTTAATGATTCTTTATTTACTGTGCATGATGTTACCATTATTAATTCTGGTGAGTCAACTTTGGTTGATGTTGGATTTGACTCCATAGATAGAGAGTATCCATCTAATGATTCTTCTTATCACCAACATTTTTTAGGCATATGTCCTGCTCCTGCAGACTCTGTCGCGCTGACACCTAACAATACCAACCCATTCCCGAACAAGATAACACAATATTTCCATCCCTTACCAGAGAACCCTCTAAAAAGAAAACTCGCCGCAGAGGATATAGAGGAGGTAAAAAATCCAGGTCTCGATGAACCCCCAAAAAATCAGGATAAATTAATGGAAAATATAAGTGTTGGGAATGATGTGGTCAAGCTATTCAATATATCATCCTATTTATTATCAGAAAATGAGATTAATCTTTTCTTGGACAGATCCATTTATATTAAAGAGTCACTGAAAATATTGTCCAACATTGAGTACTATGAAATATTACCTATTGATCCTTCACCCCAATATTTTTTGGACTATAGGATTCTCATTAATAAAGCTAAGGATGACTCTCTTGTAAACAAAAAATAGTTAGAATTTCTTAATATTAAACACTATTCTCTTCCCACTTTTTATTATTTGCCTAAACGTCACAAGTCTGTCACTGATCCACCTGGACGCCCTATTATTTCTGGTGTTGGATCTCTTACCTCCCATCTCTCTCATTATATTGATTTATTTTTGCAACATTATGTATTACAGCTCCCTTCTTACCTTAAAGACTCTACTCAATTAATTTGGGAAATTTGCTCTTTACACCTTCCCATTTTTCTTTTCTTACTATGGATGTTTGTTCACTCTACTCTAACATCACCACCTCTATAGGTTTGGGAGCGGTTCGTGACACTTTACACTCTGATTCTACTCTCACTTCTATCCAATCTGACTTCCTCATCGAGGCGATGGAATTTATTTTGGAACACAACTTTTTGATATTGATAACATTATTTATAGGCAGAGGTGGGGCTGCGCAATGGGGATTCGATTTGCGCCCAGTTATGCCAATTTGGTTATGGGGCGTTTCGAGTCCTTGTTCATCGCGCAGTACCCTCTGTCACCATATTTTATTTTTTAGACGGTTTATAGATGATTTGTTTTTCATTTGGTCGGGCAGTGCACAACAGGCTATTGACTTTGTTGACCACATTAATTCCAATAATTGGGGACTTAAATTCACTGACCATCATTCTGAATCTCTTGATTTACTTATTAAGAGGGATGAAGTTGGTAACATTACTACGGAAACGTTCTTTAAATCTGTGGACGTGAATAGTTTGCTTACATTTACTAGTGCTCATTATCCGAAATGGATTTCTAATGTACCTTATGGTCAGTACTTAAGAGTTAGGAAAAATTGCACTTCTGATGGAGATTTTGTTAAACAATCACGTATACTTCAACAAAGATTTAAAAACAAAGGTTATCCAAAATCCATTTTAAATAATGCATATAACCGTGTTAAAGATAAACAACAGGTCGGTTTAGTCCAACCTAAACGAATTGAACATTCTGAGAATAGAATTAATAATATAAAAAATTATAAACACAATTTTATTACTAATTATAATTGTGCATCTAAAGAAATAAAAAACATCCTACTAAAATATTGGGGAATACTCAAAGATGATTCAATTCTGAATAAGTCACTCCCTACACATCCCGGGGTGACATTTTGTAGATCCAGCAATCTCCGCAACCTACTAGCTCCTAGTAAGTTAAAACCACTTGATATACCCGGGAATAAGTGTGCTATTTTTCATGGGGTGTCGGGGGTGTATCCCTGTAATCATGGGAGATGCCTGTGCTGCCCCATGATTATTAGGGGTAAAAATAGTTTTCAGTCAAACCAGTCCGGAATATCCTATATCATAAAAGGTACATATAATTGCGACAGCTCATACGTCATATATTTATTGACCTGTGTTTGTGGCATGCAATATGTGGGCCGCACGGTTCAGACCGTGCAGTCCCGCATGAACAAACACAGGTCACATATCAAACGAAATTTTCTTCTTCACAATGTATCACGTCATGTTTCACTAAAACATAATAAGGATATTAATAGTATTAAATTGACTATTATTGAAACCATTCCAGACAACATCCGTAATGGATTTCAGAGATTGATTACTAGAGAGTCATTTTGGATTTTTACTTTAGGTACTTTATTTCCAGAAGGTTTGAATGAAACAATTGAAAATGCCGTTTTTATTTTTATTTTTTATCATTAATATTTTTTATTTTTTTTATTATTATAATTTTTACATTTATTATTTATACTTTGGTCCTATTCTACATATTGGACAGGTAGTTATGTGTTTTTTATCCTCGGCTTTTATCCCCTGCATTTCTATTATATAAATGTATATATATATATATATATATATATATATATATATATATATATATATATATGGAGTGTCTTTAAAATATATTTCAGGGACTTAGGCCACAAGCTTAAGGCAAGGACCTCCAAGTAATATTTTCTGAAATATTACCTGTACCACGAGCCACACCAGAGAGGCAGCGGGAGATTAGGGAGGTAAACAAGTGGCTCAGAAGCTGGTGTAGGAAGGAGGAGTTTGGCTTCATGGAGAACTGGGCTGACTTCGCTGTCAGTTACCGGCTCTACCGTAGGGACGGGCTGCACCTCAATGGGGAGGTCGCAGCTGTGCTTGGGGAGAAGATGGCTAGAAGGGTGGAGGAGTGTTTAAACTAGGGACTGGGGGGAGGGAACCTACTACATAGAGGGGGGAGATAGTGTAGATAGAGAGGTGGGAATTATAAATGTACCTGGGGGTGGAGCGGAGGGAGGGGTTAGAATAGTTAATAGGAATAGGCTTCATAGGAAAATAAAACTTACACCCTTGAATCCCATTAACCCCAATAACATAAAGGATGGAAATGTAAAGTGTATGTTCACAAATGCCAGAAGCCTAGCAAATAAAATTGGGGAGCTTAAGGTCTTGATACCGGAGGAACATATTGATATAGTTAGGGTCACTGAGACATGGCTGGACTTCTCGCATAACTGGGCTGTCAATCTACAGGGGTTTACATTGTTTCACAAAGATAGAATGAACAGAAAAGGTGGTGGAGTCTGTCTGTATGTAAGAAGTGGTATGAAAGTCAGTGTGAACGATGCCATAGTGTGTGATGATTCTGAGGATGTGGAATCACTGTGGGTAGAATTACAAAAGGAGGGAAATAATGAAAAAATAATATTTGGTGTAATCTACAGACCCCCTAATATCACTGAAGAGATAGAAGGTCGGCTGCATAAACAAATAGAGAGGGCCGCCCGGGCAGGTACAGTGGTAATAATGGGAGATTTTAACTATCCAGATATAGATTGGGGTCTGTGGTTGGCTAAAACTACAAAGGGGTGACAATTCCTTAATTTATTGCAGGATAATTTTATGGGCCAGTTTGTGGAGGACCCAACAAGAAGTGATGCCTTGTTGGATCTCATCATTTCCAACAACGCAGAGCTGGTTGGTAATGTAACTGTGCGGGAAAACCTTGGTAATAGTGACCACAATATAGTTACTTTTGACTTAAAATGTAGAAAACAAAGACAGGTGGGGAAGGCAAAAACATATAACTTTAAAAAGGCAAATTTCCCTGGGCTGAGAGCTGCACTACAGGACATAGACTGGGGGAAGGTGTTCTCAAATACTGATACAGAAGGTAAATGGGACATCTTTAAATCAACTCTAAATAACTATACAGCTAAATATATACCAAAGAGGAACAAATATAAACAATTAAAACTACATCCTACATGGCTGACAAATGATGTAAAAGAGCAATAAACAACAAAAAAATAGCTTTCAAAAATACAAATCTGATGGGTCAGCTATAACATTTAAACAGTACAAGGAGCTTAATAAAATCTGTAAAAATGTAATAAAAACAGCAAAAATTATAAATGAGAGACAGGTGGCCAAAGAAAGCAAAACTAATCCTAAATATTTTTTTAGATACATTAATGCAAAAAAAAACAAGGACAGAACATGTAGGACCCCTTAATAATGATAATGGGGAGGTTGTCACAGGCGATCAAGAGAAGGCGGAGCTACTGAATGGGTTCTTTAGTTCTGTATATACTATGGAAGAAGGGGGCGCTGACATTGGACAGGTCAGTGCTGGTAACACATCATGTAATGTACTGAACTGGCTTAATGTAGAAATGGCACAAGGTAAGTTAAGTAATATAAATGTAAGCAAATCTCCAGGGCCAGATGGATTGCACCCAAGAGCTCTTAGAGAACTAAGTTCAGTAATATCTGTACCCCTGTTCATGATATTTAGAGATTCACTGGTGTCTGGTATTGTGCCAAGGGACTGGCGCAAGGCGAATGTGGTGCCAATCTTCAAAAAGGGCTCTAGGTCTTCCCCAGGAAACTATAGACCAGTAAGTTTAACGTGCATTGTGGGTAAATTGTTTGAAGGACTTATAAGGGATTACATACAGGAATACATAGGGGATAACTGTATTATAAGTGATAACCAGCATGGGTTTACTAAGGATAGAAGTTGTCAAACCAATATAATTTGCTTTTATGAAGATGTGAGTAGAAGCCTTGACAGAGGAATGGCTGTGGATATAGTGTTTCTGGATTTTGCCAAAGCGTTTGATACTGTCCCTCATAGACGTCTGACAGGTAAGTTAAGGTCTTTGGGTTTGGAAACTTTAGTTTGTCACTGGATTGAACACTGGCTTATGGATCGTACCCAGAGAGTGGTGGTCAATAATTCGTACTCTGATTGGTCCCCGGTTATTAGTGGTGTACCCCAAGGTTCTGTACTTGGCCCACTGTTGTTTAATTTATTTATCAATGATATAGAGGATGGCATTAACAGATCTGTTTCTATCTTTGCAGATGACACCAAGCTTTGTAGCACGGTACAGTCTATAGAGGATGTGCATAGGGTACAAGATGACTTGGATAGACTAAGTGTCTGGGCATCCACTTGGCAAATGAGGTTCAATGTGGATGAATGTAAAGTTATGCATCTGGGTACTAATAACATGCATGCATCGTATGTCTTAGGGGGGATTAAACTGGCAGAGTCACTGGTAGAGAAGGATCTCGGTGTACTTGTTGATCACAGACTTCAGAATAGCATGCAATGTCAGGCTGCTGCTTCCAAGGCCGGCAGGATATTGTCATGTATAAAAAGAGGCATGGACTCGAGGGACAGGGACATAATACTCCCCCTTTATAAAGCATTGTTACGGCATCACCTGGAATATGCTGTTCAGTTTTGGGCACCAGTCCATAAAAGGGACACTGTGGAGCTGGGAAGGGTGCAGAGATGCGCGACTAAACTAATATGGGGCATGGAACATCTTAGCTATGAGGAGTGATTAAAGGAGTGACAATTGTTTCGTCTTGAGAAGAGACTTTAAGGGGGGGATATGATAAATGTATATAAGTATATTAATGGCCCATACAAAAAATTTGGGGAAAAACTGTTCCAGTTTAACCCCCCCCCCCCCCCCCCAAAGGACGAGGGGGCGCTCCCTCCGTCTGGAGAAGAAAAGGTTTAGTCTCAAGGGGCGACACGCCTTCTTTACCATAAGAACTGTGAACTTATGGAACGGTCTACCTCAGAAACTGGTCACAACAGGAAAAATTAACAACTTTAAAACAGGGTTAGATACATTCCTGGAACAAAATAACATTAATGCTCATGAAGAAATATAAAATCCCATCCCTTCCCCAATATCGCGCCACACCCCTACCCTTCAATTCCCTGGTTGAACTTGATGGACGTATGTCTTTTTTCAACCGTACTAACTATGTAACTATGTATATGAAATAAATGTGCAATCGTGCCAAGAACAGGACAAATTAGCATATGTCCAATTAATCTTATTTTATCATTCAGTATTCATAATAGGAATCCTTACACTTTTGGCATTTTGTGGCATGTGTTTTACTATAGAAGCCTGTAGGCGCTGAATGCCTGACACCTAAAAGGAGTTGTCCAGGATCAAAAATGGGGATTGTGTGAAAATAAAAAGATGCAATACTCATCAACTCCAACCCCCTGAAGCTGCCATGTTGATGCTTCCAATCCCTGATCCTCTTTGATTACTTCTTGATTCCAGATGATGTGTCATCCCAACAGGAACTACCCCACTCAGCCAATCACTGACTTGGGTTGGATACTGCTGTAGCCAGTGATTGGTTAAGGGGTGTAATTTCTGCAAGGAAGTCAAATCATAATGAACCTGGCAAAATCTGCATGGCAGTTGTGGGTTATTGGGGAAGGTTAATATGTCTAAATGTTTTTTTACACCACCTCTAGGCATTAGACATGTCGCGAATTGTTCGCTGGCGAACAGTTCCCGGCGAATTTAGCATGATCGCATCGCCGGGCGAACATATGTGAAGTTCTATCCGCCCCCTACACTTTAACATTGCAGTAATCTTTGACCCTGTGAGTCAGAGTCAGCAGACACATTACAGCCAATTGGCAGCAGTCCCTCCCTTCCAGACCCTCCTACCTCTTGCACGGACGCCATTTTTTTTTTCAACTGTAAATTTTTTATTATATTCAGACAGAAAAATACACACCAGTAGGAATGATCGGGGTGACATACCCCACAGTAATTGAGAAGTGCAAGCAAGTAATAATCCAAATCACAACAATCAAGTCAGGTAATCACAACTGTGACACAGTAATGCAATAGTTAACAACCGCACATTTGGATCATGTAGTCCTAGACATGAGGGAGGGGGGGAGGGTGGAAAGGGTGACTAAGACAACAATATCAAACAGAAGGGCGAGGGAACAGAAAAGGAAATGTACAGAGAAAGTGGGGTGAGAGAAGCAAGAAGAGAGGAAAAGGTCCAAAAGGAGCAAAGAGATCAAGGAGGTTGCCTGTCCGTGAATCTGTCCCAAGGGTCCCATACCGAAAGAAATTGTGAGATAATGTTATTCAAAGAGGCAGTAATAGATTCCATAGAGCGAATTTCACAGACCCGGGCCAGGAGTTCACCCTCAGACGGGGGGGAAGTCTGTTTCCAATGTTTTGCAATGAGAGTTTTCGCTGCCAGGACGATGTGTAGAAATAACTTAAATGGCCGACCAGACAAGGCCCTAGGTGACAAATGTAAGAGATAGATTAAAGGGTCTAGGGGCACCCCAACTCCCAATATGTCACGGATAAGCCGCTGCACCATTACCCAAAATTGAGAGATCAGCGGAAAGGACCAGAATATATGGTAAGTGTCCCCCAGTCCCACACCACATCGCCAACATTGCGGGGGGATATCAGGGTTCAATTTGTTGAGGAGGACAGGGGTATGGTACCAACCCATAAGCAATTTGTATTGTGTCTCTTTATAAGCTGTACATATGGAGGCCCGAGATGCCCTATCCCAAATTACCCTCCACTGTGGGATTGAAATAGAAGTGTTAAGGACTTCCTCCCAGCGACCCATATAACGGTGGGAGGGGAGGGTTCCGTCCACAGGGGATATTAAAAGGGAGTAAATACTCGAGAGTAGTCCCTTCGTCTGTGGCCCACTCCTACACAACCTCTCAAAACTCGTAGGGAGCGATACCACTAGCGAGCCCCTCTGAGAGGATAGGTAATGTCAGAGCTGAGTATAGTGAGTGAACGCAGAGGCAGGGAGTTCCCAACGAGATTTCAGGTCATCAAAAGACAGAAGAGTCCGAGTAATAGGATTTACCACATCAGCCCAGCAGAACAAACCTCTCGAGCCCCATTCCCGATCCATAAGTGAGGTGCTTCCAGGAGGGAAGTCAGGGTGGTAGAGAAAAGACTGCATTGGGGAGAAAGAGGACAGGAGTCGGAATCGTCTGGAACAATAAGTCCAGA
The DNA here is from genome assembly GCF_029499605.1 of Hyla sarda. NCBI lineage: Eukaryota > Metazoa > Chordata > Amphibia > Anura > Hylidae > Hyla > Hyla sarda. Next base: position 375,292,117 of record NC_079192.1, on the reverse strand, counting down.
CGTATCTCGTGAAAGACATAGGACCTAAAAGGGTGCATGCAGGGGACGGAAGCGGGAAGGACCATAGGAAAGAATTAGTATGGACAGGCGCCAACCATAATTTTTCAAGTTCCATCCATTTACTATAAGCAAAGTGAGTAGACCATGCAGCTAGGTGACGGAGGTGTGCCGCCCAATAATATTTTGTGACATCTGGGACCCCCAGGCCTCCAGAAACTCGGTTTGCCATCATGACCGTCATAGGGAGCCTATGTCTTTTAGCGTCCCAAATGAACCGGAAAATAGCTGACTGAAAGGACCGTAGCGTAGCTAATGGAACCCGTACCGGTAACGTTTTGAAAAAGTAAAGTAATTTAGGAAGGATGGTCATTTTAACCGCAGCAATCCGCCCGAAAAAGGATATGTATTGCGATCTCCATTTTTCTAGCAAAGAACGTAGCTTTCTGAACAAAGTAGGTAAATTTACGGAATAGAGCGAGGTATATGTAGGGGTGATGGAGACTCCAAGATATTTAATGGCAGAGGGAGACCAGCGGAAAGAATAGTTAGAACGGAGTAGGGAGACCAGAGAGGGTGGGAGATTTACAGACATTGCTTCAGACTTAGAAAGGTTGACCTTATAGCCCGATACCAAGCCATACTCATGCAGGAGTTTGTACAGTGCAGGTAAGGACAAGAGAGGGTTAGTGAGGGTAAGTAAAATGTCATCTGCAAAAAGGCAAATCTTAAAGGTCTTCCCATGAAGGGAGATTCCAGAGACATCCGGACTCCCCCGGATCAGAGCCGCCAGCGGCTCTATGCAAAGGGAAAAAATCAGGGGGGACAACGGACATCCCTGTCTAGTGCCGTTATAAAGGGTAAAGGGAGGGGAGGAGTCAGTCGGGAGCTTGAGAGAGGCAGTGGGGAAGGAGTAGAGACCCCGCAGCGCAGTGAGGAAGTCACCAGTGATCCCAAATTTCTGAAGAGTAGCGAGCATGAATGGCCAGCCCAATCTATCAAAAGCCTTTTCGGCATCCAAGCTTAATATTAAAGCCTGCTCAGATCGCTTGTTAACAATATCTATAAGATTGACAACCCTTCTAGTATTATCGCCTCCCTGACGACAGGGGATGAAACCAGAGAGAGTCGGAAGGCTGCACCTGGATAGAAACGTCTCCAACACAGCGTCACTCCCTCCCGGATCTGAGGGGAGTTGTGAGGGTAAAGAGTACAACTTGGAGTAATAATCATGGAGGAGGCGGGAGATAGTGTTAGGATGATAGTGCAGTGTCCCCGCAGCATCCCTCAGGGCAAAAGGAGACTGAGCAGCCGCACAATCCCTTAGACGTCTAGCCAGCATTGTATGGGCCTTATTACCCTTTTCATAAAACCTCTGTTTGGCATAAAGTAGTTGACGTTCAACTTTATGGAGGGCCAAGTCACCCAATTGGGACCGTGCAACAACCAGCCGCCTCAGTATCGTGAGGGAAGGGTTAGTTAGTAAGAGAGCTTCCAGGGCAGAAATTTGATCCTTAAGTTCCCGGGAGCAGGCCAAGGCATCTCGCTTCAGTCTAGAGCCCAATGCAATACAATGGTCTCTGACCACCGCTTTATGTGCCTCCCATAATACAGCCTGGGAGGACACAGAGCCTTCATTTTCCGCAAAGTAAGTAGTTATGCTATGCAGGATCGAGTCCCGGGAAGAAGGAGTTTTAAGCAAGGAGTCATTGAGACGCCAATGACAACGGCGGGAGAAAGAAGTGAAAGGGGAAAAAGACACAAGAACAGGGCAATGATCAGACCAGGAGATAGGTTCCATGGAAGCAGAGGAGAGCATACGCAGCATTGGGAGGTTCCCGAAAAAATAGTCAATTCGCTTATGGAGTTTATGAGGGTGGGAATAAAAAGAATAAGAGCGATCGGATGGATGATTAATACGCCAGAGGTCATAGAGCCCCGCCGAACGAACCAACCGACGAAAAAGCGTAGAGAGACGCAACTGGGGGGCAGTCGGTGGGGAGTCCGTTAGGGAGTAGCGATCGGCATAAACATTACAAAGTAGCAGAGGTTTCCCCCCGAGGGTGCCACATAAAATTACAAACCGTCCCGAGGGGTCAGCGAAGGAGGAGGAAACCTGTAAGGGGCAGTGTCGTGAGACTAGGATAGCTACTCCCGCTACCCTCCTATCCGAGGAGGCCATGTATACCTGAGGGTAAAGGTGTTGTAGGAAGTGAAAGGAGCCCGTCTTGTCAAAGTGCGTTTCCTGAACATAGACGATATCCGCCTTGAGAGCCACCAGCTCCCGTTGTAGGAAACGCCTTTTAGGGAGGGAGTTAAGACCCTTCACATTCAGGGAAACGCACTTAGCCATGAGGGGTAGGTGTGGTGTAAGGAAGGTGCCATGGTAAGTACTCACTCAGAGAAGTAGAAAACCCATCAGTGGGCCAGCCCGGGTCCAAAGATCGCCATCGTTCAGTACTGGACCTAAAAGAAGAGCAGAGACAAGAAACAGGAGGAGACTCAGAAAGAAAAGGGAAGAGCAGGACACAAAAGGAGGGGAACAAAAGGGAGAGAAAAACAGGGATACAAAACAGTAAACGAACCACTGGCACTAGAGCCAGAGAGGAGACCTTAGTAAAACAAATCAGTAATGCAAGAAGAACAAACAACAACGTTACTATATTTGTCATGGCCTCATTGGGGAAGTGGAAGTATGCATCAGAGGGAGGTCACACCAAGAAATAGAAACCCCATCCACCCAAAGGCCATGCCAAATCTAAACTGTACAAAGGGAGCCAGAAGGGCACCCGTTAATTTAGAGGCAGCAGTAAAAGACAACTATAGTAAATTGCAAGTAAAAGAACACAGTACCCCGCCAGGTAAGGCGAGAACCAGACAAGTAGTCACAGAACATGCGGGCCCAGAACATAGTTCCAGTATATCTATCAGGTAGGGTCATGACGGGATCCAGATGAGGATTGAGCCCGCTGGCCCCTACCACCTCCACGACGTTTCCCTCGAACTGGCTGCCATACAGGAGGAGGGGGAGGGGGTTGTAGAGCCCAGTCGGGAAGCTTCGGGATTTGGAGATCTAAGACTGCACAGAACTCCGGGATATCAGCATGTGAACGTAGAACTGCAGAGCGTCCATCCCGACGGGCTTGGAGAGCAAACGGGAAGGACCACCTGTAGGGAATCTGTGCCGAGCGTAGAGACGACAGGAGAGGCTGCAACATCTTGCGCTTACGTAGGTTAATCCAGGAAAGATCCTGGAACAGCTGGATAGGTGCCCCATCAAAATCGAAGTCCCGAAGGGTGCGTGATTTAGCCATAATTCTCTCCTTCAGTTGAAAGTCATTGACACAACAAATCACATCCCTTGGAGGGCCAGAGGTAGGGCGAGGGCGGACGGCCCGGTGGGCTCGATCCAGTTTAATCTTGTGGGACGAGGGTTCACCCAGGATCAAGTTGAAGATAGCTTCCAGAGTAGCATGAAGATCTTCGTCCCGGGTAGCCTCAGGCAATCCACGAACCCTAATATTATTTCTCCTACCCCTGTTGTCCAGGTCCTCCACATGCGAGTGCACGTCACCAAGAAATGCAGATTGAGCAGAGACGGTTTCATGCAGGTTAGCAATGTAGGACCTAGTAGAGTCATGAGCTTCTTCTAAGTCGTCCACTCGGCCTGAGACATGTTGGAGATCTCGGTACATATCCGCTATTTCGGCCCTACAGGCCTCTCGGACTTCAGCAATAAGAATCTTGAAGTCCCCCTTTGTCGGCATTCGAGAGAGCAACCGAGAGAGGTCAGGGGTATCCGGGACAGGAGCAGGGACCCCCGAACACTCCAACTCGGAATCCAGGCCAGCATCCCAGCCACAGGGCGTAGCAGACAAAGAGGGAGCCTCCAGAGGCTGTGTGTGGGTTCTGAGGGGTGTGTGCCCCGGGGCGCCCAGCCGAGATCCTGGAGGCAGACATATTCCTCTGCGGCTTAGGAGAGGTGCAAGAGGGCCGGATAAGGGCCCCAGGGAGATCAGTCCCAGCAGCTTCAGCAACAAGGTTGTCAGTACCTGCGGCTCCAGCAGAGGGCCCAGGCATGAGAGGAGCCGAGAAGGAGGCCAAGGGGACCGTAGGTGACAAGCCCCATGTCTGGGTATGGGGCAGAAACTGAGGCGATGGCCCTTTAAGCGGCACAGTTCCAGGTGAACACCCTGTGTCTCTGGGGTCCGGGCCTAGCAGGGCCGAGGGTGTTATGAGGAGGTCCAGAGGAGGAGAAGCAGTCCCAGATGGAGGTATAGGGTGATAAAGGGACGGAGAGGCACCTACCTCCACAGTGCAGCAATCCACAAGGCTGGAGCCCAGGTCCCCTGCAGCCACCCCCACCTCAGGGGGAGAAGAAGATGGCGGGCAGACTGTCCCTCCAGGTAGCACACCGGGGTCCGGAGCAGTCAGCGGCAGCAAAGGTGATGGTGCAGAAGCCCCCGTAAAGTCAGGAGGGTAGCTGGGCAGGTCCGGTCCTGTAGCAGAGCGCACCACCGCAGGGCCGACTGAGCGGGATCGGAGCGCGTGCTCGTGGCCTGGTGATGCCGGAGGAGAAGCCGGGGCTGAGGCAGAGACTTGGCGCAGGTAGCGTGTGATGGCCTCAGGGAGCTGTCGACGGTCCGTGCAGGATGGCGGGGTCTTCCGGAGCCGGCGGGTGCCCCTCGGCATGAGAGTACAGGCAGGGAAAGCAAATTAAGCGAAAGAATGGCCTCAGGGTTCACGGAGCTCACAGCTCAGGCGGCCATCTCTGCTCGCGGAAAGCCACGACCCCTGCACGGATGCCATTTTACCCTCATTCAGCATGCTGCAGTCTTAGGAAGTGGAGGGTCAGAGAAGCTGCTCCTGCTCTATAGGGAAAGCTATAGCTAGGTTGCTGCTGGGTGGTGTATTCAGGGTCCATTTTACTTCTAAAGCACTAGTGTAACATCTGCTTTAAGGACAGCAACCAAAAGCCCTTTTTAGGGCTGAAAGATATCAGTCCGTGTGTCTTGCAACAGTTGGAGGCACCCTGGTTGCGAGGGAACCGCTGGTTAAAAGGGGTACTCCAGTATAAAACTTAAGTTCCTTCAAGTAACTAACTACTACAGTATTCAAAGGGCTGAAAGATATCAGTCCGTGTGTTTTGCAACAGCTGGAGGCACCCTGGTTGGGGACCACTGCTTAAAAAGGGAACTCCGCTGGTAAGCTTTTTTTCTTTAAAACAACTAACTACTACAGTATTCAAAGGGCTGAAATATATCAGTCCGTGTGTTTTGCAACAGCTGGAGGCACCCTGGTTGGGGACCACTGCTTAAACGGGGAACTCCGCTGGCAAGCTTTTTTGCTCATTTTCACACTAGTGCAAATCACATTTGGTGTGACAGTTGTGCAAATAAAATAAAAAATACCTTTTTTGGCTGTTAAATAAAAACAGTCGTCACTGTCAGTTCACATCACAGTTGCCAGTTGTTTTGCCTGCAGGGCAAATTGTGTCACCCTAGTGCAAATCACATTAGGTGTGACAGTTGTGCAAATAAAATAAAAAATACCTTTTTTGGCTGTTAAATAAAAACAGTCGTCACTGTCAGTTCACATCACAGTTGCCATTTTTTTTTGCCTGCAGGGCAAATTGTGTCACCCTAGTGCAAATCACATTAGGTGTGACAGTTGTGCAAATTAAAAAAAAAACCTTTTTTGGCTGTTAAATAAAACCTGTTGTCACTGTCAGTTCACGTCACAGTTGCCAGTTTTTTTTCTGCCTGCAGGGCAAATTGTGTCACCCTGATGCAAATCACATTTGGTGTGGCACTTGTGCAAATTTAACCAAAAAAATTACAAGCAGAGGAAGGCTACCCTGCAGGGGCCATCGTGGTGCTGGGATTCCCTTTGGCCCTAGAATGGCCAGTGTTCAGAGGCCACGTACCCTGAACCCCCAAAGTTCAGAGGACTTAGTTGACTGGCTATCACAAGACACCCAATCTACTACAGCTTCCGCTCGGAACTTTGACGCACCAGCCTTCTCCTCCTCTAGCTTAGCTTCGTTCACCTCTCATGCTACCACTTGCCCGCCTGCCGCCACCACCAACACTAGCACCACAGCAGCTTTACTTGATCCATCAGAGGAGTTATTTACACATCAGTTTGAAGACATGAGTGATGCGCAACCATTATTGCCAGAGGATGTAGTTAACAGGGATATGTCTCAGTCAGGCAGCATTACACACATGGACGTACGGTGTGATGATGACGTTGTACCCGCTGCTTCTTCCTTTCTTGAGGTGTCAGATAGCGGTGAAGGTGTTGATGATGACGATGTGTCCGTGGATGCCACGTGGGTGCCCGCTAGAAGAGAAGAAGAGGGGGAAAGTTCAGATGGGGAGACAGAGAGGAGGAAGAGACAAGTTGGAAGCAGGGGGAGGGCGTCACAAGGAGCTAGTGGCACAGTCAGACAGCATGCATCGGCACCCGGGGTCAGCCAGACGGGACGCCAATCAACGCATGCTGTTGCCACCACCAGAATGCCATCATTGCTGACCTCAGCAGTGTGGCATTTATTTTGTGTGTCTGCCTCTGACAACAGCGAGGCCATTTGCAACCTGTGCCAGAAGAAACTGAGTCGTGGGAAGTCCAACACCCACCTAGGCACAACTGCTTTGCCAAGGCACTTGATGTCACATCACAAACCCCATAGCCCGGCGTCTGACAGCTGGCTTGTCGGAACTGCTAGCCCGCCAGCTTTTACCATACAAGCTGGTGGAGTCTGAAGCCTTTAAAAAATTTGTAGCCATTGGGACACCGCAGTGGAAGGTACCCGGCCAATTTTTTTTTGCATAAAAACAATCCCTAACCTTTACTCCATTGTGCATAAGGAAATTATGGCATGTCTGGCACACAGTGTAGGGGCAAGGGTCCATCTGACCACTGATACCTGGTCTGCAAAGCATGGTCAGGGCAGGCATATCACCTACACTGTACATTGGGTAAACCTGGTGACGGCTGCCATGCATGGAATGCGTGGCTCTGCAGAGGAGTTGGTGACACCGCCACAACTTGCAGGCAGGCCTGCTGCCACCTCCTCTACTCCTCCTACTCCATCCTCTTCCATAACATCCTCGGCCAAGTCCTCTTCCACTGCTGCGTCTCGCTCCACATCACCGGCACTCCCCAGCTCCCCAGGTGCTATTCCACATCCTGGTTATGGCAGTGTCACGCCATCTTGGGGTTGACTTGCCTCAAAGCGGAGAGTCACACCGCACCAGCGCTCCTGTCGGCCCTGAATGCACAGATGGACCAGTGGCTGACTCCGCACCAACTGGAGATCGGCAAGGTGGTTTGTGACAAGGGAACAAATTTGTTGGCGGCATTGAGGATGGGCAAGTTGACACATGTGCTGTGCATGGCACATGTGTGTAATCTGATTGTACAATGCTTTGTGCTCAAGTACCCAGGCTTACAGGATGTCCTGAAGCAGTGCAGGAAGGTGTGTGGCCTTTTCAGGCGTTCCTACGCGGCCATGGCGCACTTGTCAGATATCCAGCAGCGAAACAACATGCCAGTGAGGCGCTTGATTTGCGACAGCCCGACACATTGGAATTCAACACTCCTAATGTTCGACCGCCTGCTCCAACAAGAAAAAGCAGTCAAAGAATATTTGTATGACCGGGGTGCTAGGACATCATCTGCGGAGCTGGGAATTTTTTGCCACGTTACTGGAGGCTCATGCGCAATGCTACGTAGGCTCATGCGTCCTTTTGAGGAGGTGACAAACCTGGTCAGTCGCACCGAAGGCCCCATCAGCGACATCATACCGTTTGTTTTCTTCCTGGAGCGTGGCCTGCGAAGAGTGCTGGATCAGGCAGTAGATGAGCGTGAAGAGGAAGAGTTGTGGAAACCATCACCACCAGAAATAGCCTTATCAGCATCGCTTGCTGGACCTGCGGCAACGCTGGAAGAGGATTGTGAGGAAGAGGAGTCAGAGGAGGAATGTGGCTTTGAAGAGGAGGAGGAAGACCAACCACAGCAGGCATCCCAGGGTGCTCCTTGTCACCTATCTGGTTCCCATGGTGTTGTACGTGGCTGGAGGGAAGAAGATTATACCTTCCATGACATCAGTGAGGACGAGGAAGGGGACATGAGTGGCAAATTGGGTGTTTCATGCTGTTGTGCCTGTTGAGGGACCCTCGTATAAAAAGGATGAAGGAGAACGACCTGTACTGGGTGTCCACGCTACTAGACCCCCGATAGAAACATAAAGTGCCTGACATGTTACCGCATTACAGCAAGGCGGAAAGGATTCAGCAGGTCCAAAATAAATTAAGATGTATGCTGTACACAGCATATAAGGGTCATGTCACAGCACAACAGGGATCTACCAGGGGAAGAGGTGAAAGTAATCCTCCTCCTCCCACGAACACGCTGGCAAGGACAGGATGCTTTACAGACATGCTGTTGATGGAGGACATGCAGAGCTTTTTAAGTCCTACGCATCGCCACAGCCCTTTGGGGTCCACTATCAGAGAACGACTTGACCGACAGGTAGCAGACTACCTGGCCTTAACCGCAGATATCGACACTCTGAGGAGTGATGATGAACCCCTTGACTACTGGGTGTGACGGCTTGACCTGTGGCCTGAGCTATCCCAATTTGCGCTTGAACTTCTGGCCTGTCCCGCTTCATGTGTCATGTCAGAAAGAACCTTCAGTGCAGCAGGAGGTATTGTCACTGAGAAGAGGAGTCGCCTTGGTCAAAAAAGTCTGGATTACCTCACCTTTATTAAGATGAATGAGGGATGGATCCCGAAGGGACTGACACTGGGCGATACATTTGACTGAACAAGGCCTGATCAGATGAGCTGTCTTGGGCTAAAAATGGTCCACACGCTGCTGTATTTGAACTCTGAATGCCGGATGACTTGCGTGACTTATCCGCCACCAAGTAGGGGTGAAGCCGCAATGTTTTAGGCCACTTTCTGCATGGTGAAACAAACAGAAATTTTTCTGGCCCCTGCTGCAGTAGCGGCTGCAACAATACCAAATTTTCATCCATGTGTACATGCCTAATTTTTCTGGCCTCTGCTGCTGCACTTGTTATAGTGCTGCAATTTTTCGGGCCGTTGCTACAGCTGCGACAATACCAAATTTTCCAGCGAAGTGTACATGCCTAATTTTTCTGGCCTCCGCTGCTTCTTTTTTTCTGGTGCTGCAATTTTTCTGGCCGCTGCTACAGATGCGGCTGCGACAATACCAAATTTTTCATCCATGTGTACATGCCTAATTTTTCTGGCCTCTGCTGCTGCACTTGTTATGGTGCTGCAATTTTTCTGGCCGCTGCTACAGCTGCGGCTGCGACAATACCCAATTTTTCATCCATGTGTACTTGCCTAATTTTTCTGGTACTCTCTGCTGACATCTCTGTCCATTTTAGCAACCATGGATATTAGACATATGTTAAGGGTAGTATGGTGGCTCAGATGTTAGCGCTGGTGCCTTGGGTTCAAATCCCACTATGTGGCATATGCAAAAACATGTTAATCCCTGGATTACCCCACTAAACCCCACCTATTAAGTAAATGACACTTTAAAAGGCTGTCCTCTTTGGATAATCCCCTTTTGTTAAATGTGTCCCTAATGATGAGCTGGATATCTGAGTTTAGGGTGTGAGCAATCCCACACTCTGTACCCAGGTCAGATCCGAACTGCGGTGTCTCCTACATGCATATATTGCGGACCACTGGTGTACCCAATGTCCGCTAGGTCCGCTAAGTCATGGCCGGTCATCAGACATGATATAAACCTCCACCGGGAGTTTGGTAGCATAGTAGCCTCGCAACCCTTGACAAAGGTGATTCGTTACCGAAACGTCGGGGAGGCCTACAGTATAATGTTTTAGTTGGCGTGGTGATAGGGTATCAGCGGTACTAGCAGAGTCAGGGACCGCGGTGACCTAGCGGACAATAAACCGGTGGTACGCAATATATGCATGTAGGAGACACCGCAGTTCGGATCTGACCTGGTTACAGAGTGTGGGATTGCTCACACCCTAAACTCAGATATCCTTACACCACTGCAAATTTTAACAATTATATTGGGGTACCATTTATTTTAATAAAGAAAAATCAAGATATCTTTTTTAAGGGAGGGTTCTAGTAAGGGTTTTTCCCTTAAGGGGGTCAACCCTGAAAGGTTGTTAATGATTTAATTGCCCTGATAACTCCCAGGGACTAATTTGTGTTATTGCCTAATGATGAGCTGACCACAAACATTTCAATAATTGGGACTCCCAGTGATCAACGGATCTGGACATGAAAATATTAAAAAGTATCGGCTTTATTTGCCAAAATAAAGAAAATGTGTTTCGAAGTGACTGCTTACCTCTTCATCTTTGGTAACACCTTACTTCACTAAGTGAGCGCCTGCCATGCATCTCTTTCTCCTTGTATAAGGACTCTCCTACAAGTTTCCATTTTTCATCGTCCCAGTTTACGGGTAGATGCAGGCGGCTCCTTATCAGAACTACAGTAACAATTTATAAAGCGACCATCTGTGTTCTGCTCAGAGCGCAACATCCTAAGGTGGGCAGTTCATTGTGACTCACCGACTCTATGTTCTCCTTGGGTAATGGCAGAAGTTGCGCTTTTTATGTTCCCTCTTTTTTTCTCTATATATACATCTACTTCGTAAGAGTGGTGACCAAGAACCAAATGGTCATCCAACAAAACAGGTGCCTGAGAATATCCTTAAGTGGCCCAAATAGATACCTGACTTCCAGATCGAACAGCTCTTGAAAATGGCCTCTTCCAAACTGACAGAGCTTATGAGGACCCGCAGAGAAGAATGGCAGAAAATCCCCAAATCAAGGAGTGCAAATTAAGTGGCATTATGACAGGAGTCTGGGACTGGAGGCTGTAATCCGAGCCAAAGGTGCTTCAGCTAATTAAAGGGCTTGAATGCTTACATCCATGTAATAATTTAGTTTCTGTTTTCACATTCTTGTGATAGGGTATTGAGTGCAGAAGGAAGGGAGAAAACTCTAATGTTGTTGTTTTTAAGACAAGACCACAACATAACAAAATATAAAAGTGAAAGGGTCTGAATCCTTTCCGATGCAAAGTACTCATTATGACTTCTTTCAGGACGGAACAGGCGGCACATTTGTGACCAATCTGTTTCATTCAAGGCTCGTATTATATTCCTATAGACTCATATATTTCCTGTCTCATGCTATCTATTACGAATACTTACTAATTACCATTGTGCGCTGATCACCTACATTCCCCTGTTCCTATCAATGACAGATGAAAACCATCTCATCCTTCTTATCTAGGTTTGGCTCCTTATCCTCCCATCTGGAACAGCTGTTCTAATGAATTCATGACTCGTCTTTACACAGTCTTCTTAACAATGCATTTGGATATGTAAAGCGGAGCGCCCTGTCTGCCTTGTCCTTGCACACCAATGCAAAAAGAAAAAGAACAAAAAAGACAGTTCTACTAAGTATCTGTCCTCACTAGAATATTAATTAGATTTACCCTTTCATGGTTGATTACTTTTAATTGTCCTCAATATGTGAAGGTCTGAGCAGGATCATAAATACTCCGCGACCAGTTGTACATTGTAAATATAAATTCCGAAAGGAGGATTAAGGGGGGGGGGGGGGGAGCATATATCAACTGAAGTACAAGTGGAGAAGATGCTCATAGTTATCAATCTGATTGCAGAATTTAAAAAAAAATAACAAATTGATAGGTTGCTGTGTGGAACTGCATTGCATGGTAACAGCTGAGAAACAGAGGCAATTTACTTGAGGCATGGTTTAGAAATAGTTAAGGAAAAAGAAATAAAAAATGTATGTATGCAGGCTTAGATTTAAGGGGTATTCAGAGATTTTCTTTTTATTTAACTGTTCTACAGGGGCTGTAAAAATAGTGTGGTTCATAATATAGTGTCTGTACCCGTGTTTGATGGCTGGTCTAGCAATGCTTATGTAATCTTTGCCCGATGTTTGCTTTTAGCAGCATAAAAAATGCGTGTTTTCCCAGGTTGCAGTGCAGCCCAATACATTACATCACTAGTCAGGTGTTGAAAGGGAGCATGGCAGTGCTTCAATAGGGGAAGTGACCACTAGGTAGAGGGTAGATCATTCTCCACAGAACTGCTGGGAACTGTAGTTTCAATCGCAACACACATGCAAGGGAGCTCAGCTGTGCTGCAATGGGTGGTGTGGTTACTGCGTGGGAGGCAGAAAAGTGACCTTACACTTACAAACAAGGGAAATTGGGACTTGTAGTTGGAGGGAGGGAACTCCAACAGGAAATAGCCATTTCACGAAAAGAAAGAAGCAGCATTATGGTGGACTAACAACACAGCCATTTAGCCCCAAAACAAGCATGTCCATTGTGACTGGCAGGTGAGGATTAAAGTCACCTTATGTTGAATAACTCCTTTAACACATTAACGACCATGGAAGTGTATGCACATCCAGGCAGGATGCACTTTCCCGCACCAGGACAAGTATACACTTTCATGGTTCTCGTGGGTGTAATAAAACAATAAGTGTAAAAAAAAAAATAAGTGTAAAAAAATATTAAAAAAATTTAAAAAAGTGTACAAAAATAAAACAAAAAATACATTTATTAAATATATATATTGAAATATAAAAATGTATAATGTGCAGGATCACACGGCGCACATCTGCCTGCCAGCAGTAACAATATTGAGCTCCCTGCTGCGGCTGGGTAGCTTTGTGTTTCCATTTATAGCGGCAGATTTCCCACCTTCAGTCATGAGCAGACACACTGAGCTACCCAGCTGCAGCTGTGATCTTGCCCTTGTGACTGCCGGATGCGCTCTATGTGACCCTACACTGCATCTCGTTCATACTGCATTTCAACAGTATGTTAGAGGTATCCGTCAGCATCATGTCAAAAAAAGTGATGCTGACGTATACCGTAGCAGCTCCATTCATTTCTGAATGAGACTGCTACAATATACATTGGCATCCTTTTTTTGCCATGACAACGGACACCTATACTGCAGAAACGCACCCACCCTCCAACAAAATAAACCATTTTTTTCAAGTTTTTTGTTTTTTTTAACGCCCAGTGATGGACATTTTGGCCATGAGTGGGTGCTTATTCCCACAACATGACGGATATATCCATCAGGAACTTTAACTGTCACAGACAGCCGCACGTCATTGCTAACCAACCAAGGACCGATCAGAGCGGTATTTGGTCCAGCTAATACACTTGTAGGGGTGCGGTATTGTTCTGACAGCTCCGATTCTTTGCAGGCATGGGGTGGGGTCTATAATTCCCATAATGATGCCCTGAAAGCCAAAGGGGGCTCCTCTCCTTCTTGGTCCTACCAGGAGGTCAGGCAACCAGATATGGTCTAAGTGGGGGTACTGTCCAGCCCGGGACCAACAGCGTGATAAAATATGGGGCACATTTCCTCCATTTCAAAAGCGACTTACCAAAATGATATCCCACAATGAAAGAATTTGTGGAAAAAAAGCTAATTGCAATTTTTTTCCACTGACTTTGAAATAATTCTAGCCACACAATAAAGGCTGAAAGTATTCACTTTTGTCCTATGTGAATACTTTAGGGGGCGTAGTTTCAAAAATGGGGTCACTTCTGGGGGTGTATTGTTCTGACAGCTAGAATGCTTTGCGAGATGAAGTGCGGCCTATAATTTTTATAATGATATCCTGAAAGCCAAAGGGTGCTCCTCACCTTTTGGGTCCCACCATGTGGCCATGTAACCAAATATGGCCTAAGCGGGGGTATTACCAAACACAGGACGAACAGAGTAATAAAATATGGGGCACATTTTTTTACTTTTCAGATTTAATGTACAAAAAATATGTCCCGCAAATTATGCATTTGTGAAAAAAAGAAAATTTACATTTTTCCACTGAATTTGTAACCATTCCAGCCACACAAAAAGGTCTCAAAGTACTCACTTTTGGCCAAGGTGTCAGAATTATCGTGATTGGCAAAATGTTATCAGAGTTATTCTTTAATAAAGTCAGACATCCCCGCTTTGAAAAAACAGGCCTGGTCTTTCAGGGGCATACAGGTTTACTTGTTTTGGTCCTTAAGGTGTTAAGGTTAGTGGAGGTCCTTGGGCCAAAAAAGGTGCTTGGCAGGTAAGTACTAAAGCCACCTTATGTTGGGTACCCCCTTTTAGGTTAGGCAAAAACAAAAACAAAAAGGGGGCCCCTCATCCTACATCTGGGACAACTACTCAGCTGGGCTTTGTTTACGACTACAGATTGACAAGATTATTCTGAAATAAGATAATAGTCTTCCTAAACAAATCCAGTTGTATTGAAGAATTTCCTTCAGTGATTTTATGCATGAAAATCACCCGCACAGGCCTTAATATCAGCCTGTCCGGGTTAGGAATCTGTATATTGAAAAGATTGTATATGCACTTGTCTGTTTTTACCTAAAGGAATACTCCAGTGGAATACAAATTTTTTCAACATCAACTAGTGCCAGAAAGTTAAACAGATTTGTAAATTACTTTGATTAAAAATCTTAATGATTCCAGTATTTATGAGCTGCTGAAGTTGAGTTGTTCTTTTCTGTCTAAGTGCTCTCTGATGACACCTGTCTCGAGAACTGTCCAGAGTAGAAGCAAATCCCCATAACAAACCTCTTCTACTCTGTGCAGTTCCTGAGACAAGCAGAGATGTCAGCAGAGAGCACTGTTGCCAGACAGAAAAGAACAACTTAACTTCAGCAGCTGATAAATATTGGAAGGATTAAGATTTTTTAATAGAAGTAATTTACAAATCTGTTTAACTTTCTGGAATACCCCTTTAAGTTTATGGGACTTACAGAAACACTTCAGCCAGCACCCTCTTAGATTTCAATGGAGATAACTATATATGCATGGACAACATAAATGAGCAGTGCATACACCATGGATATAAAATGTGACAACCAGGCCTATATGGCTTGACTACCTCAAAGGCTGGATATTGGAATTATCCTCCTGCAGACTTTAAGGCAAGTGGGACAGAAAGCTAAAGAAGTGCTGGCATGGGCAGAGAGTATCCAGTATCCAGCTTTGTAAATGATGCAAAAACACAAAACTAGTCAGCACATCCAAAATAACTGACATGCATGGGCAGGTGTACGCTGCCATGGCTGCAATGCAAATGCCAATACAAAAAGAAATTACATAAGCACACTTTATATACTAAAAAAATTGCATAATCTCTATCGTTACTGAACAAGTGAAAACAAAAATGGGTTCTTTGTTTCTTTCTACATTTGATCAAATTGTGTGTACTATCCCTCCACGAGTGACTTATGCAAATCGACCCCTTACTGACCACTTTGTTAGGTACACTTTGCTAGTGGAACAAACAAAAACAAAAAAGAGCTCTAGCTCCCATAAAATCCAAAATCTTTAATTCATCCAAGTTAAAAACGTGTAGAATCAAAAACATAGTGAAGTAAAAAAACAAACAAAACCCTGACGCGTTTCAATCTGATAACAGAACTTATTCATAGCGAACTTACAGAGACTACATGTAGCTTGCTTAAATAGCTGCATACAACTGAATCACAAGTTATCAGACATGCCCACCAGATCGACAAGTGGGGTCACATACCAGAACTAATGCAAAGTAAAGACACTGGCGTGTGTGTGGAAAAGAATGCACGTCCATGAAAAGCTGTAAACTAATATAAACAATAAATATATCACATAAAGTTAAACTCTGGATGTGACTTATATTTGTAATAACAGAGATTTTTTAAATGCAATGTTTTTGTTTTCTGTTATTTTGAAAGTGTAAATAATGGTTATAAAATCTAACTTTTGTTGACATATTAGAATGTCTAATCTGCAATTTGATGCCTTTTGGAGATTTTTCCATCTTTCCTTGGCTTCTTTATGCACATTGATACAAATGTTTACCTGGGGTGCCCAAACTTTTGATCCCCACTGTAAGCTGCCTTCCATGCAATAGACCAGTGTTTTCTAACCAGGGTGCCTCCAGCTGTTGAAAATATACAATTTGTTGCAGAATGATCTTCCTCCCACCCAGCAGTCGCTCCACCTACTGAAGCAAAGACCGTCTCCCTCTGAACACCTGACTAATGATGTAATGCCTCAGCCCGCACTGCAACCTGGGAAAACCCGAGACAACAGTAATTTTGTATGAAAAAAAAATAAATAAATTTGGGGCAAAAATCACAGGTGAATAACAAGACCACCACCACACACCGGTACAGACACTATATTATGAACTACACTAACTTTACAGCCCTTGTAGCATTGTCAAATAAAAAAAAAATTCCATAATTCACGTTTAAACTCATAGCAATTTTATGATGGCTACATAGTCATGGCGTATGATTCATAGGCCACAGTTATGTCGCCTTAGGGTAAAATAAATTACATTGAAAAATCTGATGCTGCATTTACAGGTATTATAGCCTCAGGCTAAGATAAATGCAGCATTGAATAACCTAAAAAAGCATAAATAATGATATGTATATCAACACAACTATAAGACATTTGTTTATGAATGATCATACTAAATAATAGTCATACAGTTACCAAATATTACCAGTGTACAGGAAGCAAATATCACCATACATGTTACCATCACACTGTTACTGACCAAATCCTGTATACTAAGTCCAATATTACTTCTACAACCACTACACAGGTAATAATAGTACCGCCACTTGATACCAACCTTGTTACCAACACATTTGCTTAATATTACCATCATACTGTTACTAAAGAAAAATGAAGGTCCACGCACATAATATACAGACCAGTATTCCCTTATATAGTGCCATTTTCTTGTTTCTTTTATATGTATGTATGTATTATTATTGTATGTTGTACTACTTTCCCTTTCCTTAGCTATAATGAAATAATAACACTAAGCAGTTGATATTTAGCTCTATTAATAAAGTATGTGCGTGTTGTCCTGATATTCCCATTAACATTTTCGGATCCATAATTAGTGTTGGAAACATTAAAAAAAAATTAAGAAAAAGTGCATTTTGTGTTGAATACATGATTTCACATTATAATATGAACTTCATATAAGGAAGTCTCTGTATCTATATGAGCAAAAGCAGGGACCAATCGAGTGTGGCTCCTGTTCGGATGGACCTGTTCTTCCATTAATTATGAAGCAGTTATACCCTCACATAATAGGTAACCAGGTCCAGGAGCTTAAAGGGGTTGTCAAGACAAAGTTTTTATTTATAATGGTACCCAGGGGAGGTAGGAAATAAAACACACACACATATACTTACCTTCCTTGCTCCCTGCTGGTGCCGAATTCACACAGCTTGGGTCTCGCGGTGATCAGATCATCCAGCATGGCAGCCAGAGGTCCCCTTACCTGGCTCTGGCCGTCTCCCAGGGTCTTCTGCTCTCACCCAGACCGTGCAGACCAGAGCAGAACATCACCGATAACACTGATCGATGCTATGTTCTATACATAGCACTGAACAGTATTAGCAATCAAAGGATTGCTATAAATAGTCCCTTATGGGGACTATTAGAGTGTAAAAATGAAAGTAAAAAAGTTTTTAAAAAAAGTAAAAAAAATTTAGAAAAATCCCCTCCCCCAATAAAAATGTGACATGTCCTTTTTTCCCATTTAACCCTATAAAGTGTAAAAAAAAAATAATGAATACCCACATTTGGTATTGCCACGTGCGTAAATGTCTGAACTATTAAAATATAATGGTGTGAACGTAAAAAAAAAAAAAAAAAAAGTGCTAAATTGCTGCTTTTTTGTCACATTTTATTAAAAGAAAAGAATAAAAAAAATTATAAAAGTTTTATATACACAAATGTGGTATCAATAAAAAGTACAGATCATGGGGCAAAAAATGAGCCCTTATACTGCCGCTTACGCTTAGGAAAAATGAAAAAGTTATAGGTTGTCAAAATAGAAGGATTTCAAACATACTAATTTGCTTAAAAAGTTTGTGATTTTTTTTAAGAGCAACAATGATAGAAAAGCATGGGTATTATTTTAATCCAATTGCCCGCAGGCTAAATAACACATGTCATTTTTACCGTAAATTGTACGGCGTGAAAACGAAACCTTCCAAAATTTGCTAAATTGCTGTTTTCTTTTTAATTTCCCCACACAAATAATATTTTTATAGGTGGCGCCATACATTTCATGGTAAAATGATTGCTGTCATTACGCAGGACAACTGGTCTTTCAAATAACAAGCCCTCATACTAGTCTGTGGAAGAAAATATAAAAGAGTTACGATTTTTAGAAGACGAGGAGGAAAAAACGAAAATGTAAAAATAAAATTGGCCTGGTCCTTAAGGCCAAAATAGGCTTTTTCCTTAAGGGGTTAAAGGGAACCTGTCCTAAGCAGATACTGACAGCTCCTTATGTATGCACAGTTGTATAGGGAAGGCTGTCAGTCACTTAATAGAACTGCCCACTAGACTCCTGAACATAGCAGAGATTTAAAGGGGTATTCCAGGGAAAAACTTATTTTTTTTAGATCAACTGGCTCCAGAAAGTTAAACATATTTGTAAATTATTTCTATTAAAAAATCTTAACCCTTCCAATAATTATCAGCTGCTGAAGTTGAGTTGTTCTTTTCTGTCTAAGTGCTCTCTGATGACGCATGTCTCGGGAGCTGTCCAAAGTAGAAGCAAATTCCCGTAGCAAACCTCTTCTACTCTGTGCAGTTCCTATGGGAATTTGCTTCTACTCTGGACAGCTCCCGATACACGTGTCATCAGAGAACACTTAGACAGAAAAGAACAACTCAACTTCAGGAGCTCATATGTACTGAAAGGATTAAGATTTTTTAATAGAAGTAATTTACAAAGCTGTTTAACTTTCTGGAGCCAGTTGATATATATATCCCCTTAAGGACCGGGGTTTTTTCCGTTTTTGCATTTTTGTTTTTTGCTCCTTGCCTTTAAAAAATCATAACTCTTTCAATTTTGCACCTAAAAATCCATATGATTGCTTATTCTACTTTGCAATTCTACTTTGTAATGACATCAGTCATTTTGCCCAAAAATCTACGGTGAAATGGAAAAAAAAAATCATTGTGCGACAAAATTGAAAAAAAAACGCCATTTTGTAACTTTTGGGGGCTTCCGTTTCTACGTAGTAAATTTTTCGGTAAAAATGACACCTTATCTTTATTCTGTAGGTCCATACAATTAAAATGATACCCTACTTATATAGGTTTGATTTTGTCGTAACTCTGGAAAAAATCATAACTACATGCAGGAAAATGAATACGTTTAAAATTGTCATCTTCTGACCCCTATAACTTTTTTATTTTTCCGTGTATGGGGCGGTATGAGGGCTCAATTTTTGAGCCTGAAGTTTTTAACGGTACCATTTTTGAATTGATAGGACTTATTGATCGCTTTTTATTCATTTTTAAATGATATAAAAAGTGACCAAAAATGCACTATTTTGGACTTTGGAATTTTTTTGCGCGCACGCCATTGACCGAGTGGTTTAATTAATGATATCTTTTTATATTTCGGACATTTCCGCACGCGGTGATACCATATATGTTTATTTTTATTTTTATTTACACTGTGTTTTTTTTTTTATGGGAAAAGGGGGGTGATTCAAACTTTTAATAGGGGAGGGGTTAAATGATATTCATTCACTTTTTTTTTTCACTTTTTTTTTTGCAGTGTTATATCTCCCATAGGGACCTATAACACTGCACACACTGATCTTTATCATTGATCACTGATTTCTCATAGGAAACCAGTGATCGATGATTCTGCCGCATGACTGCTCATGCCTGGATCTCAGGCACTGAGCAGTCATTCGGCGATCGGACAGAGAGGAGGCAGTCCTGTAAGGAGGCTGTCCTGTAAGCTGTTCGGGATGCTGCGATTTCGGCACGGCTATCCCGAACAGCCCACTGAGTTAACCGGCATGGTCTCCGTTTCGCTTTTAGCCGCTCATGGCTCAGCTCTGAGCGCGCGGCTAAAGGGTTAATAGCGCGCTGTGCCACGATTGGCGCTGCGCGCTATTAGCGGCGGGTCACGGCTTCACTATGACGCCGGGCCCGCCATGATATGATGCGGGGTTACCGTGTAACCCTGCGTTATATCACGGGAGCAGGACCAAGGACGTATCGGTACGTCCTTGGTCCTTAAGGGGATATATATATATATATAAATATATATATATATATATATATATATATATATAACAAATTTTTTCCTGGATAACCCCTTTAACTCCTTGGGAAAGGAGGGCGTATGCATACGCCCTTGCGTTTTGTCACTTAAGGATGGAGGGCGTATCCATACGCCCTCCGTATTTCCGATCACCGCAGCTCGCCGGGCGGTGATCGGACCAGGATGACTGCTGATATCTATCAGCAGGCATCCCATGGCAATGCCTAGGGGGGTCCTGTGATCGCAGAAAATCGTAGGATCTCCCGGAATATAAGCATGATCGGAGCTGTCAGAAACAGCTCTGACCAGCGTAAAGGATAGGAGCGAGGTGGCAGTGTTGCCACCTACTCCTATCCCCTGCCATTGGTCGGTCAGGCTGACCACAATGGCAGGAGGGGGGCGGGGGGTTAGAGTTCATTTCCCCCACGGGCGGAGAGGGGGGAGCATGGCCCGGCTTACCCGGACCTTCGGAGGCGGCAGAGGCGGCACCAGGAACCAGCTGCGGCAGCAGGAGGAGCGGCGGCCGTAAAGTCGCGATAAGTGATCTTCACTGTGGCCTTCTAAAAGCTGTCTGGGCATGCTGGGAGTTGTAGTTTTGCAACATCTGGAGGGTCACAGTTTGGAGACCACTGTGTAGTGGTCTCTAAACTGTGGTCCTCCAGATGTTGCAAAACTACAACTTTCAGCATGCACTGACTGTCTGGGCATGCTGGGAGTTGTAGTTTTGCAACATCTGAAGTGGCACAGTTTGGAGACCACTATATGGTGGTCTCCAAACTGTAGCCCTCCAGATGTTGCAAAACTACAATTCCCAGCATGACCAAACAGTCAGGGATGCTGGGCATGTAGTTCTGCAATATCTGGTCCTTCAGATGTTGCAGAACTACAACTCCCAGCATGCCTGGACAGTCTAGGCATGCTTGGAGTTGTAGTTTTGCAACATCTGGAGGGCTACAGTTTGGAGGCCACGACTTAGCGGTCTCCAAACTATTCTTCCCCAGTTGTTGCATAACTACAACTCCTAGCATGCCCAGACTGTCCAGGCATGCTAGGAGTTGTAGTTATGCAACATCTGAAGGGCCAGATATTGCAGAACTACACGCTCAGCATCCCTGACTGTCTGGCCGTGCTGGGAATTGTAGTTTTGCAACAGCTGTAGGCACACTGGTTGGGAAACACTGAGCTAGAGTCTGTTTCCTAACTCAGTGATTCCAACCCGTGTGCCTCCAGCTGTTGCAAAATTAAAACTCCCAGAGTGCACTGACAGACTGTACATGCTGTGAGTTGTAGTCTTGCAACAGCTGGAGGCACATGAGTTGGAATCACTGAGCTAGAGTCTGTTTTCTAACTCAGTGGTTCCCCACCAGTGTGCCCCCCACCGGTCTGTCAGTGCACTCTGGGAGTTGTCATTTTGCCACAGCTGAAGGTTTGGGGCGTGCCCCCCCCCATGTGAATGTACAGGGTACATTCACACGGGCGGGTTTACAGTGGGTTTCCTTCAAGGAACCTTACTGTGAACCCCTGCCTGTGTGAATGTACCCTAAAAACACTACACTACACTAACAAATAATAAAAAGTAAAACACTACATATACACCTCCTTACACGTCGCCCTCCCCCCTCCCCACAAAAAGAAAAAGAGAAAAAGTCTCATACGGCAGTGTTTCCTAAACGGCGCCTCCAGCTGTTGCAAAACCACAACTCCCAGTGTTGCCGGACAGCCATAGACTTTCCTGGCAGGCTGGGAGTCTTGCAACAGCTGGAGGCACCCTGTTTGGGAAACACTGCTGTAGGGTTTTTGGTGGAGACATGCCCCATCCTTGTAATCAGGTCCACCCCTATTGCAAATTCCTAATTTAGGCCTCAAATGCGCATGGCACTCTCTCACTTCAGAGCCCTGTCGTATTTCAAGGCAACAGTTTTGGGCCACACATGAAGTATTTGGGGGGATTTTTCTCCCATTACCCTTTGTAGAAATGGTAAATTTGGGGGAAAAAACTGCACATAAGTGAAATTTTTATTTTTTTCATTTACACATTTGAATTTAACGAAAAGTCGTCAAACACCTGTGGGGTGTTAAGGCTCACCGGGCCCCTTGTTACATGCCTTGAGGGGTTTAGTTTCCAAAATAGTATGCCATGTGTTGTTTTTTTTTGCTGTTCTGGCACCATAGGGGCTTCCTAAATGTGACATGCCCCCAAAAACCATTTCAGCAAAATTCACTCTCGAGAGAAATTGGGTTACAAATTTTGGGGGCTGTTTCTCCTATTACCCCTTGTAAAGTTTCAAAAACTGGGTCTACAAGAACATGCGAGTGTAAAAAAATTAGATTTTGAATTTTCTCCTTCACTTTGCTGCTATTCCTGTGAAAAACCTAAAGGGTTAACACACTTATTGAATGTCATTTTGGATACTTTGAGGGGTGCAGTTTTTATAATGGGGTCATTTGTGGGGTATTTCTAATATGAAGGCCCGTCAAATCCACTTCAAAACTGAACTGGTCCTTGAAAAATTCAGATTTTGAAAATTTTGTGAAAAATTGGAAAATTGCTTCTGAACTTTTAAGCCCTCTGATGTTTTCCAAAAGCAAAAACATGTCAACTTTATGATGCAAACATAAAGTAGACATATTGTATTTGTGAATCAATATATAATTTTTTTGGAATGTCTGTTTTCCTTACAAGCAGAGAGCTTCAAAGTTAGAAAAATGCTAAATTTTCTATTTTTTCATCACATTTTTGAATTTTTCACCAAGAAATGATGCAAGTATTGACAAACATTTACCACTAACATAAAGTAGAATATATCACGAAAAAACAATCTCAGAATCAGAATGAAAATTAAAAGCACCCCAGAGTTATTAATTCTTAAAGTGACAGTGGTCAGAATTGCAAAAAATGCTCCCCTCCTTAGGGTTATAATGGGCTCCGTCCCCAAGGAGTTCAGTGAATAAAATAAAAGTTTTACTGAATCTTTGCCTACAAACTACATATCAGTCTGCTTTGCTTCTCCTGCTGTATACCATGTTTTCCCAAAAGCAGACACAGGCCCAGATTTATCAGTCTGTCTGAAATCAAAACTGTCTAGTGTTACCTGTAGCAACTATTTGATAAGTGTATATGGACAAAACCAGACAGTTTTGCTTTCAGGCAGATTGGTACATTTTGGCCACAAGGTTCAATATGATGAGTGGCCTTTAAAAGAGGATCTAAAAACATGTATATGTTTTCTTCTAGATACAGCGCAACACCTTTCCATGGGTTATGTTTGGTATTCCAAATAGGGATGAGCTGTAATACTACAACAAGCTTTAAACGAGAAGGAAGCAACCATGTTTTTTCCATAAGGGACAACCAGTATGCAACATTACATCTCCAGATCCTACGAAAATAATAAATGACCACTAGGGCTTTTAGGGGCTTGACTGGCTGATCACTTGGGTGGCTGTTTTTAGAAAAGGGGCAAATATAATTTCTGCAGCAGTCTCCTTATTTCTTGCACAAGTGTAAAGTTTAATGATGTTTAAGTTCCCAAATAAAGCAATACATTGGAAAATGAGTCAACTCAATTTACTTAAAAACAGAGAAACACAACATGGCCGCATACCCACAACTTGTACTGTGATCTTATTGCGTCTCAAGATATAATTTAAAAAGTAACAGGCCCACAAAAGGGTCTGTTCCTGGCAGTCTTCCAGTCCTCTGGGAGCACATTGTGTGATGCTGCGCAGTGCCCGTTGCTGCCATGGCGCCATGACTGAGGGGTCGGCAGGGCTCAGAGCCTGGGCTTAGATGGGGCAGCATTGGGGCTACTCTGCCACTGAGCATTCTACTGGGCACTGGTGTTCCAACGGTGGTGGTCACCTATCAGTGTTGTGACTTTTTATCTTAGGGACCTGCTACACACAGGTGGCTGTGACATGGCTAGCGGATTGCACAATATAATCATAATATACGCTAGTGATCTGTTAGTTTTATATAAATGCTGAGAAGCACAGGATCTTTGTGCAAGATGCAGATGCACGACCATGTCTGTTTTTCTCCATTGATGTCTGAATTTACTTTTTACTTGCCTGTGGGTACTTTGAACAGCACCCCAATAAAATATTCTAATTTACAAAAGAGGTAGTCTAATACTCTTTAAAGGGATTGTCCAGCAATAAATATGAATATGCTCAGACTGCCTGCTAAAAGAACAAAAAACTGTACTTACTCCCTGTATCCTATTTCATCTCCACTGTGCACTTCTTGGTGCTGGAGTTGGCACAAGACATTGAGACAGGACAGCACTGAGATTAGTGATTGGCCGAGCAGCAATGTCTCTTGTCAAACCCCACACAAGGAAGTGGAGTCCATCAAAGATCAGACACTGTAATAATGAAGGCTGTGGGTAGGGAAGGAGGCAAGTACAGGGTGTTCAATACCAATAACTCAAAAACAATAACTTTTTTCCATACAACTTCTTTAATTTATTAAGAAACTGCATTATAAACAATTGCCTAATATACATTATTCCTAAATGTAGAGAGGCAGCACGGTGTTATGTGTTTGTGTTCCACATGAAAAGCAGCAGCAAGGAGATTGGTTTCCCCGCTGTTGCTCCCATTAGCAGCAGTAACTATTCAGGGAGTTAATTTTCTTTTTTTTCTTTTTTTTATGTCAGCTTAGTTTAAATCCAATTGTATATTTTACTGGATTGTCTTTGCTTGTGTTTTTTTATACTATATCCTTCCAACAACACACTACTGGATTAAAAAAAGCAGGGCACCGAAGGTAAAGACATGTACAGTATTTTTTTTTTTCAAGCATAATGGGGGCATAAAGAGCAGAGATTGGAGAGGAAACAGAAAACACAACATGTGCAGACTTCTGGCTGGGGTCTGCTTACAATATCATTTTGTATACTTGTTTACATTTGTTTTTCTTTTTTTAATGCAAAGTTTTTTTAAATTTTTATTTGCATTTGTGATTTTGTTTTTTATGCGAGCCAGACTGTAACCAGATGTTTTTTGAAATCCAATAGTGTAATGTAAAAGAATCCACAGAAGGGATTTTATTTTTTGTAAATACCGGTCAGGTCACTGTGCATAATACAAACACAAACATCAAAAATCATTTAGTTCCATGTTTGTGTACATCTCTTTTTGCCCTTTATTCATTGATTTTATAAATGATTCATTTGTGGTCATGAAAAAACAAGCGTAACAAATGGAGCAAACTAACCCTATGTATGGAGCAAAGCAGATCGATTTGTGCCTTAGCTGCCATACGGGAAATATGCCTAAAGGGGGGGGGGGACTTAAAGGGGTACCCCCCCTGGAAAACTGGTGCCAGAAAGTTAAACAGATTTGTAAATAACTTCTGTTTAACAATCTTAATCCTTCTAGTACTTATCATGTTCTATTTGCTCCACAGGAAGTTCTTTTCTTTTTGAATTTCCTTTTCAGTCTGACCACAGTGCTCTCTACTGACACCTCTGTCCATGTTAGGAACTGTCCAGAGGAGGAGAGGTGTCAGCAGAGAGCACTGTTGTCAGACAGAAAGGACGTTCAAAAAGAAAATAACTTCCTGTGGAGCATACAGCAGCTGATAAATGCTGGAAGGATTAGGATTTTTAAATAGAAGTAATTTACAAATCTGTTTAACTTTCTGACACCAGTTGATAAAAAAAAAAAATGTTTTCCAGTGGAGTACCCCTTTAAGTTACACTTTAAGATACATGTTAAGTTATCAGCTGCTGTGAGTGTATATAATTTATGGGAGGATATATATATATATATATATATATATATATATATATATATATATATAGTGAAGGTGTTATAAATAAAAATAGCATAGACTAAATATGAGAAAAAGAAATGTGTTATTTTGTTATTTTTGTTCATTAAACTATTTTTTTTTTTTTTTTAATCTTTCAGAAGAATAGAATACAGCAGTAACAACTGTGACCATCTGTTCATCTTGGAGGTGAAAATCATATGGGTCACCATCCCAGCAATTGTCATGTCTGAAAGCTTCCACGGACCTCCAACGTTTTCAGGTGTTAATAGGTAACATAAGGATTTCCATAGCGTTTCTCTCCATGATCATCTGGTATTTCTTCATGAATCATTCAAAGTAAGCTATAACTGGCTAAGGCACCTACTACAGCATAAGAGACCTCAACTTATGTATAAACATATTAGTAATTAGTTTACTTATTAGTAATTAATTTATTTATGTAAAATTACAGGATTTAATACATTAATACTTTATTTTAGGAGGTTTTGTGGCACATAACAAATAAAAAAGAATTAAGAATAAAACAGATGTCACGATTCGGCTAGCTGGATGTGGATCCTTTGTGTCAGCGATGGATTGGCGTGGACCGTGTCGGTGGACCGGTTCTAAGATGCTACTGGTATTCACCAGAGCCCGCCGCAAAGCGGGATGGTCTTGCTGCGGCGGTAGCAACCAGGTCGTATCCACCGGCAACGGCTAAACCTCGCTGACTGCTGAGAAGGCGTGGGACAGAAGGACTAGGCAGAGGCAAGGTCAGACGTAGCAGAAGGTCGGGGCAGGCGGCAAGATTCGTAGTCAATGTGGATAGCAGAAGATCTGGAACACAGGCTTTGGACACCACTAAACGCTTTCATTGGCACAAGGCAATAAGATCCGGCAAGGAAGTGCAGGGGAAGTGAGGTAATATAGCCAGGGAGCAGGTGGAAGCTAATTAGGCTGATTGGGCCAGGCACCAATCATTGGTGCACTGGTCCTTTAAATCTCAGAGAGCT
Organism: Hyla sarda; assembly: GCF_029499605.1. Lineage (NCBI taxonomy): Eukaryota > Metazoa > Chordata > Amphibia > Anura > Hylidae > Hyla > Hyla sarda. The sequence continues at coordinate 375,265,152 of NC_079192.1, read as the reverse complement.
GACGCGCGCGCCCTAGAGAGCGGAGCCACACGCCAGAACATGACAGCCGGGGACCGGGACGGGTAAGTGACTTGGGATGCGATTCGCGAGCGGGCGTGTCCCGCTATGCGAATCGCATCCCCGCCGGCAATGTCAGTGCAGCGCTCCCGGTCAGCGGGTCTGACCGGGGCGCTGCAGAGAGAGAGACGCCGAGAGTGCTCCGGGGAGGAGCAGGGACCCGGAGCGCTCGGCGTAACAGTACCCCCCCCCTTAGGTCTCCCCCTCTTTTTGTCTCCTTGTCCCTTCAAAAGAGACGAGAACATAGGGGGCGCCTCTTGAGTCTCCTTCTGAAAAAAGAAGTCCTGGGTAGCTATACCAGTGGCAGGTAGTTCAGAAGAAGTGGGAATGGGGAGGGGGGGCAGAGGGTGAAGCTTGTCACGGAGCAGAGTGTCACCAGGACGGGGGCTATGAGGAGGCACGGTACAGTCCTGATAGGCCTTGGGGAGACCAGGCACAGGAGGAGACACTGAGGCAAGACAGACGGGACTGGGAGCAGAGGTGAGGCATTTCTTACGGCAAGCAGAACCCCAATTCTTGATCTCCCCGGTGGTCCAGTCAAGGGTGGGAGAATGATGCTGGAGCCATGGCAGACCGAGGAGGACTTCAGAGGTGCAGTTGGGAAGGACGAAAAATTCAATCTTTTCGTGACGGGGTCCAATGCACATTAAGAGGGGTTCAGTGCGGTAACGCACAGTACAGTCCAACTTCACTCCGTTGACCGAAGAAATGTAGAGCGGCTTGACGAGACGGGTCACCGGGATGCAGAACTTATTCACCAAAGAGTCCAGAATAAAATTTCCAGAAGCACCAGAGTCCAAGCAGGCCACGGCTGAGAGGGAGGAGTTGGCAGAAGGAGAAATCCGCATGGGCACAGTGAGACGTGGAGAAGCAGACTTCGTACCAAGAGACGCCACACCCACGTGAGTTGGGTGCGTGCTTGCGTTTCCCAGACGTGGAGGACGAATAGGGCAATCCACCAAGAAATGTTCGGTACTAGCGCAGTACAGACAAAGATTTTTTTTCCCTACGGCGAGTCCTCTCTTCCTGGGTCAGGCGAGACCGATCCACTTGCATAGCCTCCTCGGCGGGAGGCACAGGGGTAGATTGCAAAGGATACTGTGGGAGAGGTGCCCAGAGATCAAGGTCTTGGCAGAGCTCCTGGTGTCTCTCAGAAAAACGCATGTCAATGCGGGTGGCCAAATGGATAAGTTCTTGCAGGTTGGCAGGAATCTCTCGTGCGGCCAGCACATCCTTGATGTTACTGGATAGGCCTTTTTTAAAGGTCGCGCAGAGAGCCTCGTTATTCCAAGATAATTCGGAAGCGAGAGTACGAAATTGGATGGCGTACTCGCCTACTGAAGAATTACCCTGGACCAGGTTCAGCAGGGCAGTCTCGGCAGAAGAAGCTTGGGCTGGTTCCTCGAAGACACTACGGACTTCAGCGAAGACAAGGCCTTTCCAGAAAGAAGACTCACTACGAACGCCACCTTAGACCGTTCTGTGGGAAATTGGTCCGACAACATCTCCATATGTAGGGAACATTGAGACAGAAAGCCACGGCAGAGTCTAGAGTCCCCATCAAATTTGTCTGGCAGGGACAAGCGGAGGCTAGGAGCGGCCACTCGCTGCGGAGGAGGTGCAGGAGCTGGCGGAGGAGATGGCTGCTGCTGTAGCAGTGGCAGAAGTTGCTGTAACATGGCGGTCAACTGCGACAGCTGCTGTCCTTGTTGGGCAATTTGCTGCAATTGCTGAGCGACCACCGTGGATAGGTCGACGAGACTTGGCAGCGGCACCTCAGCGGGATCCATGGCCCGATCTACTGTCACGATTCGGCTAGCTGGATGTGGATCCTCTGTGTCAGCGAGGGATTGGCGTGGACCGTGTCGGTGGACCGGTTCTAAGATGCTACTGGTATTCACCAGAGCCCACCGCAAAGCGGGATGGTCTTGCTGCGGTGGTAGCAACCAGGTAGTATCCACCGGCAACGGCTCAACCTCGCTGACTGCTGAGAAGGCATGGGACAGAAGGTCTAGGCAGAGGCAAGGTCAGACGTAGTAGAAGGTCGGGGCAGGCGGCAAGATTCATAGTCAATGTGGATAGCAGAAGATCTGGAACACAGGCTTTGGACAACACTAAACGCTTTCACTGGCACAAGGCAACAAGATCCGGCAAAGAAGTGCAGGGGAAGTGAGGTAATATAGCCAGGGAGCAGGTGGAAGCTAATTAGGCTGATTGGGCCAGGCACCAATCATTGGTGCACTGGCCCTTTAAATCTCAGAGAGCTGGCACGCGCGCGCCCTAGAGAGCAGAGCCGCGCGCGCCAGTACATGACAGCCGGGGACCAGGACGGGTAAGTGACTTGGGATGCGATTCGCGAGCGGGCGCGTCCCGCTATGCGAATCGCATCCCCGCCGGCAATGTCAGTGCAGCGCTCCCAGTCAGCGGGTCTGACCGGGGCGCTGCAGAGAGAGAGACGCCGCGAGCGCTCCGGGGAGGAGCAGGGACCCGGAGCGCTCGGCGTAAGAACAGAAAATAAAAAAGAACGATAGTCCATAGACCAAACTGTACTGGCCCAGTACAGGAGGTGTTACGCCATGCTCCTGCTGTCAGGCAGCCTCCTTCAGTGTCCCCAAGGCCCCCTGCACTTGTTTCCCCGATGTAAATATGTTTTACCATGTAAAGTGTTATAAAATGTAATGTTGCTTTAGGAGTTATACCATGTGAAATGTCATGTGATTGTTACCCAGGTGGTAGCAGTGACCGGGTGATCCCAAGAGTGACCTATGGGCTCCCCCATATAAGTCCTGGGTGGAGCTAGCTTCTCTCTCTTCTGCTAAGCTGGGGTCCAGTGCAGTCGCCTAGTGTGTGTGTGTCCAGAGTGTTGGAGACCTCCAAGTCAAGTCCTGCAGCCACCATCATTTTAAGTAAGCTAAAGTCACAGCTTTATGAGTCAAGTCAAGTCAGTCCCTGTCATCTGTCAAGTCAGCAGGGTCTGCATACAGTTGTTCAGTCCTACTACAAGTCCCAGCAAGCCCTTAAGGTCTCTGCATCACTGGTCACCTCCTTGTGCCCTGGGTGAACTGTATAGACGTTACCAACTTTCTACCCTCAGTAAAGCTACCGTTGTCCGTAACTTGGCGTCAGAGTCTTTTTTGCCCCCGTGCCTAGGAGCAATGCTGCTGGATCCTCCCAGTTTGCCAGAAGTAAGTCAGAGGAGCAACATGGTGGAACAGGCAAGCACACGTGCAGAGAGCCCCAAGATGGTGCAGCAGCGCAAATGTTTCAGGAGCTGGCAGATCCTTTACAGCGCATCTCCCTAGGGGCCGAAGAGGCCTGCTACCAACTCCCGCTGCCCGAGGATGATGGAGACTGGCCACCAACCCGGCAGGAGGAGGGAACGCCGGCATCTTCTTTTGCATTATCGCCGGTGAGGCTGTCCCCTCACCACTGGACTTGGGCCAAAATTCACACAGAGGAGTCAGAAGTGAGTACGCCAGCTGGGGCCACATTCTCTACCCCTCCTTCTACCCCTAGCCCAGAGCAAACCCCCCAGGCCTTGAAGTCTGCTGTACGTCCACGGTCACCACCATTACTTTAGTGGTTGTTTGGCGATGAGGCGCAAGTTATCCAATATCTGCGACAGTATCTGCTACCCTTGCTGTCCCCTAGAGTCAAAGATATCTGTCCAGAAGAAGATAAATATTTGCCCGAAGTGCCTGTCATGTGAATGTGCCCAGGCCTACTCCTGTGGTCTAGGAGGTTTGGCCTAAGCAGCGGGCACCAACTGAAGTGCCCTGGCCTACTCCCGCAGAGGAGGTTGACCGACCCAACAGGCACCAACTGCTGTTCCCCCAGTGGCGCAAGCCGTTGCCATAGAAATTGTAGTCACCATCAGCCCCACCATTACAGAGTCCACATTATCCCGGGTGAACTGGAACACACGTGTGAGTCCATTAGAGGGGGCACAGTCCCGTGGACCCCGTTACATGTCCCAGCCTCAGAAGCAGTCTGACCAGGGAGGCTTGGAAGGCAAATTCCAGGGTTAAAGGAGTCTACCTGTGATAATTCTACTGTATATCACTAACTTTCCTTGTGAGGTACTTTTTTTCTCCACAGGTTATGCAACATTTATGAAAGAAGTTCCTGACGAATTTGTCAAGAAGTTTATTTGTAACCATTTGCGTAAATGTATGTGCCCGGCATTTAGCCATGATTCCTTACTAAGAACTCCCAAAGTGTACCAGGACTGTGGATCTGTACAATGAAAATATGTATATACCGTTAGAGTAACATATTTTTTCTCAGTACCTTTGCACAAGTGAATACTTATATTGGTGTACTACAATGGTTATGGTGTGCTGTAATAAAATGTGTATAATATGTTTTTACAGGGATGTCTAAGGGTATAGTGTCATTTATTAATGGCGATCTATATGGGAGGTATCCTGACCCAGTCGGGAGAAACGTAGTCACTACCTCACCACAATGACAAATTCCCACCAGGTACAAAGATTAACTCATATTGTAAAGTTATGTACCAAACATAGTCAGTTCACATATGGTAAAAGTAGTCCACACTTATGCAAATAGTTAAAATAGGACTGTAGCATTATTTGACGTCCCAGTACGCAAGTTCTAAATGTATACAGTTATGTGTCTCATGTTTTCTCTCCTGTCCAGGTGTACAGGATACTCTACTGGCCAGAGGGGTCACCTGATATCTAGATAATGCACGTAGAGCGACAGAATTGATAAATGTAAAGGTAGCACTGTTGTAGCACTGGGTAGATAACCTCTGGCAGCCCAATCCATGGATCTATGCATATTGATATGTATAGTGTTGTCTTGAGTGTCTTCAGAAAGCAGTTACAAAGTCAAATTAACCCCATATGTTTAAAGAGCATGCATGGACATTCACCATGGCGCATGGGCTCATCCTTATCTCGTTTCGTAATCCAGACCTGAGAAGGACATTGTGCATAAATGCCCCAGGAACTGTCACTAGGTCTCAGTGGCCACTTCAGTCCTCCGCTCTCCAGGACTGGGCATTAAGGATGACTTTAACCCCTTAAGGACATAGCGTTTGTCCATTTTTGCACTTTCTTTTTTTCCTCCTTACATTTAAAAATCATAACCCTTTCAATTTTCCATCTAAAAATCCATATGATGGCTTATTTTTTGCGCCACCAATTCTACTTTATAATGACATTGGTCATTTTATCAAAAAATCTATGGCGAAACGGAAAAAAAATCATTGTGCGACAAAATGGAAGAAAAAACGCATTTTGTAACTTTTTGGGGCTTCTGTTTCCACCTTATCTTTATTCTGTAGGTCCATACGATTAAAATGATACCCTACTTATATAGGTTTAATTTTGTATTACTTCTGAAAAAAATCATAACTACATGCAGGAAAATTTATACGTTTGAAATTGTCCTCTTCTGACCCCTATAACTTTTTTAATTTTCCACATACAGGGTGGTATGGGGGCTAATTTTTTGCGCCGTGATCTGTAGTTTTTATCGGTATTTTTTTTTTTTATCTGACTTTTTGAACACTTTTTATTCATTTTTTTATGGTATAAAAAGTGACCAAAAAGACGCTATTTGGGACTTAGGAATTATTTTGCGTGTACACCATTGACCGTGCAGTTTAACTAACAATATATTTTTATAGTTCGGACATTTACGCATGCGGCAATTCCAAATATGTTTATTTTTTTTTACACAGGTTTTTTTTATGGGAAAAGGGGGGGCGATCAAACTTTTATTTGGGAAGGTGTTAAATCATCTTTTTTCACATTTTTTTTGCAATATTATAGCCGCTATAGGGGACTATAACATGTAGTACATTGATTCAATACCCTAAACAATGCCTTTGCATTGCAATGCATTGATAAGTGTTATCGGCGGTTGATTACTCAAGCCTGGATTTCAGGCTTGGAGCAATCAATTGCGGATCAGACACGCAGGAGGAAGGTAAGGCACATCGCTGCGTCTAAAGAGTTAATGCTGGACATCTGCTGATAGCAGCCGGAACCGTGCAGGTATGATGCGAGCTCAGCTCCTGAGCTTGCTTCATAACCCTCCCATGCCGCAGCACCGTATAAACCCGGCATTTTGCGGCAAGGGGTTAATTAAGAGGGGAGTTTGCGGTGGCCCAGTACGGGAGGTGTTACCCTGTGCTCCTGCTGTCCTGTCAGGCAGCCTCCTTCAGTGTCCCTAAGGCCCCTGCACTTGTTTCCCCATTGAAAATTTGTTTTACCATGAGTTATACGATGTGATATGTCATGCAGAAGTTCCAATCAATGTGAACTCAGTGGGTGACGTCACTGGACTTTTTATCTGTATCCCTGACTGTGTCCTATTGGCAGGGGCGTAGCTTGAAACCACAGGTCCCCGGTGCAAAAAAAATTCCTGGAATACACTACCACACACTGTACCCTCTGGATATAATACTACCACACACTGTACCCTATTAATATAATACTGCCACACACTGTGCCCTCTGAATATAATACTACCACACACTGTACCCTCTGAATATAATACTGCCACACACTTTACCCTCTGAATATAATACTGCCACAAACTGTACCCTCTGAATATACTACCACACACTGTACCCTCTGAATATAATACTACCACACACTGTACCCTATGAATATAATACCACACACTGTACCCTCTGAATATAATACTGCCACACAATGTACCCTCTGAATATAATACTGCCACACACCGTACCTTCTGAACATAATACCACACACTGTACCCTCTAAATATAATACCACACAGTGTACCCTTTGAATATAATACTGCCACTACTCCATCCATCCACAAATCCATCAATCATTCATACACACACAACCATCATACATACACAAATCCATCATACATATACACATCCCACTACCACCCCATACACACATCCATCACACACATCCCGCTTTGATGAGCCCACCAAAACCCGCACCTCCATCCTCACTATATATGCCATGATCAGCATTAATCATGGCATCTATAGAGTAAATGGCGGACATCAGCATGATCGCTGATATCCGTCATCATGAGACGCCCTCCCTAGAATTAACTAGAGGCCTGGTCGCAATAGCAACTGTTGCAACCTCTATAGTTACTACTTCACTGGGCTTTATACTTGATGCATTATCACTTTATGACAGTGGTCTCCAAAATGTGATCCTCCAGCTGTTGCAAAACTACAACTCCCAGCATGCCCAGACAGGCTAGACAGCCAAAAGCTGTCTGGGCATGCTGATAGTTGTAGTTTTGCAATAGCTGGAGGGCCACAGTTTGGAGACCACTGCTTTATGGGAATAATACTTTAATCCATAAAATATGCTTTATCATAAATCTTTTAATTGTGAGTTTCCATAACTTTATTGTTTTTCTATAAATTAATTTGTGGTACATGTACAATATGGCAGTGTTTCCAAACCAGGGTGCCTCCAGCTGTTGCAAAACTACAACCCTCAGCATGCCCAGACCGAAAAAGGATGTCTGGCCATGCCTGGAGTTGTAGTTTTAGAACAGCTGGAGGAACCTTGGTTGGGAAACACTGCATGTCACTTTGCGGCAAGGACACCTTAGTGCCATACATTTAGAGTGCGCAGCGTCTAAGGCAGGGTCATACCGGACTCGGGCACCGCTAGCTGGTCAGAGAAGCGTTCACCTGGAGGAAGTGTAGGTGTGAGGTGAGACACATCGGCAGTATAGGACAGGCGAAGGGCCCCCCTGGCTAAGGGGCCTGGTCGCCATGGCGACTGTTGCGACCTCTATAGCTACGCCACTGCCTATTGGTCTTTGTGATTGATTGACACAGTAAGCAGCAAATCACATGAAAGACCTGGGTTATCATGTCATCTTACCTCTCTCTGCTTGACCACAAAGCCTGCTTTTTGTTTTTTTAGTGCTATTCACCAGTTCGGCCTGCGCGATCGAGTGTTCAGCAAGCCAGAAATATCCAAAATTTTGGGTCAAATCTGGGTTATCTGGATTTGGCTCGCTTATCTCTAATTCGGCTTGCTTATCTTGAATAACATGGAGTAACCCTTTGCCCACTTGCTGTGATGTACTGCAGTGATCTCCAAACTGTGGCCCTCCAGATGTTGTAATACTACAACTCTTAGCATTTCCAAACAGCCATGCAAACTTGTTATATAAAGGTCTAATTATCTTATCTATGTAAAATTCATTACATAATTATAGCATAAACTACATATGAGGTCTGCCATTTGATCAATTAATCTTGGCCATAGTTTGTACCTTGTACCAGCCTTGTACCTACAAATGATTACATTACCTTTGACAATTATTGAAAAGTAGCTAGAGTACCCGACATTGCTCAGTCTTCGAACTTAAGCCTTGTGGGAGAGGAAAAACAGCAATAAAGCTGTTGTCCTCATATCTTGACCTAAAATCCAAACCACATATTCCATCCTAATATCCCGATATCATATTCTGTTCTCATATCTCGAACCTAATATCCTGTACTCATATCTCAACCTCATAACCTGACCTCATACCCCATCCTTATATCCTGACCTTATGCAATCCTCATATCCTGACCTCAAGTCCTGTCCTCATACGCCATCCCCGACACAAACTATTCTCTCCAACTTCCTGCCAAACAGTTAAATCATACTTTACCATGAAGTTGGCACAGCAGCAGGATGCTTAATAGTCCTGGGAAATCCATGCAGCTAGAGAATAATGTAATCATGAGATGTACTTGTAGAGGCTTGATGGGAAAAAATCCACCCATTTCTCCAGCCATTTGGAAGTTATGCTGGAATATGCATACATACATCAAATATGTAGATATAGATATATATCTATATCTACTATATCTATATATATTTATATATATATATATATATATATATATATATATATATATATTTATATATATCGATCACATCACCCTAACATAACATTTTCCTCAGTTATTGGAAACAACCCAAGTAATTCACACATACAAACAAACAAAAATAAATAAATAAGATCAGACATTAAAGGGGTTCTCCAGGAAAAAACTTTTTTTTTTATATATCAACTGGCTCCAGAAAGTTAAACAGATTTGAAAACTAAATTCCTTACGGACTAAAAAAGGAGCGCTTAGATTTATTTAGCATGTAATAGACTCACACAGGGGAAGTCCAGAAACTCTAAGGTTCGCAGGCCTAGAAAAAGTCCTGGCCAGACCAGGGATTGCAGCCGACAAGAATCTCCTGAGAAGGGAAACACATTGGATCTTGTCGACTGATGCACAGGGGGTCTTGGGCCTTAATGATAAAGTTGATGTCTCCGTTTGCTTTTAGCTGAATAATGACAGGTCATCTAAGTGTTAATAATCATGTGTCAAAACTTCCCTCCCTTTGTTTGTGTCGTCATATGATGAAGGGAAGGTGATAGGTGAGCATGATTACTCACCTGTATATAAGGTGAGAGGTTCTGGTCCAGAGGTAGGCCAGTTGAAGCACTATGTAGTGCGAAACAGTGTTGTTGCCTCTCTGTGGTACCCCCCCTGTGTGTCCATCTCCGTCTTCTCCCTGGGCAACCTTGTTGTGAGTATGTGCAATAAAGAAGTTTGATGGATCTACTCCTCTGTTAGTCAGAGCACCACCAGCCTCTTGCTTAATCACCCGCTACAGAGCTATAGCAGTTCAGAGGATCAGAAGTAAGCTGTGCCGATTTCTCTCTCGTTTCTTTGAGATTTGTAAATGACTTTTATTAAAAAATCTTAATCCTTTCAGTATTTATGAGCTGATGAAGCTGAGCTGTTCTTTTCTGTCTAAGTGCTCTCTGATGACACGTGTCTTGGGAACCGCCCAGTTTAGAAGCAAATCACCATAGCAAACCTCTTCTGCTCTGTGCAGTTCCCGAGACAAGCAGTGATGTCAGTAGAGAGCACTGTTGCCAGACAGAAAACAACTCAACTTCAGCAGCTGATAATTATTGAAAGGATTAAGATTTTTTAATAGAAGAATTTACAAATCTGTGTAACTTTCTAAAGCCAGTTGAAAAAAAGTATTTTTTTTCCCCTGGAATACCCCTTTAAGTTATGTGTAATGATGTGAAATGACACAGGGAAAAAGTGTTAAACGCATAAAGAAAGGGAGGTGCAAAAAGACATGGAAAGCCAAAACACCAGCTAAAATCTATCAGTAATTAAGAAACTTTCCAGACCCCTGTCATTGCAAATTAATATCAGTTGGTTCTATCCCAACTGATGGCCTACAAAAAGGTCTCATTGCCAAGGTGTCACACAAGACACCATTTATGTTGAGTAAAAGTGAACAATTGTCTCAAGACCTGCGCAGCCTGATTGTTGCAAAACATAACAATGGTGCAAAATTTCTGAGGAGTGAGAAAAAGTGTTTGATTATTTCACTGCTGTACGTATAAATTGTCAACTTAACTTCACTCATAGGACTATGTAAAAGAGAAAAAGAAAACAATTCCAATTTTTACAATTTTTTCCAGCTTAGGGTGGGTTCACACTACGTTTTCTCCCATACGGGAGCGCATACGGCAGGGGGGGAGCTAAAACCTCGCGCTCCCGTATGTCACCGTATGCGCTCCCGTATGTCATTCATTTCAATGAGCCGGCCGGAGTGAAACGTTCGGTCCGGTCGGCTCATTTTTGCGCCGTATGCGCTTTTACAACCGGACCTAAAACCGTGGTTGACCGTTCTGCTTTTTCAATAACTTCAGATGGAGCCGGTAACAACAGGCACATAATGCCTCACTTAATGCCATAGACTGTTAAAGGGGTTATCCCCCATAAGGTGATATTATGATGTACCTTCCAGACAATAATGGACATGCTTAGGAAGGATATGTGCTTCTCTTGGATCTAAAGGGCTATGTTGTGAGAGTACCATAAGGCTGAGGCTATCTTTTTGTGAATTAGCTATTTCCTGTTGGAGTTTCCTTCTTCACGTATAAATACCATAGTTCATTGTTTGTAAGTGTGAGGTCACTTTTCTCCCTTACACAAATCAGCCACCCCACCCACTGAAACACAAATGAGCTGCATTCCATTCATAAGACCAATGTTTTCTAACCAGGATGCCTCCAGCTGTTGCAAAAATACAATTAGTTGCAGAATGATCTCTCTCCCACCCAGCAGGCACTCCACCCATTGAAGCAGGACAGGCTCCCTGTCATCACTTGACTAGTGATGTAATGCCACACAGCAACCTGGGAAAACCTGAGACAACAGATCTATGCTGTTAAAAAAAAAATATCAGTGAGAAAATCACTGAAAAATTGTCACACACAGGTACAGATACCATATTATGAACTACACTAACTTTACAGCAACTGAAGCATAGTCAAATGAAAAAAAAAAACAATTGGAATACTCCTTTAAGTATATGTATCAATGTTACTGTTCAGTCTAAATAAATGTTCACATTGACCATATGGCAGGGAATATTTACCATACTCTAGATGGTAGCTGTCATACCTCAACAAAGAATTGGTAAACCTGCAGTATGCCCTAGTCTGTGTACCCTATATGTTCAACATCCAGAAATGCTAGTTTTTGATGTCACGTTGACATATTCATTCCCAGATTATAAAAATTTTGTCTATATAGAGTAAATAAAAAAGCATGTGACTCAAAAACAGATTATAAGCTATAAATTATACTCTTCTCCAGTACCACTAAAAGCAGATGAGCAAACGTAGGTGTGACAAGCGTATCCATCACAGTACCGGCTGTCTGCTGCTGCCGCTGGAAGGACTGGAACGCCAAAACAATCAGCTGAGGCCCAACCACAGTCCCAGCACAAGAGGGAGTCATGAAAGAAAGGAGAAATTACATATTTATGGATCAGGGTATTGAGAATTATAATGAATGATGCAGTATTATAAAGGTTTGGGTCATAAAGGAATTATTTACCTACACCAAGAAGATGGTGAAGGAGAACTCAAGGACTTTCTATTTTACTTTTAGTCAGAGAAAAAGATATGTACAAAAACTCCAATTTCTTTACTCTGCAACTTTTCCATCAGTTGCATACAATAAGAATAAAACATAGTTTTTTTTTTTTTGTCTACATGTCCAATTGTTCCAGAATTGGAGATTTTATCTGTTATACAATTCTTTTTAAGTCTTTCAGTAGAAGAAATGTTGCAATCTTCATCACATTTACAGTTATTTTATTTTTTTTAAACCTTCTTTTGCTGAACACTGTAATTCTTTCTTTTGTGGTTATAGAACATAATCATACTGAAAGAGATTCATCACAATTAAGGTAGGGGTTAATGGAACACATTGACAATTTTCTTTTTGTATCTTAGACTTTTATTCTGCGGTAAAAAGACTGCAGGCATATGTTAAAAGGAAATGTTTATATTATCACATTCATTCATTTTAATTTCATTAAAGCTGAAATCATTATATCGTGAGTATAAGCAGTACAGGCATATCTGCCCATCTACTAGCCAGGCCACTCATCTCTAGCCTTCTGGTGGCCAGGCTCCTTATCTCTGGCCTTTTGGCAGCCGGGCTCCTTACCTCTGGTCTTATGGTAGCCTTAGCTCCTTACCTCTGGTCTTCTGGTGGGTGGTCAGACTACTTACCTCTGGTCTTCTGGTAGCCAAGCTCCTTAATTCTGGTCTTATGGTGGTCAGGCTCCTTACCTCTGGTCTTCTGGTGGCCAGGATCCTTACCTTTGGTCTTCTGGTGGCCAGGATCCTTACCTTTGGTCTTCTGGTGGCCAGGCTCCTCACCTCTGGTCTTCTGGTGGCAAGGATCCTCACCTCCGGTCTTCTGGTGGTCAAGCTTCTCTCCTTTTGCCTTCAAACATAAAAACTACCTCTGGTCTTCTGGGGAACAGGCCACTCATCAGATTTCAGGTGGCCAGGTTACTTATCTCCAGTCTTCCAGTGGCCAGACCACCAATCTCTGGTCTAATAGAGGCTGGATTACTCACTTCTGTACCAACACAATGTAAATCTTAACCTTTGTGCCCTATAATAAGTAATAAAAACTTTTTTGACCTTTGAAACCAATGGCCCAGCACAGATGGTGTGATGAGGTGACATGATTGCGCTCCATCATATAGGCTATGTTGTCTAAAGTGGCCTGTTGCAAACAGACTGCTTTCCTTCAGGTTTCAACTGTATCCACATCCTGAGGAAACTAATATAGTTAAAGGTGGCACTTCCCTGGTCGGCAGCCCTTGGCAGCTGTAGCTCTACACATTAGGGACCTCTGCAGTAGGAGGCATTTCAAATGGTCTGGTAACCAATGCTTTCAGCCACTTGAAATATTATTGATCAAGTAGTTTTCAGGTTCTAAAAAATTCAAAAAATTGGGGAAGAATTACATAAAATGGCATAAACATTACTCACTTTATATTACTCTGCCACACCAACACCAACACTTTGGTCCTTCCCAATGGCAACTCGCATTCAGGTGCTATTTTCTCTTGTAACTGCCCCAGCCAATCACTGGCCTTAACCATCTCTCACCACACACGCCAGAGGCCATTGATTGGCTGCAGCGGTCAGACAACGAATGCAAATGCTGTTTTGGCAACCCATATAGCTATGTTTCATTCAGCATTAACCCAGTCATTGTTGTGCTCCCCTGATGGTCATTTTCTATTGAAATAAATGGATAAACCAATATGTATACAGCAGATAGGTACATGTACACTTACTATAATCACTTGACATAAATCTGTTATTTCTTTAGCTTGTAAAAACTTGCAAGAAAGAGATACAGAATAATTAGTAGGGCATAAAAAGGACATGTTCCTCTACTGTAGTAATAATACCAAAACTCAAACAGAACAAGGAAGACATTGTATGACAAATACTACCAGCAGGATCATAATTATTTGAATAAATGAATAGAGAAATGAATGGATGATTGGAAAAAGACCCATGTTTAAACAGAGAACTACAAAGTGAATCACCGTGATCATTCATTATAAGAGATATAATTATCATTAGACCAGAACAGTTAAGATAAATGGTTGTCACAGGGATTGGATGGGAGATAAAGTAACACCTACTTTGCCAGTTGGAATTTTGTAGCTGGGTCTCAGAGCTATACAACCTCATTATTAATATCATCTGCATTGCACAATCAATTTTCTGCTTTAGTAAATCCTATTTTTTTGCTCTAAAAGGTGGAGACTTTCCTGTTCCTCCAAAGCTACCAACAAGTTAAAGTGTACCTGTCAATAAAGTTAAAACATTTTTTTTATAAATTGGTTAGGGACATCCTAGGGACATGTTCAGACCCTGACTGATCACGAGAAAGAGCAGGGAGTTCTTACATCATGAGTTCATATTGGGCATTTTAAAAACATACTTCTCTCTGACTCTCATGATCAGCTAGGCCTGAATGCTTAGACCCCAACCAATCAAAACTTTTCATGCGTCTCTATGACTTATCAAAAGTTTTGATTTAATTTCTGACCTTTTCAATTATGCTCATGGAATTATGACTTAGGTTATCAGCCAAACTAAAAGCATTTATCAGTAGATAGGATTTCATGATTTTGCAAAATTTTTTTATTGGTTGATCGCCATTTTAACACAACTGGGGGAGATTTACCAAAACCTGTCTATAGAAAAAATTGATGAGTTGCCCATAGCAACCAATCAGATCACTTCTTTCATTTTTAACAAGGCCTCTGCAAAATGAAAGAAGCGTTCTGATTGGTTGCTATGGGTAACTGGTCAACTTTTCCTCTGAACAGGTTTTGATAAATCTCCCCTATGTGTTTCTAGTTGGCTGTGGGAGATCCCACAGCCCCCATACAGTACTGTTGACAGATTGGTTTCTCCCAAAAAGGCAATATAACTGATTGGTGGGGAATTTACAGCTGAGACCCACATCTGTCTCGAGAATAAAGTGCCCTTATTTTAATAGAGAAGTGGCCAAGTGTTTGCACTTTCACTCGGTTCACACTTTATGTGACAACCAAAGTTAGTCAAGTGCTCTACAAGGCTATCTTCAGCTGTGCCATAGATTTTGCATAGATTGTGATAGGGATATTTGGGTCTACTATTCTCTTCATAGTTGAGAGTTGACCTCACTAATAAGACACTTATTGTCCCCTATAGATAGGTGGCATTTGGAAAAAGTTGACATTCCAGATCTCCCCCTTTAAGGAGTCTGACATAGGCTTTGCAGTGATGCCACCTACCGATGGCACCTAAGAAATCCTTTATTCCTTTTAAATGACTTTTATTTTACATACCTTTCTTGGGACTCACTGCTATCCATGGCCTGGCCTCTCAGTTAGGTAGTCACTGCTGCTCAAATCTCAAAGGGGAGGGCATCAGTTTTTACATCCCAATGAGAACAGTGGTGTCCACCTCCTCGACAGTTTACGAACATCATTGCTGTCTGTACACTGCCAATATGGTGAACCTGAATGCTGAGTGTCACATGGATCATGAAATGTGTCATCTTTTGTATTAAGTGAATATCAAACCCGCAGGCATCCACCCAGGGTAAAAACAAACTGTAAATAATATTCCCACCCCTAAAACTTGCAATTTTATTGTTTCATCATAAAATCTCAGTATATCACTTTATTAAAAGCTATAGCTTATGCTGGCTAGTGAATTGACTTGCTGGAAGGCACCAGTTAATATATTCCTATCACCAGAGCCTGCAGTGCTCTGTGACACATGCCAGCTTGTCAGCCAATCTTAAAATATCTATACACTCACCCCCTCTACATGTTTCGTTGCGAACCACAACGTCTTCAGGAGGGTAATGGGCAGCGACATGCGCGGCTGGTAGCACAATCTATTTATCATATCTCTCACCCTTACGTCAGTTCCATTACCAATCAAATCAACCACTATGCTATTAGCTTACATAATTTCTTAATTAGATGACCAATAGTGGGTAGTGAAACATCTTAACTCACCTATTACGTGAGTCTCAGAAGTCCTGACATCCAATGATATTCTGTGAGGCTATTTACATAATCGGCACTACATCTCACATCTTATTCTTGACAGTTCATGTTCATGCATGCCCAGTAGTTATCATTCGGGACTTAGTCCCTGAGCGCTTAGGATTTGTAAATTATTTCTATTAAAAAATCTTAATCCTTCCAGTACTTATTAGCTGCTGAAAACTACAGAGGAAATTATTTTCTTTTTGGAACACAGAGCTCTCTGCTGACATCACAACCACAATGCTCTCTACTGACATTTCTGTCCATTTTAAGAACTGTCCAGAGTAGGAGAAAATCCCCATTGCAAACATATGCCCGAAATTACTCTGTCAGAAACTTCGGGCAAGAAGGCTTCCTATCAGACAATAGTGGGGTACAACAACCCCAAATGAAAAGGAAATCTAAATTTAGTAGGAATAAACATCAAGGGAGTAAAAAACCTCTCCTTAATAATACTTCTCAGTGAAGATGTCAAGAACAATCTTTGGAACTTTCAGGAATGCGGGGTCCCCATATCCCACTACCATCCTCTATTTACTCCTCTGGACAATTGGGCACGGCTGGTCCCAGTATGTCTCAGATGATCTACAATCAGGCACCACCATTGATGTTTGGTGAAGTCAACATAGGAAGTGCCCTAAATGTGATAATTCCTATGAATATGCCACAGGTACGGCTCCCATGACAAAAATGACCTTGCCTTTTTTAGGGGGGGGGGGGGGGATGATGCCACAGAAGCCAGGGATAGAGCTATCACAGAAACAGTGATGCAAAATGATAATCAGACACTGCGGATTTACAATTGAGTATAGAAGAGTAATCTGTCCTAAGTAAGGGTCTCTCTTTTGCACCCACCCCTAAATTTGATAAATTCTTATTAATTAAAGAAATCAATCTTTTTGCGAGGATGGTGGCCCTACACAAGTGGCATAAACAACTGGATTGGGAGATTAGGGCACTATTACAGAGAGAGGAGAGAGTTAGACATGACCTGTATGAATTGATGTTGGAAAGTGAAGGACAGAATATATAATTTGAGGCGCCACTCACTAATCTCAACCAATGTCACAATTTACTCCACAGTTCTCAGTTACCTAATGTGGAGACATTTGTTGAACTAGTGACTCATGACATTGAGAGAATAAAAATCAAGAAACATACAGTCATGTCCAATCTAACTAAGGAGGAAAAGAGGGCCCTTACAAGTTTGAGTGAGGACAAAAATCTAATTATCCCTCGGATAAGGGCGGTAATGTTGTCTTGTTAGACAGGTCATCATATGTGAGTATGGTTATGGATAGGAATGAGCGTATCGAATCTGACAAATCCGAATTTGTTACGAAAAATTTCGTTCAGGAAAAATTTGATTTGCAACGAATGCAAATATCATCGCGATTCGATCGGGCAAATCACTTAATTAAACTCCATTTAGTGCGGTTCAGGCTCCAGGGGCCAGAAATCTAAAATGGCGGATCCACATGTGAGGAAATGGGGAAAGGAATCCTGGGAAGGTGGGAACAAGGGTAGGCGGGATGACCCTGAATCACATGCACGATGCAGCCTATCAGCAGCCAGTCACCCATGTGATGTTACAGCCCTATATAATCGTCAGCCATCTTGCGGCCACTCACATCAGCATTCTATTGCAGAGAGGGAAGGACGGAGAGCAGTGTGTGGCACAGAAAAGTTTTTTTACAGCAGTGATTCACCTCAAACCCAAATCCAGCCAAGAAGCAATGATGAGGAAGGGAGATAGATTGATAGAGAAAGTGCAATTGCGGGTGTATTATAGTAGCGATTTGCCTCAAGCCCAAATCCAGCCTAGAAGCACAGATAAGAAAGGGAGAGAGATTGAGAGAGAAAGAGCAATTGTGGGTGTATTACAGCAGTAATTCACCTCAAGCCCAAATCCAACCTTGAAGCACTGATAGGGAAGGGAGTGAGATTAAGAGAGAAAGTGCATTTTTGGTGTAGTACACAGCGATTGTGTGCTGCAGCACTGGTGTGTACAACAACTGAAAAGATAATAGTAGCCAGCTGGTTAGGGTGAGCAGAGCACTAAAAGCATATTGTCCTCTATTAAGTGTAACCTGTGTGCACATCTAAGTGGTGTACCATTTTGTTCCTGTTAAAGTCTCAAGGGCTTAGTTACTGTGAAAGGCCAGCAAAAAGTACACACCTGCTGGTGTTGTAGACAAATACTGTTTTAGGCGTACTGAATCGCATTGTACTCCCCTCATAAGTGCAAACCACATACTTAAATCTACGTGGTGTACCATTTGGTTCCAATTAAAGTCTTAAGGGCCTAATTACAGTGAAAGGCAATGCAAAAGTACACACCTGCTGGTGTTGTAGACAAATACTGTTTTAAGCATACTGGAACACATTGAACTCCCCTCATAAGTGCATACCAATACCACATACGTACATCAAAGTGGTGTACCATTTTGTTCCTGTTAAAGTCTCAAGGGCCTAGTTACTGTGAAAGGCCAGTCAAAAGTATATGTCACGATGCCGGCTGGCAGGTAGTGGATCCTCTGTGCCAGAGAGGGATTGGCGTGGACCGTGCTAGTGGATCGGTTCTAAGTCACTACTGGTTTTCACCAGAGCCCGCCGCAAAGCGGGATGGACTTGCTGCGGCGGTAGTGACCAGGTCGTATCCACTAGCAACGGCTCAACCTCTCTGACTGCTGAAGATAGGCGCGGTACAAGGGAGTAGACAGAAGCAAGGTCGGACGTAGCAGAAGGTCGGGGCAGGCAGCAAGGATCGTAGTCAGGGGCAACGGCAGGAGGTCTGGAACACAGGCTAGGAACACACAAGGAAACGCTTTCACTGGCACGATGGCAACAAGATCCGGCAAGGGAGTGCAGGGGAAGTGAGGTGATATAGGGAAGTGCACAGGTGAACACACTAATTGGAACCACTGCGCCAATCAGCGGCGCAGTGGCCCTTTAAATCGCAGAGACCCGGCGCGCGCGCGCCCTAGGGAGCGGGGCCGCGCGCGCCGGGACAGGACAGACGGAGAGCGAGTCAGGTACGGAAGCCGGGGTGCGCATCGCGAGCGGGCGCTACCCGCATCGCGAATCGCATCCCGGCTGGAAGCGTAATCGCAGCGCCCCGGGTCAGTGGATCTGACCGGAGCGCTGCAGTGGGGAGAGTGTAGCGAGCGCTCCGGGGAGGAGCGGGGACCCGGAGCGCTCGGCGTAACAGTACCCCCCCCCTTGGGTCTCCCCCTCTTCTTAGAGCCTGAGAACCTGAGGAGCAGACTTTTGTCTAGGATGTTGTCCTCAGGTTCCCAGGATCTCTCTTCTGGACCACAACCCTCCCAATCCACTAAAAAAAAGGTTTTCCCTCTGACCTTCTTAGATGCTAGAATCTCTTTGACAGAGAAGATGTCCGAGGAGCCGGAAACAGGAGTGGGAGGAACAGATTTGGGAGAGAAACGGTTGATGATGAGTGGTTTAAGAAGAGAAACGTGAAAGGCATTAGGAATACGAAGAGAAGGAGGAAGAAGAAGTTTGTAAGAGACAGGATTAATCTGACACAAAATTTTGAAAGGACCAAGATAGCGTGGTCCCAACTTGTAGCTAGGGACACGGAAGCGGACATATTTAGCGGAGAGCCATACTTTGTCTCCAGGGGAAAAAATGGGAGGAGCTCTTCTTTTCTTATCCGCGAACTTCTTCATGCGTGATGACGCCTGTAAGAGAGAATTTTGGGTCTCTCTCCATATGATGGAAAGGTCACGAGAAATTTCATCCACAGCGGGCAGACCAGAGGGCAAGGGGGTAGGGAGGGGGGGAAGAGGGTGACGGCCGTACACCACGAAAAATGGGGATTTGGAGGAAGATTCAGAGACTCGGAAGTTATACGAGAATTCGGCCCATGGAAGGAGATCTGCCCAGTCATCCTGGCGGGAGGAAACAAAATGTCGTAAATAATCACCCAAGACCTGGTTAATTCTTTCTACTTGTCCATTGGATTGGGGATGATATGCAGAAGAAAAATTTAATTTAATCTTGAGTTGTTTACAGAGAGCCCTCCAGAATTTAGACACGAATTGGACGCCTCTATCCGAGACTATCTGTGTGGGCAACCCGTGAAGACGAAAAATGTGTACAAAAAATTGTTTAGCCAAACGAGGCGCTGAAGGAAGACCAGGAAGAGGGATGAAATGTGCCATTTTGGAGAATCGATCAACGACCACCCAAATAACAGTGTTGCCACGGGAAGGGGGTAAATCAGTAATAAAATCCATACCAATCAGAGACCAAGGCTGTTCGGGGACAGGCAGGGGATGAAGAAAACCAGCGGGCTTCTGGCGAGGAGTCTTATCCCGGGCACAGACAGTGCAGGCTCGTACAAAGTCCACAACATCCGTCTCCAGAGTCGGCCACCAATAGAAGCGGGAGATGAGTTGCACAGATTTCTTGATGCCCACATGACCTGCGAGATGGGAGGAGTGACCCCATTTGAGGATTTCGAGGCGTTGGCGTGGAGAAACAAAGGTCTTTCCTGGAGGAGTTTGCCTGATGGAGGCTGGAGAAGTGGAAATCAGGCAGTCAGGAGGAATGATGTGTTGCGGAGAGAGTTCAACCTCCGAGGCATCCGAGGAACGAGAGAGAGCATCGGCCCTAATGTTCTTATCGGCAGGCCGAAAGTGAATTTCAAAATTAAATCGGGCAAAGAACAGAGACCACCGGGCCTGGCGAGGATTCAGCCGTTGGGCAGACTGGAGGTAGGAGAGGTTCTTGTGATCGGTGTAAATAATAACTGGAAATCTTGATCCCTCCAGCAGATGCCTCCTTCCTCAAGTGCTAATTTGATGGCTAGAAGCTCTCGATCCCCGATGGAGTAGTTCCTCTCCGCCGGAGAGAAGGTCCTAGAAAAAAAACCACAAGTGACAGCATGCCCGGAAGAATTTTTTTGTAGGAGAACAGCTCCAGCTCCCACTGAGGAGGCATCAACCTCCAATAGGAAGGGTTTGGAAGGGTCAGGTCTGGAGAGCACGGGAGCCGAAGAAAAGGCAGACTTGAGTCGTTTAAAGGCGTCTTCCGCTTGAGGAGGCCAAGACTTGGGATCGGCATTTTTTTTGGTTAAAGCCACGATAGGAGCCACAACGGTAGAAAAATGTGGAATAAATTGCCTGTAATAATTGGCGAACCCCAAAAAGCGTTGGATGGCACGGAGTCCGGAGGGGCGTGGCCAATCTAAGACGGCAGAGAGTTTGTCTGGATCCATTTGTAGTCCCTGGCCAGAGACCAAGTATCCTAGAAAAGGAAGAGATTGGCATTCAAACAGACATTTCTCAATTTTGGCATAGAGTTGATTGTCACGAAGTCTCTGAAGAACCATACGGACATGCTGGCGGTGTTCTTCTAGATTGGCAGAAAAAATTAGGATATCGTCCAGATATACAACAACACAGGAGTATAAAAGATCACGAAAAATTTCATTAACAAAGTCTTGGAAGACGGCAGGGGCGTTGCACAGGCCAAAGGGCATGACCAGATACTCAAAGTGTCCATCTCTGGTGTTAAATGCCGTTTTCCATTCATCCCCCTCTCTGATGCGGATGAGATTATAAGCACCTCTTAAGTCCAGTTTAGTAAAGATGTGGGCACCCTGGAGGCGATCAAAGAGTTCAGAGATGAGGGGTAGGGGGTAGCGGTTCTTAACCGTGATTTTATTAAGACCGCGGTAGTCAATGCAAGGACGTAGGGAGCCATCTTTTTTGGACACAAAGAAAAATCCGGCTCCGGCAGGAGAGGAGGATTTACGGATAAAGCCCTTTTTTAAATTTTCCTGGACGTATTCAGACATGGCAAGAGTCTCTGGGGCGGACAGAGGATAAATTCTGCCCTGGGGTGGAGTAGTGCCCGGGAGGAGGTCAATAGGACAATCATAAGGCCTGTGAGGAGGTAGAGTCTCAGCTTGTTTTTTGCAGAAAACATCCGCAAAGTCCATATAGGCCTTAGGGAGACCGGTTACTGGAGGAACCACAGAGTCACGGCAAGGGTTACTGGGAACCGGTTTTAGACAGTCCTTGGAACAAGAGGGCCCCCAACTCTTGATCTCCCCAGTGGACCAATCCAGGGTTGGGGAATGAAGTTGAAGCCAGGGAAGTCCAAGGAGAATTTCAGAAGTACAATTGGGGAGGACCAAAAGTTCAATCCTCTCGTGATGAGATCCGATACACATTAGAAGGGGCTCCGTGCGGAAACGTATGGTACAGTCCAATCTTTCATTGTTTACACAATTGATGTAAAGGGGTCTGGCGAGACTGGTCACTGGGATGTTGAACCTGTTGACGAGAGAGGCCAAAATAAAATTTCCTGCAGATCCAGAGTCCAAGAAGGCCAAAGTAGAGAAGGAGAAGGCAGAGGCAGACATCCGCACAGGCACAGTAAGACGTGGAGAAGCAGAGTAGACATCAAGGACTGTCTCACCTTTGTGCGGAGTCAGCGTACGTTTTTCCAGGCGGGGAGGACGGATAGGACAATCCCTCAGCAAGTGTTCGGTACTAGCACAGTACAGGCAGAGATTCTCCATGCGGCGTCGTATCCTCTCTTGAGGTGTCAGGCGAGACCGGTCGACCTGCATAGCCTCCACGGCGGAAGGCACAGGAACGGATTGCAGGGGACCAGAGGAGAGAGGAGCCGAGGAGAAGAAACGCCTCGTGCGAACAGAGTCCATATCTTGGCGGAGCTCCTGACGCCTTTCGGAAAAACGCATGTCAATGCGAGTGGCTAGGTGAATGAGTTCATGTAGATTAGCAGGGATTTCTCGTGCGGCCAGAACATCTTTAATGTTGCTGGATAGGCCTTTTTTAAAGGTCGCGCAGAGGGCCTCATTATTCCAGGATAATTCTGAAGCAAGAGTACGGAATTGTACGGCATACTCGCCAACGGAAGAATTACCCTGGACCAGGTTCAACAGGGCAGTCTCAGCAGAAGAGGCTCGGGCAGGTTCCTCAAAGACACTTCGGATTTCCGAGAAGAAGGAGTGTACAGAGGCAGTGACGGGGTCATTGCGGTCCCAGAGCGGTGTGGCCCAAGACAGGGCTTTTCCAGACAGAAGGCTGACTACGAAAGCCACCTTAGACCTTTCAGTGGGAAACTGGTCCGACATCATCTCCAGATGCAGGGAACATTGGGAAAGAAAGCCACGGCAAAACTTAGAGTCCCCATCAAATTTATCCGGCAAGGATAGGCGTAGACCAGGAGCGGCCACTCGCTGCGGAGGAGGTGCAGGAGCTGGCGGAGGAGATGACTGCTGAAGCTGTGGTAGTAACTGCTGTAGCATAACGGTCAGTTGAGACAGCTGTTGGCCTTGTTGCGCTATCTGTTGTGACTGCTGGGCGACCACCGTGGTGAGGTCAGCGACAACTGGCAGAGGAACTTCAGCGGGATCCATGGCCGGATCTACTGTCACGATGCCGGCTGGCAGGTAGTGGATCCTCTGTGCCAGAGAGGGATTGGCGTGGACCCTGCTAGTGGATCGGTTCTAAGTCACTACTGGTTTTCACCAGAGCCCGCCGCAAAGCGGGATGGACTTGCTGCGGCGGTAGTGACCAGGTCGTATCCACTAGCAACGGCTCAACCTCTCTGACTGCTGAAGATAGGCGCGGTACAAGGGAGTAGACAGAAGCAAGGTCGGACGTAGCAGAAGGTCGGGGCAGGCAGCAAGGATCGTAGTCAGGGGCAACGGCAGGAGGTCTGGAACACAGGATAGGAACACACAAGGAAACGCTTTCACTGGCACGATGGCAACAAGATCCGGCAAGGGAGTGCAGGGGAAGTGAGGTGATATAGGGAAGTGCACAGGTGAACACACTAATTGGAACCACTGCGCCAATCAGCGGCGCAGTGGCCCTTTAAATCGCAGAGACCCGGCGCGCGCGCGCCCTAGGGAGCGGGGCCGCGCGCGCCGGGACAGGACAGACGGAGAGCGAGTCAGGTACGGAAGCCGGGGTGCGCATCGCGAGCGGGCGCTACCCGCATCGCGAATCGCATCCCGGCTGGAAGCGTAATCGCAGTGCCCCGGGTCAGTGGATCTGACCGGAGCGCTGCAGTGGGGAGAGTGTAGCGAGCGCTCCGGGGAGGAGCGGGGACCCGGAGCGCTCGGCGTAACAGTATACACCTGCTGGTGTTGTAGACAAATACTGTTTTCAGTGTATTAAAGAGCATTGTACTCCCCTCATAAGTGCATCTAAGTGGTGTACCCTTTTGTTCCTGTTAAGGTTTTAAGGGCCAAGATACTGTGAAAGGCCATCCACAAGTACATACCTGCTGGTGTTGTAGACAAATACTGTTTTAATTGTACTTAAGCGCATTCTACTCCCCTCATAAGTGCATGGCAAATACGTACATCTAAGTGGTGTACCATTTTGTTCCTGTTAAAGTCTTAAGGGCCAAGATACTGTGAAAGGCCAGCCAAAAGTACACACCTGCTGTTGTTGTAGACAAATACTGTTTTAACCCCTTAAGGACCCAGCCAATTTTCACTGTAGGGCCCGGCCATTTTTTGAACATCTGACCACTTTCACTTTAAGCATTAATAGCTCTGGGATGCTTTTACCTTTCATTCTGATTCCAAGATAGTTTTTTCGTGACATATTCTACTTTATGTTAGCGGTAAAATGTTGTCGATACTTGCATCGTTTCTTGGTGACAAATTTCAAAATTTGATGAAAAAATTGAAAATTTTGCATTTTTTTTTACTTTGAAGCTCTCTGCTTATAAGGAAAATGAATATTCCAAATAAATTATATATTGATTCACATATACAACATGTCTACTTTATGATTGCATCATGAAGTTGACATGTTTTTACTTTTGGAAGACATCAGAGGGCTTCAAAGTATGGCAGCAATTTTCAAATTTTTCACAAAATTTTCTAAATCGAAATTTTTCAGGGACCAGTTCTGTTTTGAAGTGGATTTGAAGGGCCTTCTTATTAGAAATACCCCATAAATGACCCCATTATAAAAACTGCACCCCACAAAGTATTCAAAATGGCATTCAAAAGGTTTGTTAACCCTTTAGGTGTTTCACAGTAATAGCAGCAAATTGATTGAGAAAATTCAAAATCTTAATTTTTTACACTGGCATGTTCTTGTAGACCCAGTTTTTGAATTTTTACAAGGGGTAAAAGAAGAGAAATCTTCCTAAAATGTGTAACCCAATTTCTCTCGAGTAAGGAAATACCTCATATGTGTATGTCAAGTGTTCGGCGGGTTCACTAGAGGGCTCAGAAGGGAAGGAGCGACAGTGGGATTTTGGAGAGTGAGTTTTTCTGAAATTGTTTTTGTGGGGCATGTCGCATTTAGGAAGCCCCTATGGTGCCAGAACAGAAAAAAAAAACATGGCATACTATTTTGGAAACTACACCCCTCAAGGCACGTAACAAGAGGTCCAGTTAGCCTTAACACCCACAGGTGTTTCACAACTTTCTGTTAAAGTTGGATGTGTAAATTATAATTTTTTTTTTCCACTAAAATGCTAGTTTTCCCCCAAATTTAAAATTTTTACAAGGGATAATAGGACAAAATGCCCCACAAAATGTGTAACCCCATCTCTTATGAGTTTGGAAATACCCCATGTGTGGACGTCAAGTGCTCTGCTGGCGCACTACAATGCTCAGAAGAGAAGGAGTCACATTTGGCTTTTGAAAAGCGAATTTTGCTGAAATGGTTTTTGGAGGTCATGTCGCATTTAGGAAGCCCCTATGGTGCCAGGACAGCAAAAAAAAAAAAACACATGGCATATTATTTTGGAAACTACACCCCTCAAGGAACGCAACAAGGGGTACAGTGAGCCTTAACACCTCACAGGTGTTTGATGACTTTTTGTTAAAGTCGGATGTGTAAATGAAAAAAAAAATTTTTTCACTAAAATGCTGGTTTTAAGGGTAATAAGAGAAAATGACCTCCAAAATCTGTAACCCCATCTCTTCTGAGTATGGAAATACCCAATGTGTGGATGTCAAGTGCTCTGCTGGCGCACTACACTGCTCAGAAGAGGAGCGCCATTGAGCTTTTGGAGACAGAATTCATTTGGAATAGAAGTCGGGGGCCATGTGCGTTTACAAAGCCCCCCCGTGGTGCCAGAACAGTGGAACCCCCCACATATGACCCCATTTTGGAAACTACACCCCTCCCAGAATTTAATAAGGGGTGCAGTGAGTATTTACACCCCACTGGCGTTTGACAGAGCTTTGGAACAGTGGGCTGTGCAAATGAAAAATTTTATTTTTCCTTTTCACGGACCACTGTTCCAAAAATCTGTCAGACACCTGTGGGGCGTAAATGCTCACTGTACCCCTTATTACATTACATGAGGGGTGCAGTTTCCAAAATGGGGTCACATGTGGGGGGGGGGGTCCATTGTTCTGGCTCTATGGTGGCTTTGTAAAAACACGTGGCCTTCAATTCCGGACAAATTTTCTCTTCAAAATCCCAATGGAGCTCCTTCTCTTCTGAGCATTGTAGTGCGCTAGCAGAGCACTTTGCATCCACATATGGGGTTTTGCTCTTATTCAGAGGAAATCGGGTTACAAATTTTGGGGGGGCTTTTTTTCCTATTTTTCCTTATGAAAATGAAAAATTTTGGGTAACACCAGCATTTTAGTGAATTTTTATTTATTTATTTATTTTTCCATCCAACTTTGAAGAATTTTCATTAAACACCTGTGGGGTGTTAAGGCTCACTATACCTCTTGTTACGTTCCGTGAGGGATGTAGTTTCCAAAATGGGGTCACATGTGGGTATTTTTTTTTGCCTTTATGACAGAACCGCTGTAAAATCAGCCACCCCTGGGAAAATCACCAATTTAGGCTTCAAATGTACATAGTGCGCTCTCACTCCTGAGCCTTGTTGTGCGCCCGCAGAGCATTTTACGCCCACATATGGGGTATTTCCGTACTCAGGAGAAATTTTGTTACTAATTTTGGGGGTCTTTTTTTCCTTTTAACACTTGTGAAAATAAAAAGTATGGGGCAACACCAGCATGTTAGTGTAATTTTTTTTATTTTTTTACACTAACAGGCTGGTGTAGCCCCCAACTTTTCCTTTTCGTAAGGGGTAAAAGGAGAAAAAGCCCCCCAAAATTTGTAGTGCAATTTCTCCCAGGTATGGAAATACCCCATATGTGGCCCTAAACTGTTTCCTTGAAATACGAAAGGGTTCCGAAATGAGAGAGCTCCATGCGCATTTGAGGACTAAATTAGGGATTGCATAGGGGTGGACATAGGGGTATTCTACGCCAGTGATTCCCAAACAGGGTGCCTCCAGCTGTTGCTAAACTCCCAGCATGCCTGGACAGTCAGTGGCTGTGCGGAAATGCTGGGAGTTGTTGTTTTGCAACAGCTGGAGGCTTCGTTTTGGAAACACTGCCGTACAATACGTTTTTCATTTTTATTGGGGGGACAGTGTAAAAGGTGTATATGTAGTGTTTTACCCTTTATTATGTGTTAGTGTAGTGTAGTGTTTTTAGGGTACGTTCACACTGGCAGAGGTTTACAGTGAGCTTCCCGCTAGGAATTTGCGCTGCGGCGAAAAATTTGCCGCAGCTCATACTTGAAGCAGGAAACTTACTGTAGACCTGCCCATGTGAATGTACCCTGTACGTTCACATGTGGGGGGTAAACCTCCAGCTGTTTCAAAACTACAACTCCCAGCATGTACTGACAGATCGTGCATGCTGTGAGATGTCGTTTTGCAACAGCTGGAGGCACACTGGTTGGAAAACCTTCAGTTAGGTTCTGTTACCTAACTCAGTATTTTCCAACCAGTGTGCCTCCAGCTGTTGCAAAACTACAACTCCCAGCATGTACTGATCGCTGAAGTGCATGCTGGGAGATGTAGTTATGCAACAGCTGGAGCTATGCAACTACAACTCCCAGCATGCCAAGACAGCTGTTTGCTGTTTGGGCATGCTGAGATTTGCAGTTTTGCAACATCTGGAGTGCTACAGTTAGAGACCACTGCACTGTGATCTCCAAACTGTGGACCTCCAGATATTGCAAAACTACAAATCCCAGCTTGCACAGACAGCAAACTGCTATGTGGGCATGCTAGGAGTTGTAGTTTTGCAAGATCTAGAGGGCAGTTTAGAGATCACTGTGCAGTGGTCCCTAAACTGTAGACCTCCAGCTGTTGCAAAGCTGCAAATCCCAGCATGCCCAAACAGCTGTCTGGGCATGCTGGGAGTTGTAGTTTTGCAACATCTGGAGGGCTACAGTCTCAGACTGTAGCCCTCTAGATGTTGCTAGGCAACTTACCGGCTTCCATCGGATCCAGGGAGGCGACTCTTCTGCTACACGATATGCCGCCCGCGCCGATTATCGTCGCTGATCGCGTCCCGAAGCCTCCACCGACGGGTAAGTGGATCTTCGGCGCCCAGTCCCCTTCGGTTTCCCGTTCTGCCCCCCCTATTGGGAGTGGGCAGGACGGGGAAAACTAAAGTTAACTACGCCGCCCCTGATCTGCTATTGTTGGTCGCGTCTAGACCACCAATGGCAGGGATAGGAGGGGTGGCACCCCTGCCACCTCACTCCTATCCCTTCAGGGGGATCATGGGTGTCATGGACAACCGCAATCCCCCTTATATTCCGGGTCACCGGGTCACCATAGACCCGTAGGACCCAGAATCGGCCCAAATCGCAAGTGTGAATTCACTTGCGATTTGCGCCGATCGCTGACATGGGTGGGTCTGATGACCCCCCTGGGCATTTGCGCGGGGTGCCTGCTGATAGATATCAGCAGTCACCCTGGTCCGGTCCCCGCCCGGCGTGCAGCGGGGACAAAAATTCCCATGGGCGTAAAGGTACGCACTGGGTCCTTAAGACCTAGGTACACAAGGCGTATCAATACGCCCTGGGTCCTGTACGGGTTAAGCGTAGTGGAGCGCATTGTACACCTCTCATAAGTGCATACTACATACGTATATCTAAGTGGTGTACCATTTTGTTCCTGCTAAAGTATTAAGGCCCTAATTATTGTGAAAGGCAAGGCAAATGTACTCACCAGCTGATGGTGTAGACAAATACTGTTTTAAGCATATATGCACTCAGCATGTCAGGCAGAGAAGTGCCAGGATGTGCACAGTAGAGTGGCAGAGGCCTAAATTCATCAGGCAGAGGTCACAGCAGACTAGGGGCGAGCAGCAGCAGGAGTTGCAATGAGAGGCCTTAGCTCCTGGTAACAGCTAGCGGTAGTGTCTCGACCAGCAACCCATCTGCTGTCATCGATTGGTTAACACGGTCATCCACTAAATCATTGGTGGGTTTCTCAGACGAGTCCGCCCGCAGGAACTCCGGCTAGGACTGCACATATTTATAATTGTGGACCTGAGGAAGGCGCCAGCGAGCGCCGAAACGTGTTGTCCTGTTTTTACTGTCTTGACTTCTTTTTTCAATAAAAGTTAATCCTGCATAAGGGCTGGCTCATACCATTTCTTGACTCCAACCTTCGCCATCTGACAGCAGCCCTCTCAACATACCCCCCATTTTTACTCCTCCAACTTTGCGGGTTTCTCAGACACAACCCTCAGTTGGCATGGCCCGGGAGCAATCTCTATTCTCCCATTGCCTCTGTCCTATGCTGTTCCCTCCCCCACAGAAGTATCTTATGTTACGGGTTCACCTCCACTATTTAGTTAGGACGATCTAATAGAGGACAGTCATCAGTTACTGCCCAGCCAAGAAGTGGAGGAGACATCTGCCACTTCCTCCGCTTGGTGGGCAAGTAGTGATGAGGAGAGTGGTGTGGGAGGTGGTGTTGCGAGCATTCAGGCTCCTGAAGCAAAAACTATTGAGGGACCTGAGGAGGACATCAGTGATGTGCAGACACAACTCGATGATGATGAAGCCGATCACTAGAGATGAGCGAACTTTCCAAAAATTCGATTCGGCCGATTCGCCGAATTTTCCCGAAAAGTTTGTTTCGATCCGAATTTATTCGTGGCAAATCGATATTAAAAAAGGCTATTTCTAGCCTACATACAGCCTCTATAGGGGTATAGAACACTTTGCTGTGTCCTAAAAAGCATATGGAGTGTGCTGGGGTAGTGAAATAATACTGTTATTCAGAATAGCATGCAGATTACCGGCATCGCTCTTAGAATCACTGCCGCACAGCAGCACAATGACAGAGCCTGGTGGTGGCATCAGTGTCAGGAGACCATATAGTGACTGAATGACATAGCATGGACATGTTGGCAGCAAGAGGAGACCATTTAGTGGCTGAATGGCACAGCGTGGAGTTGGCTGATGCACTAGTACACTACACACCAGGGCTTCACAATCCCCCCCAAAAAAACAACACAATATATGAAATTTTTGACAAAGATTTCTCATGGGTAGCACCCGCTATCCAAAAATTTGAAATTAACAGACCCAGGCCCCCACCTCTGCTGCATCAGTAACCTATACATTGCCTGAAGGACACAGCCTGGGGTTGGCAGATGCACCAGTACACACCAGGGCTTCACAATCCCCCCTCCAAAATCAACACAATGAGAAATTTTTGTCAAAGATTTCTCATTGGTAGTACCCTCTATCCAAAAAAATTGAAATTTCCAGAACCAGGCCCCACCCCTGTGGCATCAGTAACCCATATATTGCCTGCATGACACAGCCTGGAGTTGGCTGATGCAAGAGTACACACCAGGGCTTCACAATCCCCCCCAAAAAAACAACACAATATATGAAATTTTTGACAAAGATTTCTCATAGGTAGCACCCGCTATCCAAAAATTAGAAATTTCCAGAACCTGGCCCCACCCCTGCGGCATCAGTAATCCATATATTGCCTGCATGACACAGCCTGGAGTTGGCTGATGCAAGAGTACACACCAGGGCTTCACAATCCCCCCCCAAAAAACAACACAATATATGACATTTTTGACAAAGATTTCTCATAGGTATCACACGCTATCCAAAAATTCGAAATTTCCAGAACCAGGCCCCACCCCTGCGGCATCAGTAACCCATATATTGCCTGCATGACACAGCCTGGAGTTGGCTGATGCAAGAGTACACGCCAGGGCTTCACAATCCCCCCAAAAAAACAACACAATATATGAAATGTTTGACAAAGATGTCTCATAGGTAGCACCCGCTATCCAAAAATTAGAAATTTCCAGACCCAGGCCCCACCTCTGTGGCATCAGGAACCCATATATTGCCTGAAGGACACAGCCTGGAGTTGGCTGATGCACCAGTAAACACCAGGGCTTCACAGTCCCCCCTCCAAAATCAACACAATGAGACATTTTTGTCAAAGATTTCTCATAGGTAGCACCGCTATCCAAAAATTCAAAATTTCCAGACCCAGGCCCCACCTCTGCGGCATCAGGTACCCATATATTGCCTGAAGGACACAGCCTGGAGTTGGCTGATGCACCAGTACACACTCGGGCTTCACAATCCCCTCCAAAAAACAACAACATTTTAGAAATTTTTTAAAGAAATACCTTTGTGTAAGAACAAGCGCATATCCAACAGTTCACAAGACTCTATAATGCAGGACAGTGGACCACCCAAAGACATTCTTCTCAAAAATAATAAACCACACAATGTTTGACATTTTTTTTGCAAAAATTAATTCAATATGTGTGTAAGCGCATCTGTCTCCAAAAGATCAGATCACCAAAGGACTTTTTTTCGCCCAAAATTATGAAGCAAAGTTAATCCCTGTCCATATTTTTATTATTTTTTTCATTAAAAAATCACACGCAACAAGCGTTCCGTTGTATAACGATTAGCATTCTGGAAAATTCAATTTTATTACTGATAAAATTATCAGTAAATAAAAAAAAAAACACTACCCAAGAGTGTTTAATTACCCCATTAATTGCACCAGGAGCAGTCAAGAGTAGGCCTCAGCAGTACCCAAGAGGCTTTAATAACCCCCTACCTTTGCACGATCAATTGCAAGATCGAGCAATACCAGGTGTGTTATGCCCTCTGATTTCCTGGGCCGCAGGCGCGCTCCACTGAACGGATTAGCGTGTCTCTATCTTTCATCGACCGGTG
Source organism: Hyla sarda (assembly GCF_029499605.1). Classification (NCBI taxonomy): domain Eukaryota; kingdom Metazoa; phylum Chordata; class Amphibia; order Anura; family Hylidae; genus Hyla; species Hyla sarda. The sequence goes on along the minus strand of NC_079192.1, from coordinate 375,233,105 downwards.
CTGGTAACCCGCTAACTCCCGGAAAGGTAAGCTGCCACAAAGCAGGTGGTCTCCCCCGGGCACGTTTGGCTCCAGAATTTCCACTACTGCCACACTACGCTGACTGCCAACCGTGCTACCGCCTTGCTGACTCAAGGGCAACCTGCAACTCTCTTCTCCCGATGATGATCTTCTCCTGAGATCGAGCAATAACAGGTATGTTATGCCCTCAGATGTCCGGGGCCGCAGGTGCGCTCCACTGAATGGATTATGGTGTGTCCATCTTTTTTATAGCACCCGCAATCCAAAAATTTTAAATTCCCAGACCCAGGCCCCACCTCTGCGGCATCAGGAACCCATTTATTGCCTGAAGGACACAGCCTGGAGTTGGCTGATGCACCAGTACACACAGGGCTTCACAATCAGCCCCAAAATCAACAAAATTGTATAATTTTTTTTTTAATGTACAACTTTGTGTAAGCACAAGCGCATATCCAACATTTCAGAAGACTCTATAAGGCAGGACGGTTGACCACTCAAAGACTTTCTTCTCAAAAATAATGAACCTCACAATTGTTGAATAAAAAAAAATATATTTAATTCCTAGACCCAGGCCCCACCTTAGCTGCATCAGTAACCCATAGATTGCCTGAAAGACACAGCCTGGAGTTGGCTTATGCACGAGTACACACCCGGGCTTCACAATCCACCCCAAAAAAATGCAAATTTTTTTTAAAATTGTCTAACAAAATACCTTTTTGTTAAAACAAGCGCATATACAGCAGTTCAGAAGACTCTATAATGCAGGACGGTGGACCACCCAAAGACATTCTTCTATAATATAATAAATCACACAATATGTTTTTTTTTTTTTTTTTTTATAATTGAAATTCCGCGACCAAGGCCCCACCTCTGCTGCATCAGTAACCCATATATTGCCTAACGGACACAGATTGGAGGTGACTGATGCACGAGTACACACTACACACCCATCACCCGGGCTTCCCAATCCACCCCAAAAAAACGCAACATTTTATCGAAATTGTCTGACAAAATACCTTTTTTTTTTTTAAAACAAGCGCATATACAGCAGTTCAGAAGACTCTATAATGCAGGACGGGGGACCACCCAAAGACATTCTTCTATAATATAATAAACCACACAATATGTTCAATTTTTTTAAATAATTGAAATTCCAAGGCCCCACCTCTGCTGCATCAGTAACCCATAAATTGCCTAACGGACACAGACTGGAGTTGACTGATGCACGAGTACACACTACACACCCGTCACCCGGGCTTCACAATCCACAACAAAAAAACGCAAATTTTTTCAAAATTGTCTGACAAAATAACTTTTTGTTAAAGCAAGCACATATACAGCAGTTCAGAAGACTCTATAATGCAGGACGGGGGACCACCCAAAGACGTTCTTCTATAATGTAATAAACCACACAATCTGTTCAATTTTTTAAATAATTGAAATTCCAAGACCAAGGCTCCACCTCTGCTGCATCAGTAACCTATATATTGCCTAACGGACACAAACTGGAGTTGACTGATGCACGAGTACACACTACACATCCATCACCAAGACTTCACAATCCACCCCAAAAATCCACAATATTTTATCGAAATTGTCTGACAAAATACCTATTTTTTTTAAAAACAAGCGCATATACAGCAGTTCAGAAGACTCTATAATGCAGGACGGTGGACTACCCAAAGACATTCTTCTATAATATAATAAACCACACAATATGTTAAATTTTGTTAAATAATTGAAATTCCAAGACCAAGGCCCCACCTCTGCTGCATCAGTAACCCATATATTGCCTAACGGACACAGACTGGAGTTGACTGATGCACAAGTACACACTACACACCCGCCACCCGGGCTAGCTGTGATAGCTGTCACGCCCCCTCCCGTAGGCTTGTGTTGAAGGTCGGAGTGTGACGTCACACGGGGGCGGAAGCGTGACGTCACACGCCGCCGGCCCGGTGGTCGCCTGTAATCAGTCCCGGAGCAAACACACTCCGGGGACTGATTACAAACAGGGTGCCGCGTGCATGATCCCAGGGGTCCCCAGCAGCGGGACTCCCGCGATCAGGCATCTTATTCCCTATCCTTTGGATAGGGGAAACGATGTGTAAGCACCGGAGAACCCCTTTAAGACCATTGGGGTAGAATGACCATGGTACCACACAAATACTTCAAAAATATGGATAGCGCTAAACATATTTAAGGCGCTGTTCCCCATTTACAGACATTCCTCTGCATCAGACCACAAGTAAGTACTGACGATATGCATTACGTAAAACATAACTTTTAATAATATTCTTAGGATAAAATGTGTACCCTATTTTTTTTTTTTTTAATCAAACAAAAGGAAAGGTGTGCAAAAAACACAATGTGCAACCTACACCACCAAGTATTGATGTGATGCAAAGACCTCCAAAAGGTGAAAGGGAACAACGTATTGTCCTTTGTAACTAGTGGGGTTAAAAACTTCCCCTGTAAGGCCCTACTCTCGCATTATTAATTCCCTTCTTGGCAAGTGTTACTTGCCCTAAAAAGGGCGGCCCCAACTGGGGAACCTCTCCCTATTTCCCCCTACAAACACTGCCATTTTCCAGGGTTTTTAGGTGGAACTAGAGAGTTTCCTGTATGGGACCACCCTTTTTAGGGTGAGGAACACTTGCCAAGAAGGGAATTAATAATGCGAGAGTAGGGCCTTACAGTGGAAGTTTTTACCCCCACTTACAACAATGGACAATACGTTGTTCCCTTCCATATTTTCAAGGAAAGTGTTACTCGCCCTAAAAAGGACAGCCCCCCCAATCCCTATTTCCACCTAAAAAGCCTGGTAAATGGCAGAGTTTTTAGGTGGAAATAGGGAGAGGTTCCTGTGTGGGGCCACCCTTTTTAGCGCAAGTAACACTTGCCAAGAAGGGAATTAATAATGCGAGAATAGGGCCTTACAGGGGAAGTTTTTACCCCCAAAAGTTACAACTATACATTGTTCCCTTCCAGATTTTAGAGGTCTTTGCATCACATCAATACTTGGTGTTGTAGGTGGCACATGGTGTTTTTTGCACACCTTTCCTTTTGTTTGATTCCCCCAAAAAATTTTTGGGTACAAATATTTTATCCTAAGCATATTATTAAAAGTTTTACATAATGTACGGTATCCATTTTAGGACAACGTCAGTCGTCAGACATAACTCCGTCCTCTGTCAGGTTAAAACGGTGTCCCGCCTCCTCCCTCGGACCAATCCCTGTCAGTCGTCAGCCACAAATCCGTCCTCCCTCAGGTGAAACAGCATCCCGGCTCCTCCCTCGGACCAATCGCCGTCAGCCGCTACTCGGTTCTTCGTTATGTGAAATAGCGTCCCGCCTCCTCCCTCACACCAATCGCTGTCCTCCTTCAGCCACAACTCCATCCTCCCTCATCCGAAACTCTGTCATCCAAAACGCCATCATGCCTCAGAAAATTCTCCCTCAAACGTAACTTCCTGCCGCATAGCAGAGCCGACGTTGCACGCATTGTATAGCAGAGTCGAAACTGTGAAACTTGCACGTGTATACTACAGACACTACATGTGCTACAGAGTCTGTATAGCAGAGCCGACATTGAATAGGGTGCACAGCAGAACCCGTATAGCAGAGAGCCGACACTGACTCCGCTCTGCTACACGGCAGGAAAGTTTTTCATCTGAGGGATGAAGGAGTTTCGGATGAGAGACTAGGATGACAAAGGAGGGAGGAGGGAGTTGCAGCTGACGCCTGACAGAGATTGGCCCAAGGGAGGAGGCAGGACGCCGTTTCACCTGACAACTCACAATGTCCTAAATTGGACAACGTAGTAATGCATATTCTCAATACTTTTACTTTTAACACTTTTACAAAAGAGACCGTTTTCTTCTGCCTACCTGCCTCAGCTACTATTGTGATCTTGCCACCCACCTGTTGCCACACATCTGATGCCAAGTTCTCCTTTTTTCCCCCACCTTCCTCACCGGGTACTGGTATTGCCACTCACCACACCTCTCTGTCGCCGGGTCACTTTCAGGACTCCTGATGCTGCTGCTGCCACCTCCAGGCTGTCTCATTCTGCCACCATATGTTCTCCTCGTGCTGATACCACCTCCAGGCTGTCTCATTCATTCCCCATATTTTCTTCTCATGCTGATGCCACATCCAGGCTTTCTCATTCTGCCACCATATGTTCTCCTGATGCAAGCTCCATGCTGTCTCATTCTACCACCATAAGTTATCATGCTGATGCCAACTCCATGCTGTGTCATTAAGCCACTATATGGTCTCCTCATGCTGCCGCCAACTCCAGACTGTGTCATTCAGCCACTATATGGTCTCCTCATGCTTCCGCCACCTCCAGGCTGTGTCATTCAGTCGCTATATGTTCCCCTTGTGCTGATGACACCTCCCGGCTGTCTCATTCTGCCAGCATATGTTCTCCTCGTGATGATGCCACCTCCAGGCTGTCTCATTTTTCCACCATATGTTCTCCTCGTGCTGATGCCACCTCCAGGCTGTGTCATTCAGCCACTATATAGTCTCCTCATGCTTCCGCCACCTCCAGGCTTTGTCAATAAGCCACGATATGGTCTCCTCATGCTGCCGCCAACTCCAGGCTGTGTCATTCAGCCGCTATATGTTCCCCTTGTGCTGATGACACCTCCCGGCTGTCTCATTCTCCCACCATATGTTTTCCTGATGCTGATGCCACCTCCACGCTGTGTCATTCAGACACTATATGGTCTCCTCATGCTGCCGCCAACTCCAGGCTGTGTCATTCAGCCACTATATGGTCTCCTCATGCTTCCGCCACCTCCAGGCTGTCTCATTTTTCCACCATATGTTCTCCTCGTGCTGATGCCACCTCCAGGCTGTGTCATTCAGCCACTATATGGTCTCCTCATGCTTCCGCCACCTCCAGGCTGTGTCATTCAGCCACTATATGTTCTCCTCATGCTGCCACCAATTCCAGGCTTTGTCAATAAGCCACGATATGGTCTCCTCATGCTGCCGCCAACTCCAGGCTGTGTCATTTAGCCATTATATGGTCTCCTTATGCTGTCGCCACCTCTACTCTGTGTCATTCAGGCACTATATTGTCTCCTCATGCTGCCGCCACCTCCATGATGTGTCATTTAGCCACTATATGGTCTCCTCATGCTGCCGCCAACTCCAGGCTGTGTCATTCAGCCACTATATGGTCTCCTCATGCTTCCGCCACCTCCAGGCTGTGTCATTCAGCCACTATATGTTCTCCTCATACTGCCGACAATACCAGGCTGTGTCATTAAGCCACTATATGGTCTCCTCATACTGTCGCCACCTCTACGCTGTGTAATTCAGGCACTATATTGCCTCCTCATGCTGCCGCCACCTTCATGCTGTGTCATTTAGCCACTCTATTGTCTCCTCATACTGATGCCACCTCCAGGCTCTGTCATTGTGCTGCTCCGGGACAGTGATTTTAATAGCAACCTCTCTGATATACATCTCTGATGTATAACAGTATTATTTCACTATCCCAGCACACACCCTATGTGTTTTACAGCAAGGCAAAGGTTTTTACACCCCTATTGAGGGTCTCTGTAGGCCAGAAATAGCCATTTTTAATAGCGATTCACCGCAAATAATTTTGTACCGAAAAAATTTTTTGGCAATATTCAGCAAATTGTCTGAATTGAATTTTTCAGAAATTCTCTCATCTCCAGTTATGGACCTACTGTTGGATGGTAATAAGTATGAGGTCTTACCATCCGACCCTACAGGAAGATACTTGAAGGAAATCAGGAAGCTGTTGACAGACGCCCAAGACAGGGGCCTAATATCAAATCAGGAGCACAAATTTATGTTTAATGCACACCCCACAATTTATTTCTACTTTTTATGTACTTCCAAAGACTCACAAATCAATGAACCTGATTAGAGACGGACTAATTGTATCGGGAAATGACTGCCTCACACTAGGTCTAGTCAATACTTGGACAATATTTTGGCACCATTTCTCAATGCTTTACTTTCACATATAAGGGACACTAAAGACACATTACTCAAGATCCAAAATATTACTGTCACTGAAGCAACTTTATTAGTTAGTCTTGATGTTGAAAGCTAATATAGCAACATCAGACATACTTTAGCTTCCAAGGGGGTGTACATTTCTTGAGCACTAGAAGTATAGCTTTGTATTGCAGCTTTTGGATTTTGTCTTAACCTCTTAAGGACTGAGTGTTTTTCAGTTTTTGCACTTCCGTTTTTTCCTCCTTACCTTTAAAAAATCATAATTCTTTCAATTTTGCGTCGAAAAATCCACATGATGGCTTATTTTTTTCCACCACCAATTCTACTTTGTAATGACATCAGTAATTTTACCCAAAAATCTACAGCGAAACGGAAAAAAAATCATTGTGCGACAAAATTGAAGAAAAAACACAATTTTGTAACTTCTGGGGGCTTTTGTTTCTACGCAGTACATTTTTCAGTAAAAATGACACCTTCTCTTTATTCTGTTGGAACATATGATTAAAATGATACCCTACTTATATGGGTTTGATTTTGTCGTACTCCTGGAAAAAATCATAACTACAAGCACAAAAATGTATACTTTTAAAATCATCATCTTCTGACCACTATTTCTTTTTTATTTTTCAGCATAAGGGGCGGTATGAGGGCTAATTTTTTGCACCATGATCTGAAGTTTTTAGCGGTACCATTATTGTATTGATCGGACTTTTTGATCACTTTTTATTTATTTATTTTTTCATTATATAATAAGTGACCAAAAATGTGCTATTTTGGACTTTGGAATTTTTTTGCGCATACGCTATTGACGGTGCAGTTTAATTAACAATATATTTTTATAATTAGGACATTTCGGCATGCGGAGCAGTTTACTTTCACTTTAGACGCAGCGATCAACTTTGAACGCTGCATCTAAAGGGTTACTAGCGCAGCACCGTGCTCAGTGCCACACGCTATTAACCACGGGTCCCAGCCATTGTTAGAGGCCTGGCCCGACCTGCTATGACACGGGGCCACGACGTGGCCCTGCGTTATAGAAAGGGAGTGGACTCAGGGCGTACAGGTGCGTCCTTAAGGGATTAAATTACTATTATTTTTTATTTAATGGCACCTTTTTATCACCAGAGACAAGGCACTGCTATGGGGGCTTTCTGTGCTCCTGATTATGCAAATTTGTTTTTGGAGACACATTTAGTTTTTTCACTGAACCCATTTTATTCTGAGGACATTATATTCATAACGTCCTTATTTTGTGGCATGGACAAGTGTCTTTGTTTACATAGTTTGTCAACAAATTAAATGATAATGACATAGGCATGGCTTTTTCATATGAATTGGCGGTCGTTTAATCAACTTCCTGGACCTCCACATCTACATTGACAATCATCAACAATTACAGACCAAAATATACAGGAAACCTACATCAGTCAACTCTTTCCTGCATTGGGAGAGCTGGCATCCAGGCTTGTTAAAGAATAATATCCCCATAGGACAATATTTGAGAGCTAGACGGAATTGCTCAGAGGAAGGCTCCTTCATCCAAGAAAGTGGGGAACTATAAAAATGCTTTAGGCAAAGGGGTTACCCAAAGAAATACCTTAAAACAGCTTTTCAGAGAGCCAAGGATAGTAACCGAGATGATATGCTCACACAGGATAGGAGAACACAGGATAGTGTTACAACACAACTATCACAACCCATACAATGTATAGGAACCTATGACGGGTACACTGATCAAATTATGAGCATTCTACGCCAATAGTGGCATGTCCTCTCCAGATATCCTGACTTGAAGGAGGCAGTAGGGAGCAGACCTCAGGTGACATTTTGTCAGGGGCCAAACTGAGAAATATACTGGTGCATAGCCATTTGACACAAGAATAGGGTCCTGAACCATGGCTAGGAAATCGAGTGATACGAAGCTGTAGCTATCGAAGCTGTTTGTTCTGTCAATACCAACCCAGGATCACGAGATTCACTAGTCCATATGGCAAGAGAATATATGAGATAAGACAGTTCCTTAACTGTCGAGCGCAAAATGTTATTTATGGAGCCTGTTGCAAATGTCCCAAAATATATGTTTGAAAAACAACCCAGGAATTGAGATGGTGCTTCTCCCAACATTTGAGCAACAGCAGGACACATGCTGATACCGCTATTGCGAGACATATACATGCAAGTCATCATGGGAGGATGCAAGACCTCAGGTTCTGGGGTTCTTGACATATGAGATTGGGCCCTAGGAAGGACAACATAGAGAAAATATCACTGATGGTGGATATACAGGCTTAATATGTTCATTCTAAACCATGCTCTTAGGCATACAAAGTGAGGTCAGAAACTAAGTCCCGATTATCAAATACTGGGCATGCGTTAACATTGAGGTTGCACATCCTAAGTGCTCAGAGACTAAGTCCCGAATGATAACTACTGGGCATGCGCGAACATTGCGGCTATCAAACATAGGCGCGGTGTGAGAATAAGACGTGAGACATAGCACTGATGATGTAAATAGCCTCACGGAATGTCATTGGATGCCAGGACTTCTGAGACTTACGTAATAGGTGAGTTTAGATGTTTCACTACCCACTAATGGTCATCTAATTAAGAAATGACGTAAGCTAACAGCATAGTGGTTGATTTGATTGGTAATGGAACTGACGTAAGGTTGAAATACATGATAAATAGATCGCGCTACATGCCGCACTTATCACTGTCCATTACCATGCTGAAGATGTTGTGGTTCGCAACGAAACATGTATAGGGGGCGAGTGTATAGATATTTTAAGATTGTCTGACAAGCTGGCATGTGTCACAGAGCACTGCAGGCTCTGGTGATAGGAATATATTAACTGGTGCCTTCCAGCAAGTCAATTCACTAGCCAGCATAAGCTATAGCTTTTTAATAAAGTGATATCCAGAGATTTTATAATGAAACAATAAAATTGCAAGTTTTAGGGGTGGGAATATTATTTAGTTTTTTTGTTTTTTTACCCCTGGCAGCTGCCCGCGGGTTTGGTATTCATTGTCTAAGGGCCTCTGACCTACCCCTGGGGTTCTTTTGGTAGTAACTTTTGAAGAGACCATAGACCGTTTGGAATATTTCAAAAAAATCTAATGCATTTCTGGTTGTTAATCTACTGATTTAGACCATCTAGTGCTGTATGACAAACCTATATATCTAATTGGTTATATGAAATTAATTTTAAAAACTAAACAACACCTTTAAAATAGACATTTAATTTTTTACCTCAATAAGTACTTTCCCGTGCAGTTAAAACTAGCTTTTTTCTAGCTCACAAAAAATTCCTGGCAAGAAAATATATTGACTTTATGACTACAAGGCAAATTACTCTTTGTGGAAATCTCCATGATGCATTTCAGACATTATAGAATTTTGTATTCAATTGATTTAAACAATGACTACAGAGCCGCTACGGTTCAGTGTTCGGCTGTCAGAATGGTATCATTATCTCTATGCTTTTTCAGCAGAGCTTTTCACATCATCCAGAACATATTGTTTTCCTGTCTCTCCAGAAGTGCTCTGAGCTTTTAGTGCTACCTTGGCTGTGTAGGTGAATGAATACTTAATTTGATCCTCCATAACAATTGCAAAGCTCAATGTTACTCCTATACTGTCATATCAACATTCTCACAGTATCCTACAAATAACTGCTTGTGTCCTCCAAAGAGGAGCGATGACTAATATTTATGCAATCCGGCTGCACAAGGTTCATCCATGGATTGTTATATCAAAGCATTTTCTTGAGGTATTTTTTTTAACATATATACCTCAAGCAATTGTTCTATTCTTTGCATTTTTTTCAAGCCTTGTCACTTTTGACAGGTAATTTTTAAAGTATTTTGATGTATCCGCTTTTAAAGAAAATTGAGTGTCCTCTGACAAAAAAAAATTGTAATTATTTTTTTTTTTTTTTTTACACATAAATATAACCTAATTCTGAAAGAGTTTTCCTAACTTAAAATATTGCCAGAGATGAACAGTACTTGCAGAGACTGGGTAAGTAACGTGAAAAGTTATATACTTTAGCTGTGCATTACTATGTAAATGAACAAGTGAACAATTAGGTCAGTAAACAGGAAAGTATTTTAAGTAATTATGAGTGTTCATTTTGGATACAAAAGTTACACACATTTTAGCATTTAAAATAGTTTTTGCCATTTTGTGCATTTACAAATTATTTAGTTTTAACCCCTTAACCTGTTAAGGACCAAAGGCGTACCTGTACGCCCTGAGTCTGCTCCCTTTCTATAATGCGGGGCCACGGCGCGGCCCCGCATTATAGCGGGTAGGGCCCGGCCTCTAACAATGGCCGGTACCTGTGGCTAATAGTGCGCGCCACTGATCGCGGTGCCGCGTGCTATTAACCCTTTAGACACGGTGTTCAAAGTTGATCGCCGCTTTTAAAGTGAAACTAAACAACCCCCAGTTAGCTCAGTGGGCTGTTCGGGACCGCTGCGGTGAAATCGCGGCATCCCGAACTGCTGTAGGACACGAGGAGGATCCCCTTAACTTCCTCCTGGTGTCCGATCACCGAATGACTGCTCAGTGAGATCCAGGCATGAGCACTCAAGCGGCAGAATCATCGATCAATGGTTTCCTATAAGATGTAAAGATCAGTTAGTGCAGTGTTATAGCCCCACTGTTAAAATAAAAACAGTGTAAATAAAAATAAACATAAGTGTTATTCCCGCATGTGGAAATGTCTGAATTATAAAAATATATTGTTAATTAAACTGCATGGTCAATGGCGTACGCGACAAAAAATTCCAAAGTCCAAAATAGTGTATTTTTGTAAATTTTTTTATATCATGAAAAAATTTATAAAGAGTGATTAAAAAGTCCGATCAATACAAAAATGATACCAAATCACGGTGCAAAAATTAGCCCTCATACCGCCCCATACGCGGAAAAATAAAAAAGGGGTCAGAAGATGACAATTTTAAACATAAATTTTCCTGCATGTAGTTAGGATTTTTTCCAGAAGTACGAAAAAATCTAACCTATATAAATAGGGTATCATTTTAATCACATGGACCTACAGAATAAAGATAAGGTGTCATTTTTACCCAAAAATGTACTTTGTAGAAACGGAAGCCCCCAAAAGTTATAAAAATTGTGTTTTTTTCTTCAATTTTGTCGCACAATGATTTTTTTTCCAATTGTTCGTAGATTTTTGGTGTCATTATGAAGTAGAATTGGTGACGCAAAAAATAAGCCATCATATGGATTTTTAGGGGCAACATTGAAAGAGTTATGATTTTTTAAAGGTAAGGAGGAAAAAATGAAAGTGGAAAAACCCCTGGTACTTAACCCCTTCCCGCTATAGGACGTATGCATACGTCCAATCATCTGACACGTTCGCGCAACTGGACGTTTGTATACATCCTAACAATCCCCGGCACTGCCGCGAGCAGCGCAGGAGATCGGCGACGGGACCCGACTGCTAATAACAGCCAGAGTCCCGCTGCAGCTGCCGGAGCCGTGATCACGCCAATCCCGTTAGCATTAACCCCCCTAGATGCCGTGATCAATCCTGAGCACGGCATCTATGGTGTTGACAGGGGGAGCGCTCTTCCCCTGTTCACTGACAGTGCCGCCGCGGGTCACCATTGGTTGCTATGGCAGCAGGAGGTCAGATCATGATCTGATGGTTTAATGGCGACATCCCTGGCTGCAGACCAGTGCTCGCAGTCATGATGTTGCGTAAATGTACATCATTGTGCGTTAAGTACCATGACGTACATTTACAATCATTGTTGTTAAGGGATTAAAGGGGTTGTCCTCACGAAAACTATTATTATATAAAAAAAAAGTGGCACAAATGCTTAAAAAAAGGCGGGGGGGGGGGGGCACTCACATCTCCAATACCTTTTCCAACGCGCTCTCTGAAACCCAACTGATCTCCACTGGTCCTGGTCCTGTCTCTGTACACAGGAAAGGCCTGTTCAACCAAATGCAGGACTTAGCAGTTGTTTTCTACAAATAGAAAATAGGTTTGAAGCCTAGCTCACTCGGCAATGAGGCTAACAACCCTTCTAAGCTAATGGTTGGTTGAGCAGGCATTTCCTGTAAGAGTATACAAGGAAATGGAGATCATGGAGACCTGATCAGTGTCTATATATATATATATATATATATATATATATATATATATGTATTTTATTTTTATTTTTTTATTAGACACCCCATGTGATTACAATAAATCATTTTTCAATTGTCTTTATTTTATGCATTTGTATCACATCTGGCTACTGGAAACAGTGCACACTAATGCTTACCCCAGCCTCTGTCCCTACCTACTTTGATGATCTGCCTTAAATGGAAACCGCCAAATGGGCAATGGTTCCTACAGTAGACTAGGTGCAGGGGGACAGGATAGTCAGACAGGCTAGGTCGGTGACAAACGAGCAGGCTAAGTAAAAAATTAACAGAAAAGGGGTAAAACTAAAATCAAGCCAGAAAGTCAAAACCTTGAGAGGAATGTAGTACAAAATCTGTCAGGACAAGCCAGGTCAAACCAATACCCATAATATGAGGTCAAAAACAGAAGACAAAAGCAAGGTCAAGGAACAGGCAAACAATGTTTAATATACAAATATACAAAAGGCTGGTGAAAGCTAATTAGACCAATAATGGGTATGGTTGCAGTGCACCTACTGGTTTGAACAGGGGCGGACACAGACAACAGAGGGCCCCTGTGCAAAGAATATGCCTGCCCCCCCCCCACCCCCACCCAGGTAATATGTTTACTAGGTAAGCAGGTAGTACGTTTGCAAGTAGTAAATTAGGTAAGTAGAACATTCTCTAAGTAGGTAGGCAAGTAGTAAGTTTGCAAGTTATTTAGGGAGGTAGTAAGTTCAGTTGGTAGGAAGGCAAGTAAAAGGTTTGCCGCTAGGTAGGTAGGTTACCGTATATACTCGAGTATAAGCCGACCCGAATATAAGTCGAGGCCCCTAATTTCACCCCAAAATCCCAGGAAAAGTTATTGACTCGAGTATAAGCCTAGGGTGGGAAATACATCATCCCCCCCTGTCATCATCCAGACCCCCGTCATTAACACCCTCATCATCATCACCCTGTCATCATCACCCTGTCATCATCCCCCCTTCATCATCCCCCCATCATCATCACCGCCTGTCATCATCCCCCCTTCATCATCCCACACTCCCCCTTCATCATCCCCTTGTCATCATCCCCTTGTCATCATCCCACACCCCCCCCTTCATCATCCCCTTGTCATCATCCCCACCCCCCTTCATCATCCCCTTGTCATCATCCCACACACCCCCTTCATCATCCCCTTGTCATCATCCCCTTGTCATCATCCCCACCCCCCTTCATCATCCCCTTGTCATCATCCTCTTGTCATCATCCTCTTGTCATCATCCCACACCCCCCCTTCATCATCCCCCTGTCATCATCCCACACCCCCCCCTTCATCATCCCCTTGTCATAACCCCCCCCTTCATCATCCCCTTGTCATCATCACCACATGTCATCATCATCACCGCTTGTCAATGTCTGATACAGTGGTCTTCAACCTGCGGACCTCCAGATGTTTCAAAACTACAACTCCCAGCAAGCCCGGGCAGCCATCGGCTGTCCGGGCTTGCTGGGAGTTGTAGTTTTGAAACCTCTGGAGGTCCGCAGGTTGAAGACCACTGAGGCCTTCGACATCATCCAGCCCCCTTTCACCCCCTTTAGTTCTGTACTCACCTCCGCTCGGCACTGGTCCGGTGCTGCAGGACTGTCCGGTGGGGAGGTCGTCCGGTGGGATAGTGGTTCCGGGCTGCCATCTTCACCGGGGGCCTCTTCTCCGCGCTTCGGGCCCGGAATAGAGGCGTTGCCTTGACGATAACGCAGAGGGACGTTGGTAATGAACGTACCTCTGCGTCGTCGTCAAGGTAACGTGACTCTTCCAGGCCCGAAGCGCGGAGAAGAGGCCCCCCCAGGCAGCCATCTTTTTATTCAAATTAGGACGAGTTGTATTGGACATTACTTTTGATTGTAGATTAACCAAATCTTTCATGATAAGGTCCTGGAACCAATCAAAAATTGCTGGTCTGGTCTGTATGGGGTAAAAATTTTGTTTTTTAGTGGAGAAGGTATGTGCAGTATTCACTTCATCACAAATTGATATCCCACTATTTTCAAGGAGACAGAGATCTCTAAAAGCAATTTGTTCTGCTAACGTATGCATTAGTGGTAAATCAGGGTTTATAGAAAGTTGAGGTGGGTCCGATGGTTCATCAGCATTTTCCACAAAAAAATGTTTCTTAACTGTTAAAGTTATCACAAATTTATTTATATCCAAAATTGTCCGATAAACATCAAAATGATGTGTACGAGAGAAATCCAGTCCTTTCCACAGGACCAAGGTTTCTTCATCTGTAATGATTTGTGCAGAAATGTTAATGACTTGAAAATCCTCTTTTATTATTTTTTCCGTTTGTCCTTGTTACGCTCCGAAGCTCTTCTTCCTATGTTTTCTGCCACCACGCCTTCCTCGTTTTTTGACTGTCTTCTCGCATTGCGATTCTTGTGAGTGTTCACATATTGCGGTTCTGAGTCCCCGCTAGTGTCCATGGTATCTGAACAATCTGAATTTTCAGTAAACTCCTGGTCAGAAGAACTAAATTCACATGGAGCAATTCTCTGTCGTGGCTTACTTGCGACATTGAATCGCTCTATTCCAATATTCCGCAAAACCTGGCATTATCAGCTATCTCGGATATACTGATGAGATTTTCTAAATATTCTGTGGATTTGAGACATTACATTATTGAGGTGGTAGATTTTGTGTTAAAACACAATTATTTTATGTTTGGTAACAATTTTTATTTGCAGCGCACGGGTGCTTCAATGGGAGCAAAGTCATCACCAGCTCGGGCTAAACTTTTGGTTTTTTGGTGGGTGGAGCAGTTTATTTTTTCTGACACCAATCCATTTTCCACATGCCTTGCATGGTATGGGAGGTATGTAGACGATGTGGTTATCATTTGGTCGTCCGACCATCTGACCATTGATGCATTCATGACATATATCAATAATAATCGGTTCAATCTTAAAGGGGTATTCCAGGCAAAAACTTTTTTATATATATCAACTGGCTCCAGAAAGTTAAACAGATTTGTAAATTACTTCTATTAAAAAATCTTAACCCTTTCAGTACTTATGAGCTTCTGAAGTTAAGGTTGCTATTTTCTGTCTAAGTGCTCTCTGATGACACCTGTCTCGGGAAACGCCCAGTTTAGAAGAGGTTTGCTATGGGAATTTGCTTCTAAACTGGGCGTTGCCCGAGACAGGTGTCATCAGAGAGGACTTAGACAGAAAAAAAACAACCTTAACTTCCGAAGGTCATAAGTACTGAAAGGATTAAGATTTTTTATTAGAAGTAATTTACAAATCTGTTTAACTTTCTGGAGCCAGTTGATATATAAAAAAAAGTTTTGGCCTGGAATACCCCTTTAAGTCCCAGGATGCCCTTGGTCCTAGTGGGGTTAAAAGGTCAAAAGATTAAAATATATAAACTAAGAAGACACTGTGAAGTACGGGGATATACTCGGCAGGCCTGGAGAAATATTTTTCTAAAAGATGTTTTTATGTACTTGATGTATTTCTAGGTGTATATTGTCACGATCCCGGCTGGTAGGAGGTGGATCCTCTGTGTCAGCGAGGGATTGGCGTGGACCGTGCTAGTGGACCGGTTCTAAGAGGCTACTGGTTTTCACCAGAGCCCGCCGCAAAGCGGGATGGTCTTGCTGCGGCAGTAGCAACCAAGTCGTATCCACTAGCAACGGCTCAACCTCACTGACTGCTGAGAAGGCGTGGGACAGAAGGACTAGGCGGAGGCAAGGTCAGACGTAGCAGAAGGTCGGGGGCAGGCGGCAAGGTTCGTAGTCAGAATGGATAGCAGAAGTTCAGGTACACAGGCTTTGGACACACTAAACGCTTTCACTGGCACAAGGCAACAAGATCCGGCAAGGGAGTGCATGGGAGGAGGTCAGATATAGCCAGGGAGCAGGTGGAAGCCAATTAAGCTAATTGGGCCAGGCACCAATCATTGGTGCACTGGCCCTTTAAGTCTCAGAGAGCTGGCGCGCGCGCGCCCTAGAGAGCGGAGCCGCGCGCGCCAGCACATGACAGCAGGGGACCGGGACGGGTAAGTGACCTGGGATGCGATTCGCGAGCGGGCGCGTCCCGCTGTGCGAATCGCATCCCCGACGGCCATGACAGTGCAGCGCTCCCGGTCAGCGGGACTGACCGGGGAGCTGCAGGGAGAAAGACGCCGTGAGCGCTCCGGGGAGGAGCGGGGACCCGGAGCGCTAGGCGTAACAGTACCCCCCCTTAGGTCTCCCCTTTTTTTTGTCCGGTGACTGCCTCCCCTGGGATGAGGACACCGGGAAAGAATGGATGGTTTCCTCAATGGCAGGCAGTACAGCAGGAGTAGGAATGGGGAGGGGGGGCAGAGGGTGAAGCTTGGCACGGGGCAGGGAGACACAAGGACGGGAGCCATGAGGAGGCACAGAGGCTTGCCAGACGGGACTGGGAGGGGGGGAGAGGCACTTCCTGTGGCAGGCAGAGTCCCAGTACTTGATCTCCCCGGTGGTCCAATCAAGGGTGGGCGAATGAAGCCGGAGCCATGGCAGACCGAGGAGGACCTCAGAGGTACAGCCGGGGAGAACGAATAGCTCAATCCTCTCGAGGTGGGGTCCAATAGACATGAGGAGGGGTTCTGTGCGGTAACGCACGGTGCAGTCCAATCTGGCTCCGTTGACCGCGGAAATGTAGAGCGGCTTGACGAGACGGGTCACCGGGATGCTGAATTTATTAACAAAGGACTCCAAAATAAAATTCCCGGAGGCACCAGAGTCCAAGCAGGCCACGGCTGAGAGGGAGGAGTTGGCTGTAGGAGAAATCCGCACGGGCACCGTGAGACGTGGAGAAGAAGACTTAGAACCAAGAGATGCCACACCCACGTGAGCTGGGTGCGTGCGTGCGTTTCCCAGGCGTGGAGGACGGATAGGGCAATCCACCAAGAAATGCTCAGTACTGGCACAGTACAGACAGAGATTTTCTTCTCTACAGCGATTCCTCTCTTCCTGGGTCAGGCGAGACCGATCCACTTGCATGGCCTCCTCGGCGGGAGGCCCAGGCGAAGACTGCAAAGGATGCTGTGGGAGAGGTGCCCAGAGATCTAAGTCTTTTTCCTGGCGGAGCTCTTGGTGTCGCTCAGAAAAACGCATGTCAATGCCGGTAGCCAAATGGATGAGTTCTTGGAGGTTGGCAGGAATCTCTCGTGCGGCCAGCACATCCTTGATGCGACTGGATAGGCCTTTTTTAAAGGTCGCGCAGAGAGCCTCATTATTCCAGGATAGTTCAGAAGCAAGAGTACGGAATTGTATGGCGTACTCGCCAACGGAAGAATTACCCTGGACCAGGTTCAGCAAGGCAGTCTCAGCAGAAGAGGCTCGGGCAGGTTCCTCAAAGACACTTCGGACTTCAGCGAAGAAGGACTGGACTGTGGCTGTGGCAGGATCATTGCGGTCCCAGAGCGGTGTGGCCCAAGACAAGGCCTTTCCTGAAAGAAGGCTTACTACGAACGCCACCTTAGACCGTTCTGTAGGAAACAAGTCCGACAACATCTCCATATGCAGGGAACACTGAGACAAAAATCCACGGCAGAGTTTAGAGTCCCCATCAAATTTGTCCGGCAGGGACAAGCGTAGGTTAGGAGCGGCCACTCGCTGCGGAGGAGGTGCAGGAGCTGGCGGAGGAGATGGTTGCTGCTGTAGCAGAGGCAGAAGTTGCTGTAACATGGCGGTCAACTGCGACAGCTGCTGTCCTTGTTGGGCAATCTGCTGCGATTGCTGAGCGACCACCGTGGGAAGATCAGCGAGACTTGGCAGCGGCACCTCAGCGGGATCCATGGCCGGATCTACTGTCACGATCCCGGCTGGTAGGAGGTGGATCCTCTGTGTCAGCGAGGGATTGGCGTGGACCGTGCTAGTGGACCGGTTCTAAGAGGCTACTGGTTTTCACCAGAGCCCGCCGCAAAGCGGGATGGTCTTGCTGCAGCAGTAGCAACCAGGTCGTATCCACTAGCAACGGCTCAACCTCACTGACTGCTGAGAAGGCGTGGGACAGAAGGACTAGGCGGAGGCAAGGTCAGACGTAGCAGAAGGTCGGGGGCAGGCGGCAAGGTTCGTAGTCAGAATGGATAGCAGAAGTTCAGGTACACAGGCTTTGGACACACTAAACGCTTTCACTGGCACAAGGCAACAAGATCCGGCAAGGGAGTGCATGGGAGGAGGTCAGATATAGCCAGGGAGCAGGTGGAAGCCAATTAAGCTAATTGGGCCAGGCACCAATCATTGGTGCACTGGCCCTTTAAGTCTCAGAGAGCTGGCGCGCGCGCGCCCTAGAGAGCGGAGCCGCGCGCGCCAGCACATGACAGCAGGGGACCGGGACGGGTAAGTGACCTGGGATGCGATTCGCGAGCGGGCGCGTCCCGCTGTGCGAATCGCATCCCCGACGGCCATGACAGTGCAGCGCTCCCGGTCAGCGGGACTGACCGGGGAGCTGCAGGGAGAAAGACGCCGTGAGCGCTCCGGGGAGGAGCGGGGACCCGGAGTGCTAGGCGTAACATATATTAATATATATATATATATATATATATATATATATGTATATATATATATATATATATGTCAACGAAGAAAGCAGCACTCCTAAAGCGTGAATAGGTGCCTCCAGCTAGGATCCGGGTCCAGGATCCTGCATACGTAGTTCCAAGGAAAATGCTGTGGCACTCAAGGTATGGTGAAAAAATGAAAACTATTTATTCATCCCAAATGTGCAAAGAGCAACATTTCAATGGTCTCACACCATCATTATCAAGTGGCTTGATAATGATGGTGTGAGACCATCGAAACGTCGCTCTTTGCACATTTGGGATGAATAAATAGTTTTCATTTTTTCACCATACCTTGAGTGCCACAGCATTTTCCTTGGAACTACGTATGCAGAATCCTGGACACGGACCCAAGCTGGAGGCACCTACTCACGCTTGGAACTATATATATATATATATATATATATATATATATATATATATATATATACACACACACAAATCAAAAAATATGTTGCAGTCTCTTGTAATACCTTTTTATTGGACTAACAGAATTTTGTAGAGACAAGCTTTCAGGATTCCTCCCTTTATCAAGTCCAATAGTCAAGGACTAATGATCAAAGGACTTTATAAATTATCAGGGAGGAATCCCAAAAGTTTGTCTCTACAAAATTCTGTTAGTCCAATAAAAAAGGTATTACAATCTGCATCACTGGACTAATACGGCTACTCACATTTACTATACAGATATACACATACCTGAAGATGGTTTAGAACCCTGTGATGTCACACATGCTTGTGATGATGTCACCGTAAGCTGTACAAGGAGGTACGAGCCGGCTGCATTCTCTTCAGTGTGTTTTGCATTCACAACCTGTGGTGCAAAGTGTTTGTTAGAGAGTTTCTATTTGCGATAGAGAATTCAAGATTTTGACCGTTCCTTGTCTGAAGAGAGAACCACAAGGTAAGTCTCAGCCTCTTCTATTCATACATACACAGGGCTTTTTGTTTGACAGTTTTTTTTATTGCTGTTGCTTTTTTTTTTAGAAAAAAAAAACAAGAAATTAATTTTCAAAAGAAATAACAAAAGTTATATTTCTCATAGCATTGTGACAATACTTGGCTTAGGCATTAAACATGATAAAACGCACAGATAGTATCATGACCAGAGCTTTTTCTTGCAAAACTGCTAAAATGCAATTATGCCCAAAAAAGCCCCCAAGAGTCCTAATTCATGAAGTTCTAAAAGATATAAGTCTATGAGAAAGATTTGGTGGTGTAGTAAAAGAATAACAGAAAGATTAGGGCAGAAATATAATAGTATATAATAGAATTCTGTGTGTACTAACAATAGAAATACTCCGGGTACTCCGAAAGGGAAAATTTTCAAATCAACTAGTGGCAGAAAGTCATATAGGGTACGGATAGATCCCAATGAGGTGGGGTAGGTTCATTATTAGTAAATGTATATAGCAGGATAGCCCAATTGTATCTACAGTATGAAGTTCACATGGCCCAGTGACCATACAGCCAAGCCCTTATAATCCACCATTACTGGGGCAGATTCAGGGTTATCAGATATTACTAGGCCCGGACAGGTTTAGGGTTATCAGATATTACTAGGACCGGACAGGTTCAGGGTTATCAGATATTACTAGGACCGGACAGGTTCAGGGTTATCAGATATTACTAGGACCGGACAGAATCAGGGTTGTCAGATATTACTAGGACCGGACAGGTTCAGGGTTATCAGATATTACTAGGACCGGACAGGTTCAGGGTTATCAGATATTACTAGGACCGGACAGGTTCAGGGTTATCAGATATTACTAGGAGCGGACAGGTTCAGGGTTATCAGATATTACTAGGACCACACAGGTTCATGGTTATCAGATATTACTAGGACCAAACAGGTTCAGGGTTATCAGATATTACTAGGACTGGACAGAATCAGGCTTGTCAGATATTACTAGGACCGGACAGGTTCAGGGTTATCAGATATTACTGGGACCGGACAGGTTCAGGGTTATCAGATATTACTAGGACCGGACAGGTTCAGGGTTATCAGATATTACTAGGACCGGACAGGTTCAGGGTTATCAGATATTACTAGGACTGGACAGGTTCAGGGTTATCAGATATTACTAGGACCGGACAGGTTTAGGGTTATCAGATATTACTAGGACCGGACAGGTTCAGGGTTATCAGATATTACTAGGACCGGACAGGTTTAGGGTTATCAGATATTACTAGGACCGGACAGGTTCAGGGTTATCAGATATTACTAGGACCGGACAGGTTCAGGGTTATCAGATATTACTAGGACCGGACGGGTTCAGGGTTATCAGATATTACTAGGACCGGACAGGCTCAGGGTTATCAGATATTACTAGGACCGGACAGGTTCAGGGTTATCAGATATTACTAGGACTGGACAGGTTCAGGGTTATCAGATATTACTAGGACCGGACAGGTTCAGGGTTATCAGATATTACTAGGACCGTACAGGTTTAGGGTTATCAGATATTACTAGGACCGGACAGGTTTAGGGTTATCAGATATTACTAGGACCGGACAGGTTCAGGGTTATCAGATATTACTAGGACCGGACAGGTTCAGGGTTATCAGATATTACTAGGACCGGACAGAATCAGGGTTGTCAGATATTACTAGGACCGGACAGGTTCAGGGTTATCAGATATTACTAGGACCGGACAGGTTCAGGGTTATCAGATATTACTAGGACCGGACAGAATCAGGGTTGTCAGATATTACTAGGACCGGACAGGTTCAGGGTTATCAGATATTACTAGGACCACACAGGTTCATGGTTATCAGATATTACTAGGACCAAACAGGTTCAGGGTTATCAGATATTACTAGGACTGGACAGAATCAGGGTTGTCAGATATTACTAGGACCGGACAGGTTCAGGGTTATCAGATATTACTAGGACCGGACAGGTTCAGGGTTATCAGATATTACTGGGACCGGACAGGTTCAGGGTTATCAGATATTACTAGGACCGGACAGGTTCAGGGTTATCAGATATTACTAGGACTGGACAGGTTCAGGGTTATCAGATATTACTAGGACCGGACAGGTTTAGGGTTATCAGATATTACTAGGACCGGACAGGTTCAGGGTTATCAGATATTACTAGGATCGGACAGGTTTAGGGTTATCAGATATTACTAGGACCGGACAGGTTCAGGGTTATCAGATATTACTAGGACCGGACAGGCTCAGGGTTATCAGATATTACTAGGACCGGACGGGTTCAGGGTTATCAGATATTACTAGGACCGGACAGGTTCAGGGTAATCAGATATTACTAGGACCGGACAGGTTCAGGGTTATCAGATAATACTAGGACCGGACAGGTTCAGGGTTATCAGATATTACTAGGACCGGACAGGTTCAGGGTTATCAGACATTGGTAACCTCAGGAAAGATGTCTCCATATAAAACACTTACAGAGAAGCGTCTTCTTCTGAGGCTGCGATGGTCTTAGTGTTATCTTGTGGTTCTGTGCTGGACATTTCTGCTCTGTATGAAGGATCTTTTGTATAATGACAGGAATGATGACATGTTGTCTAATGTGTTCACTTATCTCTCTCTCTCTCTAGTGTTTTCAGGCTCTGACCTGTGACCATGGCCTCTCCACAAGACCCATTGCTGAAGGAGGAGGAAGAAGCAATGGAGGACCATAGTGATATGGATGTAGAAAAGGGCGATATCCCTGAGAGGCAGAACCTGCCATCTCTAAGCGTGATGTCCACCGCACGTTCCATCATCACCGTAGTGATCCTCGCCTTTGTTAATTTGCTCATCTATGCAAATCGTTCCAGCGTGGCGGGGGTGCTGCCTTATATACAGAAAGCATATGACACCAATGCTAGTCTGTCCGGCTTATTGAATACATTGTTCATTGGAAGCTACGTGCTGGTTGCACCAATTGCCGGATATTTGGGCGACCACTGTAATAAGAAATATACTGTTTGCGCAGGAGTCATCGTTTGGCTGAGCATGACACTTACCCTGTCATTCATCCCTGACGGGTACTTCCTGCTCTTCCTGCTGACGAGTGGACTGGTTGGAGCCGGAGAGGCGATTTTCTGCACCATCGCCCCCTCCATCATTGCAGACCTTTTTACAAGTGACCAGCGGACCCGCATGCTGAACGTGTTTTACTCCGTCATACCTGTAGGCTGCGGACTAGGATACATCATCGGGCCCAAAGTGACTGATGCAGCAAGGGGCGATTGGCACTGGGCATTTCGGGTCACCCCTGGCCTGGGCCTCATAGCTGTGGCTTTGATGATTTTGGTCACAAAGGAGCTTCCAAGAACGACTACAAACGGGAAGAAGAACAACAAATCCCAGAAGTTTGCCAAATGGGCGACAGATCTGAAAAAACTATTTAAAAATCGAAGTTTCATGTTAACCACCATGGGATCGACGGCTGTATCCTTCATAGTGGGAGCCATAGGTGTATGAGGTCCGTCATACCTGACCCACGCACGAACACTCCTACAAGAGAAGGACCCTTGCCGTGCTGAACCGTGTGACTATCACGACATCCTAATATTTGGTGTGGTTACAGTCGTTTCCGGCATTATGGGAGTTGTAGCAGGGACGGAGATAAGTAAAAGATATCGCAAATCCAACCCACGGGCGGACCCGCTTGTGTGTGGATGCGCGATGATGCTCTCCGCCCCTTTTCTTCTGTTGGCATTGACTTTTGGCAACATCAGCCTCGTTGCCACCAACATCTTCATCTTCATCGGAGAGACGCTTCTGTCAGTAAATTTCACCCTCATATCTGACATTATACTAAAAGTAGTAACTCCGTGGAGGAGATCTTCAGCCCTGGCCGTGCAGATGACAATCTATCACCTCCTAGGTGACGCCGGCAGCCCGTACCTCATCGGCCTGATATCTGACACCTACGAACGAGGATATGCCAAATCCCCTCTTCTGAAATACCGCAGCCTGGAGTATGCCCTCATGACCTGCACCATAATGGCAGTCATCGGAGGGGCCTTCTTCATGGCCACGGCCCTATATATAGAGAGGGACGAAAAAGAAGCAGAGATGGAATCAGAACCTCCGTCATCCTCCTCCTCACTGCTTCCTGCCGATGAGGACCGCGCTTCAGACTGAGGAAAAGTCATTGCTTACCATTATCTCGTTTACTTCATTAAAAAAAATTAAGAAAAAAATAACTGCATTTGTTCTATGTTCCACTTTACCCCTTATTCTCTACCCAGGGGCGGACACAGACAGCAGAGGGCCCTTGTGCAAAGAATGTGCCTGTGCCCCCCCCCCCCAAAACATCAATTGTTCAGCACCCCCCCCCTCCATGTTTCACTTACTCAGGTGGACCCCCATATGTCACTTGCTGTATAAATTTCTAATTATTTATTAAGGCCTCCCATATGCCGCAGCTCATTCAAGCCCCCCACATTAGGTAGCATAGATTCCCAACATTAGGTAGCATAGATTCCCCACATTAGGTAGCATAGTTTCCTCACATTAGGTAGCATAGTTTCCCCACATTAGGTAGCATAGATTCCCTACATTAGGTAGCAGTTTCCCCACAATAGGTAACATAGTTTGCCCACATTAGGTAGCATAGTTTCCCCACATTAGGTAGCATAGTTTCCCCACAATAGGTAGCACAGATTCCCCACATTAGGTAACATAGTTTCCCCACATTAGGTAGCATAGTTTCCCCACATTAGGTAGCACAGATTCCCCACATTAGGTAACATAGTTTCCCCACATTAGGTAGCATAGTTTCCCCACATTAGGTAGCATAGTTTGCCCACATTAGGTAGCACATATTCCCCACATTAGGTAACATAGTTTCCCCACATTAGGTAGCATAGTTTCCCCACATTAGGTAGCACAGATTCCCCACAATAGGTAACATAGTTTCCCCACATTAGGTAGCATAGCTTCCCCACATTAGGTAGCATACTTTCCCCACATTAGGTAGCATAGTTTCCCCACATTAGGTAGCACATATTCCCCACATTAGGTAACATAGTTTCCCCACATTAGGTAGCATAGATTCCTCACATTAGGTAGCCATAGCCCCCCCCCAAACACACAGACACACACAGAGACACACTTACCTGCCCTGCACAGAGCTTCTCCTCTCCGGCAGCGGCCTGATGAGTGACGTCACTGACGTCCTCCTGAGCGGGTCTGCAGAAGTACGTCACTTGTGCGATGTCCCTCGTCAGACCCCGGTCGCCCGGAGGCAGACTCACTGTCTAAAGTGCCCGCTGCGCTATTATACCCCGCAGCTGCTTTAGAACAGTGAGCAGCGGCGGCGCCAACCCTACCATGAACCTACTAGGCACAAAAAAAAGGGGGCAGCAAAATGCCGCCCCTGAAAAGTGCCACCTGGGACTTATGGTCCCACCGGGTCCCGTGGTAGGGCCGACCAGAGGCGGCTCTAGACTTTGTGAGGCCTTAGGCGAAACTTGAACATGAGGCCCTGCTTTATTTTCTGCTGAAATTACATGGTGGTCCGGCTGTGAGATGGTTATACTGTGACATCACTGTGTATTATCCCTGTACTGTGACATCACTGTGTATTATCTCTGTACTGTGCCATCACTCTGTGTATTGTCCCTGTAATGTGACATCACTGTGTATTAACTCTGTACTGTGCCATCACTGTGTATTATCCCTGTACAGTGACATCACTGTGTATTATCCCTGCACTGTGACATCACTCTGTATATTATCCCTGTACTGTGACATCACTCTGTATATTATCCCTGTACTGTGACATCACTGTGTGTATTATCCCTGTACTGTGACATCACTGTGTATTATCCCTGTACTGTGACATCACTGTGTATTATCTGTGTACTGTGACATCACTGTGTATTATCCCTGTACTGTGACATCACTCTGTATATTATCCCTGTACTGTGACATCACTGTGCATTATTCCTGTACTGTGACATCACTGTGTGTATTATCTCTGTACTGTGACATCACTGTGTATTATCCCTGTACTGTGACGTCACTGTGTATTATCCCTGTACTATGGCATCACTGTGTATATTATCCCTCCCTGTACTGTGACATCACTGTGTGTATTATCTCTGTACTGTGACATCACTGTGTATTATCCCTGTACTGTGACATCGCTGTGTGTATTATTTCTGTACTGTGACATCACTGTGTATTATCCCTGTACTGTGACATCACTGTGTGTATTATCTCTGTACTGTGACATCACTGTGTGGATTATCTCTGTACTGTGACATTACTGTGTGTATTATCCCTGTACTGTGACATCACTGTGTATTATCCCTGTACTGTGACATCACTGTGTATTATCCCTGCACTGTGACATCACTGTGTATATTATCCCTGTACTGTGACATCACTGTGTATTATCCCTGTACTGTGACATCACTGTGTATTATGCCTATACTGTGACATCACTGTGTATTATCCCTGTACTGTGACATCACTGTGTATATTATCCCTGTACTGTGACATCACTGTGTATATTATCCCTGTACTGTGACATCACTGTGCATATTATCCCTGCACTGTAACATCACTGTGTGTATTATCCCTGTACTGTGACATCACTGTGTATATTATCCCTGTACAGTGACATCACTGTGCGTATTATCCCTGTACTGTGACCTCACTGTGTGTATTATCCCTGTACTGTGACATCACTGTGTGTATTATCTCTGTACTGTGACATCCCTGTGTGTATTACCCCTGTACTGTGACATCACTGTGTATTATCCCTGTACTGTGACATCACTCTGTATATTATCCCTGTACTGTGACATCACTCTGTATATTATCCCTGTACTGTGACATCACTGTGTATTATCCCTGTACTGTGACATCACTGTGTATTATTCCTGTACTGTGACATCACTGTGTATTATTCCTGTACTGTGACATCACTGTGTATTATTCCTGTACTGTGACATCACTGTGTGTATTATCTCTGTACTGTCACATCACTGAGTATTATCCCTGAACTGTGACATCACAGTGTATTATCCCTGTACTGTGACGTCACTGTGTATTATGCCTGTACTATGACATCACTGTGTATATTATCCCTCACTGTACTGTGACATCACTGTGTGTATTATTTCTGTACTGTGACATCACTGTGTATTATCCCTGAACTGTGACATCACTGTGTGTATTATTCCTGTACTGTGACATCACTGTGTGTATTATCCCTGTACTGTGACATCACTGTGTGTATTATCCCTGTACTGTGACATCACTGTGTATTATCCCTGTACTGTGACATCACTGTGTATTATCCCTGCACTGTGACATCACTGTGTATATTATCCCTGTACTGTGACATCACTGTGTATATTATCCCTGTACTGTGACATCACTGTGTGTATTATCCCTGTACTGTGACATCACTGTGTGTATTATCCCTGTACTGTGACATCACTGTGTATATTATCTCTGAACTATAACATCACTGTGTGTTATCTCTATACTGCAACATCACTGTTGATACTTACACTGCACTGTGACATCACTGTATATATTAAGCCTGTATACCCTAATGCCACTGTACATATTTACCTTGCACTGCGAGTGACAATACAGGGTAAATATGCACAGTGACATCACAGTTCAGAGTTAATATAAACAGTAATGTCTCTGTACAGGGACAATAAAGTTTTGCCACTACAGGGTTAATAAACGCAGTGTTGTCACAGTAGAGGGTAACTATACAGTGATGTCATTGTACCGGGAAAATATACACAGTGAAGTCAGCATTCAAGAATAATAAACTGTGATGTCACCACAGGGTTGTTATACACAGTGACATCAAATTACAGGATGAAGCACAGTGATGTCACAGTTTATTATGAAGCACAGTGATGTCACAGTTTATTATGAAGCACAGTGATGTCACAGTTTATTATGAAGCACAGTGATGTCACAGTTTATTATGAAGCACAGTGATGTCACAGTTTATTATGAAGCACAGTGATGTCACAGTTTATTATGAAGCACAGTGATGTCACAGTTTATTATGAAGCACAGTGATGTCACAGTTTATTATGAAGCACAGTGATGTCACAATTTATTATGAAGCACAGTGATGTCAGTTTATTATGAAGCACAGTAATGTCACAGTTTATTATGAAGCACAGTGATGTCACAGTTTATGATGAAGCACAGTGATGTCACAGTTTATTATGAAGCACAGTGATGTCAGTTTATTATGAATCACAGTAATGTCACAGTTTATTATGAAGCACAGTGATGTCAAAGTTTATGATGAAGCACAGTGATGTCACAGTTTATGATGAAGCACAGTGATGTCACAGTTTATTATGAAGCACAGTGATGTCAGTTTATTATGAAGCACAGTAATGTCACAGTTTACTATGAAGCACAGTGATGTCACAGTTTATGATGAAGCACAGTGATGTCACAGTTGATTATGAAGCACAGTGATGTCAGTTTATTATGAAGCACAGTAATGTCACAGTTTATTATGAAGCACAGTGATGTCACAGTTTATGATGAAGCACAGTGATGTCACAGTTTATTATGAAGCACAGTGATGTCAGTTTATTATGAAGCACAGTAATGTCACAGTTTATTATGAAGCACAGTGATGTCAAAGTTTATGATGAAGCACAGTGATGTCACAGTTTATGATGAAGCACAGTGATGTCACAGTTTATTATGAAGCACAGTGATGTCAGTTTATTATGAAGCACAGTAATGTCACAGTTTATTATGAAGCACAGTGATGTCACAGTTTATGATGAAGCACAGTGATGTCACAGTTTATGATGAAGCACAGTGATGTCACAGTTTATTATGAAGCACAGTGATGTCACAGTTTATTATGAAGCACAGTGATGTCACAGTTTATTTTGAAGCACAGTGATGTCACAGTTTATTATGAAGCACAGTGATGTCACAGTTTATTATGAAGCACAGTGATGTCACAGTTTATTATGAAGCACAGTGATGTCAGCTTATTATGAAGCACAGTGATGACACAGTTTATTATGAAGCACAGTGATGTCACAGTTTATTATGAAGCACAGTGATGTCACAGTTTATTATGAAGCACAGTGATGTCACAGTTTATTATGAAGCACAGTGATGTCACAATTTATTATGAAGCATCGTGATGTCAGTTTATTATGAAGCACAGTAATGTCACAGTTTATTATGAAGCACAGTGATGTCACAGTTTATGATGAAGCACAGTGATGTCACAGTTTATTATGAAGCACAGTGATGTCACAGTTTATTATGAAGCACAGTGATGTCAGTTTATTATGAAGCACAGTAATGTCACAGTTTATTATGAAGTACAGTGATGTCACAGTTTATGATGAAGCACAGTGATGTCACAGTTTATGATGAAGCACAGTGATGTCACAGTTTATTATGAAGCACAGTGATGTCACAGTTTATTATGAAGCACAGTGATGTCACAGTTTATTATGAAGCACAGTGATGTCAGTTTATTATGAAGCACAGTGATGTCACAGTTTATTATGAAGCACAGTGATGTCACAGTTTATTATGAAGCACAGTGATGTCACAGTGTTACGCCGAGCGCTCCGGGTCCCCGCTCCTCCCCGGAGCGCTCGCAACATCCTCGCTACTGCAGCGCCCCGGTCAGATCTACTGACCGGGTGCGCTGCGATACCGCCCCCAGCCGGGATGCGATTCGCGATGCGGGTGGCGCCCGCTCGCGATGCGCACCCCGGCTCCCGTACCTGACTCGCTCTCCGTCGGTCCTGTCCCGGCGCGCGCGGCCCCGCTCCCTAGGGCGCGCGCGCGCCGGATCTCTGCGATTTAAAGGGCCACTGCGCCACTGATTGGCGCAGTTGGTCTAATTAGTGTGTTCACCTGTGCACTCCCTATGTATACCTCACTTCCCCTGCACTCCCTCGCCGGATCTTGTTGCCATTGTGCCAGTGAAAGCGTTTCCTTGTGTGTTCCTAGCCTGTGTTCCAGACCTCCTGCCGTTGCCCCTGACTACGATCCTTGCTGCCTGCCCCGACCTTCTGCTACGTCCGACCTTGCTCTTGTCTACTCCCTTGTACCGCGCCTATCTTCAGCAGTCAGAGAGGTTGAGCCGTTGCTAGTGGATACGACCTGGTTACTACCGCCGCTGCAAGACCATCCCGCTTTGCGGCGGGCTCTGGTGAATACCAGTAGTAACTTAGAACCGGTCCACTAGCACGGTCCACGCCAATCCCTCTCTGGCACAGAGGATCCACCTCCTGCCAGCCGAAGCGTGACAGTAGATCCGGCCATGGATCCCGCTGAAGTTCCACTGCCAGTTGTCGCCGACCTCACCACGGTGGTCGCCCAGCAGTCGCAACAGATAGCGCAACAAGGCCACCAGCTGTCTCAACTGACCGTGATGCTACAGCAGCTACTACCACAGCTTCAGCAATCATCTCCTCCGCCAGCTCCTGCACCTCCTCCGCAGCGAGTGGCCGCTTCCGGCCTACGACTATCCTTGCCGGATAAATTTGATGGGGACTCTAAGTTTTGCCGTGGCTTTCTTTCGCAATGTTCCCTGCACTTGGAGATGATGTTGGACCAGTTTCCTACTGAAAGGTCTAAGGTGGCTTTCGTAGTCAGCCTTCTGTCTGGGAAAGCTCTGTCATGGGCCACACCGCTCTGGGACCGCAATGACCCCGTCACTGCCTCTGTACACTCCTTCTTCTCGGAAATTCGAAGTGTCTTTGAGGAACCTGCCCGAGCCTCTTCTGCTGAGACTGCCCTGCTGAACCTGGTCCAGGGTAATTCTTCCGTTGGCGAGTACGCCATCCAATTCCGTACTCTTGCTTCCGAATTATCCTGGAATAATGAGGCCCTCTGCGCGACCTTTAAAAATGGCCTATCCAGCAACATTAAAGATGTTCTGGCCGCATGAGAAATTCCTGCTAACCTGCATGAACTCATTCATCTAGCCACTCGCATTGACATGCATTTTTCCGAATGGCGTCAGGAGCTCCGCCAGGATATGGACTTTGTTCGCACGAGGCGTTTTTTCTCCCCGGCTCCTCTCTCCTCTGGTCCTCTGCAATCCGTTCCTGTGCCTCCCGCCGTGGAGGCTATGCAAGTTGACCGGTCTCGCTTAACACCTCAAGAGAGGACACGACGCCGCATGGAGAATCTTTGCCTGTACTGTGCCGGTACCGAACACTTCCTGAAGGATTGTCCTATCCGTCCTCCCCGCCTGGAAAGACGTACGCTGACTCCGAACAAAGGTGAGACAGTTCTTGATGTCAACTCTGCTTCTCCACGCCTTACTGTGCCTGTGCGGATATCTGCCTCTACCTTCTCTTTCTCTACTATGGCCTTCTTGGATTCCGGATCTGCAGGAAATTTTATTTTGGCCTCTCTCATCAACAGGTTCAACATCCCGGTGACCAGTCTCGCCAGACCCCTCTACATCAATTGTGTTAACAATGAAAGATTGGACTGTACCGTGCGTTACCGCACGGAGCCCCTCCTAATGTGCATCGGACCTCATCACGAAAAAATTGAGTTTTTGGTCCTCTCCAATTGCACTTCCG
This sequence comes from Hyla sarda, assembly GCF_029499605.1. Classification (NCBI taxonomy): domain Eukaryota; kingdom Metazoa; phylum Chordata; class Amphibia; order Anura; family Hylidae; genus Hyla; species Hyla sarda. Next base: position 375,201,802 of record NC_079192.1, on the reverse strand, counting down.
AAATTCTCCTTGGACTACCGTGGCTTCAACGCCATTCCCCAACCCTTGATTGGTCCACAGGAGAGATCAAGAGCTGGGGTACTTCTTGTTTCAAGGACTGTCTTAAACCGGTTCCCAGTAATCCCTGCCGTGACCCTGTGGGTCTCCCTGTAACCGGTCTCCCTAAGGCTTATATGGACTATGCTGACGTATTTTGCAAAAAACAAGCTGAGACTTTACCTCCTCACAGGCCTTATGACTGTCCTATTGATCTCCTCCCGGGCACTACTCCACCCCGGGGCAGAATTTATCCTCTGTCCGCCCCAGAGACTCTTGCTATGTCTGAATACATCCAGGAAAATTTAAAAAAGGGGTTTATCCGCAAATCCTCCTCTTCTGCCGGAGCTGGATTTTTCTTTGTGTCCAAAAAAGATGGCTCCCTACGTCCTTGCATTGATTACCGCGGACTTAATAAAATCACGGTAAAGAACCGCTACCCCCTACCTCTTATCTCAGAACTCTTTGATCGCCTTCAAGGTGCCCACATCTTTACCAAACTGGACTTAAGAGGTGCTTATAATCTCATCCGCATCAGGGAGGGGGACGAATGGAAAACTGCATTTAACACCAGAGATGGACACTTTGAGTATCTAGTCATGCCCTTTGGCCTGTGCAACGCCCCTGCCGTCTTCCAAGACTTTGTTAATGAAATTTTTCGTGATCTCTTATATTCCTGTGTTGTTGTGTATCTGGACGATATTCTGATTTTTTCTGCCAACTTAGAAGAACATCGCCAGCATGTCCGCATGGTTCTTCAGAGACTTCGAGACAATCAACTTTATGCCAAAATGGAGAAATGTCTGTTTGAATGTCAATCTCTTCCTTTCCTAGGATACTTGGTCTCTGGCCAGGGACTACAAATGGACCCAGATAAACTCTCTGCCGTCTTAGATTGGCCACGCCCCTCCGGACTCCGTGCTATCCAACGTTTTTTGGGGTTCGCCAATTATTACAGACAATTTATTCCACATTTTTCCACTATTGTGGCTCCTATCGTGGCTTTAACCAAGAAGAATGCCAATCCTAAGTCCTGGTCTCCTCAAGCGGAAGACGCATTTAAACGTCTCAAGTCTGCCTTTTCTTCTGCTCCCGTGCTCTCCAGACCTGACCCATCTAAACCCTTCCTATTGGAGGTTGATGCCTCCTCAGTGGGAGTTGGAGCAGTCCTTCTACAAAAAAATTCTTCCGGGCATGCTGTTACTTGTGGTTTTTTTTCTAGGACCTTCTCTCCGGCGGAGAGGAACTACTCCATCGGGGATCGAGAACTACTGGCCATTAAATTGGCACTTGAGGAATGGAGGCATCTGCTGGAGGGATCAAAATTTCCAGTTATCATTTACACCGATCACAAGAATCTCTCCTATCTCCAGTCTGCCCAACGGCTGAATCCTCGCCAGGCCAGGTGGTCGTTGTTCTTTGCCCGTTTTAACTTTGAAATTCATTTTCGCCCTGCCGACAAGAACATTAGGGCCGATGCTCTCTCTCGTTCCTCGGATGCCTCGGAAGTAGAGGTCTCTCCGCAACACATCATTCCTCCTGACTGTCTGATCTCCACTTCTCCAGTCTCCATCAGGCAAACTCCTCCAGGGAAGACCTTCGTTTCTCCAACGTCTCGGGATTCTCAAATGGGGTCACTCCTCCCACCTCGCAGGCCATGCGGGCATCAAAAAGTCCTTGCAACTCATCTCTCGTTTCTATTGGTGGCCGACTCTGGAGACGGATGTTGTTGATTTTGTGCGGGCCTGTACTGTCTGTGCCCGGGATAAGACTCCTCGCCAGAAGCCTGCTGGTCTTCTTCATCCTCTGCCTGTCCCCGAACAGCCTTGGTCTCTGATTGGTATGTACTTTATTACAGACTTACCCCCATCCCGTGGCAACACTGTTGTTTGGGTGGTCTTTGATCGATTTTCCAAGATGGCACATTTTATTCCTCTTCCTGGTCTTCCTTCAGCGCCTCAGTTGGCAAAACAATTTTTTGTACACATTTTTCGTCTTCACGGTTTGCCCACGCAGATCGTCTCGGATAGAGGCGTCCAATTCGTGTCAAAATTCTGGAGGGCTCTCTGTAAACAACTCAAGATTAAATTAAACTTCTCTTCTGCTTATCATCCTCAATCCAATGGGCAAGTAGAAAGGATTAACCAGGTCCTGGGTGACTATTTACGGCATTTTGTTTCCTCCCGCCAGGATGACTGGGCAGATCTTCTACCATGGGCCGAATTCTCGTACAACTTCAGAGTCTCTGAATCTTCTGCTAAATCCCCATTTTTCGTGGTGTACGGCCGTCACCCTCTTCCCCCCCTCCCTACTCCCTTGCCCTCTGGTTTGCCCGCTGTGGATGAAGTGACTCGTGATCTTTCCACCATATGGAAAGAGACCCAAAATTCTCTTTTACAGGCTTCATCTCGCATGAAAAAGTTTGCCGATAAGAAAAGAAGAGCTTCCCCCATTTTTGCTCCCGGAGACAAGGTATGGCTCTCCGCTAAATATGTCCGCTTCCGTGTCCCCAGTTACAAACTGGGACCACGCTATCTGGGTCCTTTCAAAATCTTGTGCCAAATTAATCCTGTCTCTTACAAACTTCTTCTTCCTCCTTCTCTTCGTATTCCCAATGCCTTTCATGTCTCTCTCCTTAAACCACTCATCATCAACCGTTTCTCTCCCAAACTTGTTTCTCCCACTCCTGTTTCCGGTTCTTCTGACATCTTCTCCGTGAAGGAGATACTGGCCTCCAAGACGGTCAGAGGGAAAAAAAATTTTTTTGTTGATTGGGAGGGCTGTGGTCCTGAAGAGAGATCCTGGGAACCTGAGGACAACATCCTAGACAAAAGTTTGGTCCTCAGGTTCTCAGGCTCCAAGAAGAGGGGGAGACCCAAGGGGGGGGGTACTGTTACGCCGAGCGCTCCGGGTCCCCGCTCCTCCCCGGAGCGCTCGCAACATCCTCGCTACTGCAGCGGCCCGGTCAGATCTACTGACCGGGTGCGCTTCGATACCGCCCCCAGCCGGGATGCGATTCGCGATGCGGGTGGCGCCCGCTCGCGATGCGCACCCCGGCTCCCGTACCTGACTCGCTCTCCGTCGGTCCTGTCCCGGCGCGCGCGGCCCCGCTCCCTAGGGCGCGCGCGCGCCGGGTCTCTGCGATTTAAAGGGCCACTGCGCCACTGATTGGCGCAGTTGGTCTAATTAGTGTGTTCACCTGTGCACTCCCTATGTATACCTCACTTCCCCTGCACTCCCTCGCCGGATCTTGTTGCCATTGTGCCAGTGAAAGCGTTTCCTTGTGTGTTCCTAGCCTGTGTTCCAGACCTCCTGCCGTTGCCCCTGACTACGATCCTTGCTGCCTGCCCCGACCTTCTGCTACGTCCGACCTTGCTCTTGTCTACTCCCTTGTACCGCGCCTATCTTCAGCAGTCAGAGAGGTTGAGCCGTTGCTAGTGGATAAGACCTGGTTACTACCACCGCTGCAAGACCATCCTGCTTTGCGGCGGGCTCTGGTGAATACCAGTAGTAACTTAGAACCGGTCCACTAGCACGGTCCACGCCAATCCCTCTCTGGCACAGAGGATCCACCTCCTGCCAGCCGAAGCGTGACACACAGTTTATTATGAAGCACAGTGATGTCACAGTTTATTATGAAGCACAGTTATGTCACAGTTTATGATGAAGCACAGTGATGTCACAGTTTATTATGAAGCACAGTGATGTCACAGTTTATGATGAAGCACAGTGATGTCACAGTTTATTATGAAGCACAGTGATGTCACAGTTTATTATGAAGCACAGTGATGTCACAGTTTATTATGAAGCACAGTGATGTCACAGTTTATTATGAAGCACAGTGATGTCAGTTTATTATGAAGCACAGTGATATCACAGTTTATGATGAAGCACAGTGATGTCACAGTTTATTATGAAGCACGGTGATGTCACAGTTTATTATGAAGCACGGTAATGTCACAGTTTATTATGAAGCACGGTGATGTCACAGTTTATTATGAAGCACAGTGATGTCACAGTTTATTATGAAGCACAGTGATGTCACAGTTTATGATGAAGCACAGTGATGTCACAGTTTATGATGAAGCACAGTGATATCACAGTTTATGATGAAGCACAGTGATGTCACAGTTTATTGTGAAGCTCAGTGATGTCACAGTTTATTATGAAGCACAGTGATGTCACAGTTTATTATGAAGCACAGTGATGTCACAGAGACTACAGAATGTACAACTGTACGTATGATAAAGATGGCGGGATGCTATCGAAACGTCAAACATACATGGGGGAATAAAACACTTTGTTTTTGCACCTTATCTGGGAGTGCCGCTGGATCTTTAGTTTTGTAGATAGATAGATAGATGATATATAGATAGATAGATAGATATGAGATAGATAAATAGATCAGTGTATCCCAACCAGGGGGCCTCTAGCTATTCCAAAACGACAACTCCCAGCATGTATTTGGCTTTATGAGCATACTGGGAGTTGTAGTTTTGCAACAGCTGGAGGCCCCCTGTTTGGGAAACACTGATCTATCTATCTATCAATCATCTATCTATCCATCTATCTCCTATCTATCTATCTATCTATATCATATCTATCTATATCATATCTATCATCTATTAATCTATCTTTCTATCTATCTCATATCTATCTATATGTCATCTATCTATCTCTCATATCTATCTATCTTTCATCTATCTCTCATCTATCTGAGATAGATATGAGATAGATAGATAAATAGAAAGATAGATAGATACATAAATAGATGGATATAGATAGATGGATAGATAGATATGATATAGATAGATATGATATAGATAGATAGATAGATATGAGATAAATAGATAGGAGATAGATGGATAGATAGATAATAAAAGAAAACTCCAGAAGAGCAGCACAACAAAATTAAGAAAACCAATGCAATGGTGCACGCTGGGTGTGGACCTTGGTGAGAGGTTCACTTGTACTAGAAAATAGCAAGAGACCAGCAGCACACAGAAAAATCAGTGCAAAAAAGGTGGAGATTTATTGCATTATTCCAGTGTACAAGCTCCTTGAGAACGGCGACGAGAGGTCACTGAAACGTCGCTTCTTTTGTACACTGGGATAATGCAATAAATTTCCACCTTTTTTGCACAAATTTTTCTGTGTGCTGCTGGTCTCTTGATTTTTTTTTTTTTTTTTTTGGATAGATAGATAGATAATAGATAGATGATTGATATAGATCAGTGTTTCCCAACTAGGGGGGCCTCCAGCTGTTGCAAAACTACAACTCCCAGTATGCTCATAAAGCCAAAGGAATGCTGGGAGTTGGGTAGTTTTGCAACAGCTGGAGGCCCCCTGGTTGGGAAACTGATCTATCTATCTATATCATATAAATGTATCTATATCATATCCATCTATCTCCTATCTATCTATCTATCTGTCTATATCATATCTATCTATCTATCATCTATCTATCTATATCATATCTATGTATCTATCATCTATCTATCGATCTGTCTACCATGTATCTATCCATCTATTTATGTATCTTTCTATATATCATCTCTCTATCTATATATCATCTATTTATCTATCTTTCTATCTATCTCATAGATACATAAATATATATATATATATATATATATATATTTATGTATCTATCTATCTATATATCATCCATCTACCTATCTATCTCTCATATCTATTTATCTATCTATCTCTCATCTATCTGAGATAGATAGATAGATAGATAGATAAAAAGAGAATATCCACAGCACACATCCAATGGGTGAAAAATCAAAGGTGGTTTATTCCATCAAACAGAGTGTCCAGAACAACGTTTCAACCAGCTCTCCTGGTCTTTTTCAAGCTTGAAAAAGACCAGGAGAGCTGGTTGAAACGTTGTTCTGGACACTCTGTTTGATGGAATAAACCACCTTTGATTTTTCACCCATTGGATGTGTGCTGTGGATATTCTCTTTTTATTTTAAATGGATCCCTGACCCGGGTCTGGACCTGCGAGCACCATAATACATTTAATATTTTTTGGGATGTGCTGTTTTCCTACAACTTCTATTAGATAGATAGATAGATATGAGATAGATAGATATGAGATAGATAGATAGATATGAGATAGATAGATAGATAGATAGATATGAGATAGATATGAGATAGATAGATAGATAGATAGATAGATAGATATGAGATTAGGGTTGCCACCCTGCCGGTATTTTACCGGCACAGCCGGTATTTTCATCTACATTCTGGGCTGTGCGGGTAAGTTTGGATGAAAAATTCCGGACATGCAATGGCCGGTATTTTTCATTCACTGACAGGGGCGGACTGAGCAGCATCCCCAGAAGAGCACTTCTTTCATGACCGGCAACTAAATTTTGCCTGTGACCTGCAGGCTGCCGTACTACAGTTTCAGCCCCCGACACAAAGCCCAATGACTGTCGGGCCGTACAATGCCCAGGTCTGACACCACCAGCCTGTGACAGGGAGAGCTCTGTGCGATGACAGGAAGAGATTGTACAGTGCTGGGGAGGGGGCGTGCACCTCCTGTCTCCTCTCTCCCCCTCCCCCTCCTTCTCTCTGCCGTGCAGTCTTACAACCTTCCATAGGCAGAGCAGGGAGGGGAGAGGAGGAGAGGCCGTGTATCCTGTCTCCCTCTGCAGCGCAGGGCGGGTGAGTGTCTGTGTGTGTATGTGTCTGTGTTTACATGTGTCTGTGCATGTGTCTCTGTGTGTCTGTGTATATGTGTGTCTGTGTATATATGTGTGTGTATATATAGGTGTGTGTGTGTATATATGTGTGTGTGTATATGTGTGTGTGTATATGTGTGTCTGTGTCTATATGTGTGTCTGTGTATATATGTGTCTGTGTATATATGTGTGTGTATATATATAGGTGTGTGTGTATGTATGTGTGTGTGTGTGGGGGGGGGGGGGCCTAATCTGGGGGACAACTATGCTCGTAATCTGGGGGACAACTATACTGATCTGGGGGACAACTATACTGATCTGGGGGACAACTATACTGATCTGGGGGACAACTATACTGATCTGGGGGGAAACTATGCTCCTAATCTGGGGGACAACTATACTGATCTGGGGGACAACTATACTGATCTGGGGAACAACTATACTGATCTGGGGGAAAACTATACTGATCTGGGGGCACAACTATGCTCCTAATCTGGGGGACAACTATACTGATCTGGGGGACAACTATACTGATATGGGGGACAACTATACTGATCTGGGGGACAACTATACTGATCTGGGGGGGAAACTATACTGATCTGGGGGAAAACTATGCTCCTAATCTGGGGGACAACTATGCTGATCTGGGGGACAACTATACTGATCTGGGGGAAAACTATGCTCCTAATCTGGGGGACAACTATGCTGATCTGGGGGACAACTATACTGATCTGGGGGACAACTATACTGATCTGGGGGACAACTATACTGATCTGGGGGACAACTATACTGATCTGGGGGACAACTATACTGATCTGGGGGACAACCATGCTGATCTGGGGGACAACTATGCTGATCTGGGGGACAACTATACTGATCTGGGGGACAACTATGCTCGTAATCTGGGGGACAACTATGCTGATCTGGGGGACAACTATGCTGATCTGGGGGACAACTATGCTGCCTAATCTGGGGGACAACTATGCTCCCTAATCTGGGGGACAACTATGCTGCCTAATCTGGGTTACATCTATGCTGCCTAATCTGGGGGACAACTATACTGATCTGGGGGACAACTATGCTGCCTAATCTGGGGGACATCTATGCTGCCTAATCTGGGGGACAACTATGCTGCCTAATCTGGGGGACAACTATGCTGCCTAATCTGGGGGACAACTATGCTGCCTAATCTGGGGGACAATTGTGCTCCTAATCTGGGGGACAACTAACCTGCCTGATCTGGGGGACAACTATGCTGCCTGATCTGGGGGACAACTATGCTGCCTAATCTGGGGACATCTATGCTGCCTAATCTGGGGGACAACTATGCTGCCTAATCTGGGGGACAATTGTGCTCCTAATCTGGGGGACAACTATGCTGCCTAATCTGGGGAAAAACTACCCGGCTCTCCACAATATTTTTAGTTTCTCATGTGGCCCCATGGGATAAATAATTGCCCACCCCATTCCTCCTCAACCCCGGACATTCCTTAACCTGGAGCCGCCCGGGGAAAGGAGAAAGTGAAGACAAGAGACTGGTGAGACCTCTCTGCAAAATTGTGTATTTAATGCAGTGTTTCCCAACCAGGGTGCCTCCAGCTGTTGCAAAACTATTGCTCCCAGCCTTTGGCTGTTCGGGCATGCTGGGAGTTGTAGTTTTGCAATAGCTGGATGCACCCTGGTTGGGAAACACTGATTTAATGTTTTAATGTGTTAAACTATCTGCTGCGCTCTGTATCTAATCCTGTCATGTGTGATACTGTCTGCTGAGCCTGTATATCCAAATCTGTCATGTGGGATATGAGCCTGTGTATCTAATCCTGTCATGTGCGATACTGCCTGATGAGCCTGTGTATCTAACCCTGTCATGTGCGATACTGTCTGCTGAGCCTGTGTATCCAAATCTGTCATGTGGGATACTATCTGCTGAGCCTGTATATCCAAATCTGTCATGTGGGATACTATCTGCTGAGCCTGTGCATCTAATTCTGTCATGTGTGATACTGTCTGATTAGCCTGTTTATCTGACGTTGCGCAGGGGGACGTCACTCGTCATCAGAGAGAGCCAGCGTTGCTGTCACGCACCACTACTACCGCCGCTGCTGGCATAAATAGGGTTTTGGTAGATATTCTCTAAATGTAAATTTTTTGTGCGATATAGGAAAATTCCCCCTGCATATATATCGTATCCCTCCAATCCCCTATGCCATTTCTTAAACCCCCCTCCCATCCCCCGTGCCATTTCTTAAACCCCTGATCCCTCAGCCCCTGTGCAATCTGGCCCCTCCCCTTTTGTAGCCCCCCCCACATAGCCACACCCATGACCGGTATTTTTCTGAGGGAAAAGGTGGCAACCCTATATGAGATAGATATGAGGATAGATAGATAGATATGAGAAAGATAGATAGATAGATGCATAAATAGATGGATATAGATAGATGGATGGATAGATATGAGATAGATAGATAGATAGATGCATAAATAGATGGATATAGATAGATGGATGGATGGATAGATATGAGATAGATAGATAGATAGATAGATAGATCAGTGTTTCCCAACCTGGGGGCCTCCAGCTGTTGCAAAACTACAACTCCCAGTATGCTCATAAAGCCAAAGGAATGCTGGGAGTTGTAGTTTTGCAACAGCTGGAGGCCCCCTGGTTGGGAAACACTGAACTACCTCCCACTGTCTCCTACAACTTTCCCCCTCTCCCCCAAGCAAGTTACTTACTTTAAAAGGGCAGCATGAGCAGTGGGCACTGGGCAGGTAAGTCTTCCATACTGGTGGTGTCCGGGCCTGTATACACACAGCGGGCCTGCTCCACAACGTCCAGCAGCAGCATACAGGGGAGTGAGAGAGGGGGACGAGCTTCCTGTCTGCTCTTCCCAGTCTGCATAGCGCGGCCCCTGCGTGGTGACAGGGCTGCAGGCTGAAGATTTATTTAAAAAAAGGATGCCGGAGTAGATGGCTCCGGGGGGCGGGGGGTGCAGCGGGGGCTCGGGCCCCTTACTGGTGGCCATGAGAGCTGCTAGTGACCTACTGCTGCTAGGGGGGGCACAAGGGGGGCAATCATGATGTAGGGGGGGCCGTGCCCCCCCTCCCCCCAGAGACGCCACTGGCTGCAGGGGTGGTTGAGCGCAGCGTCCATCTGGGTGCTGTCAAACTTGCTGTGGTCGGGGAGTATGCGGTGGTATGTGGCCTAATGCTCGCCTCTGGGGCCGGACCTGGAGAGGGCAGCGGGCCCCCTCTCACGCTGGGCCCCTGTGCAGCTGAACCGGCTGCACAGGCGATATGTCCGCCCCTGCGATGAATATTTCTTCCTCAGAAAGTGTGAATGCTGACGCAGAGCTGATTGATCCAATACCTCTACCTCCCAATTAAAAGGTTTGTCAGTAATATGATACGCAGCTCTGCACAAAGCACAACTGGTCATCATAGACACCCCAGGATGATCCCGGCAGTGCTTTGCAGGAGAGATGACAGGTACGTTTATGACAATTTGCTTTAACTTTTTATACTTGGGGTTTGGTGTTACATGGGGCAATATGGCATCTGCACAAAAATGTAATAGAGCATATTTATTAATACAGTCTAATTAGACTAGACAGTCTGAAAATGCACCAGATTTATCACGGGGGTTTAAGCTGTTTGATAAATATAGTGCATCTTTAGACTGTCTAGACCACCTTTGTTGGCTTACTTAAAAATGTTATGTCACAAGACACAAAGTCAACAACTATCAACGCCCCATTTCTGCTAAGCCATTATTCATTGTTGAGCAAGAAATAAAAGCATCTTAAAAAAGAGTTTGCCCAAATATGTAAAAGGTTCCTGCACCACTTTATTGTACAGAACACATGTTGGTAGAATAGAGGGGTTCTTAGAATAGCACTAATTTATGAACATTTTCTTTTAGATACTTCTTCTACAGGCATTCATTCTATGGCACGTTTCATGGGAGAAAGTTACCGGCACACCTACTGTATTGCCCAGGTTGCCAGCACTGATAAATCTTGCTCAGTATTCTGAGTTTAACTTCAGAGGTTCTTCACATCTTCTGGCTGTTGTTGCTATTAAGTGGTAATGTAAAAAAGTGACACTCCCAGTCTTTCCATACGACTTTAAAATTATGGTGTCAGTGAAATACTGACGAGTTTTTAGATGGTCCTAATAACATCTCTAATCGTGAAAAAATTGATAAAATCTGTATAAAGTGGTACAAAGTCAAGAAAATACAACTTTAAGTGCATTCCCTCACTTTAATGCCGTATGGTTTTGAAGTCCAAAAATCTGTATTAGTTAAAATCTTAATATATCTTTATAGCAGTTAAATTACTCTCCTGATGAAGGACAAGGGAGAAGGCGGAATCATCCATATGAGGTTTATCCCTGTTTTTCTTCTTTGTGCAGATTTCTTGGCCGGTCTCTTCTTCAATGTAGACGTCTCCTGATTTGTTTCTCATAGGGATCAGGGGGACAGATTTGACATCCTTGGTCCCACTTTTCAGCTTACACTTCTTACTGTTTGATATCCATCCCAGGTCGCTGGTGCTCATGTATATGGAGTAGTGATTGATTATTCTTCTTCTCTTCTTTTTCCCTTTATCTTTGATATGACTCTGGCTGGAGGTTTCCAGGTTGGGGGCTAATTCTGGTCTTTTGGCCAGGGATTATGGAGATTGTATAATGTTCAGATCCTCATTCTTCCAACCGAGCACAAGTGTTTATATGTGAAGTCACCCAGCTTACAGTATAGTTGTTTTCTGCAAAATGAAGACAGGGTTTGAAGTATAGGTCACTTGGCAATGAGGCTAACAACTGAGTTTACTGAAAAGGCCACAAGTCAAAAGGCATAGTATAATAAAATCTAAATTCAATAAAATTGTGCTAGGGGCTGACCGCTGAGCTTGATGAATGCATAATTCTGCTGCTTTGCTCAACCTTAGCTCATTCATGCTCTTTTCAGCATCTCCTTCGCTGTCTGATGGGAGGAACAGCTAAAGTTTACCCAAAGGAGACCCCAGGCACCGCAAGAACCCGAATAAGCCATGCTGACATGGATCAATACCTCCATAAGAAGCTTGGAGCCTAGTGCGGCCTGCCTAGATGGCCTTGGCTGCTGTTAGCTACAAAGACCAAGAGGTGGAGTTGGAGCTAGAAACACCACAAAACAATAAAACTCAGCTAAACATGGCATTCCTCATGCTGGATGACCATGAGAACTGTAACCAAAGGCATAAATACGTATTAAGGGCCTATCTAAGATGTATGCTACCGAAGGTTTAAGCTCTGTGGCTATGCAGTTATTTACCTCAGAGCTCTTCAGACCAAACTGGATCCTCAAGAACCGTCACGTGATATTATTTGTGGCTTCTTGAATTTTGTAAATACAGCCACCATATTGAAAGCTAACAGAGAGTGCAAAGCTTTATTATTTGAAGGGAACCTTGTACAGCTCTACCAAGAAAGCTCCTTCTACCCTGAGTAAGCAACGGGTGTGAAACCCTTTACTTAAGAATCTGCAGAAGTTACACCTACCATATTACTGACTATAGCTGCCTGATGTCCACTGGCTTTTGTAACTAACATAAGTCCACTACTGACTGCTATCCGCTGGCTACTGAAACTACCATGAGTCCACCATTGCCTGCTTCCCACTGGATACTAAAACTACAACTAGTCCGCTACTGCCTGCTGTTCACTGGCTACTACAACTACCACCAGTCCACCTCTGTCTGCTGTCCACTATTTACTGCAACTACCACCAGTCCACTACTGCTTGCTGTCCACTGGCTACAGCTACCAAAAGTCCACCACCCCTGTTGTCCGCTGGCTACTACAAATACCATCAATCCACCACTTCATGCTGTCCACTGGCTTTGACACCTTCCATTAGTCCACCACTGCCTGCTGTCTGCTGGATACAGCTATCAATAATTCACCACTGCCTGCTGTCGATTGCCTTCTAAAACTAGTAGTAGGCAGTGGACAGTAATACAATGAACCGTGGGGGGGGGGGAGTATGAAAGCTGCAACATACAGTGAATGGGGGGGAGGTGATGGCTGCGGCCATACATTGAACCGTGGGGGTATGATAGTAATGATCATACAGTAAAAGGGGGTGAATGATAACGATGGCCATGAAGTGAACTGGGGCAGAGGGGAGATGGAGGTGCTGCTGCCACCCTCTGATGTACTGCCACCCTAGGCTTGGGCCTTGTCACCCTAGTGGAAGATACACCACTGCTTGTAATATTAACGTGGTAAAAGTTTGAGTAAAAAAGTTAGGAATTTCTATTGAGGCTTTGGACTTTGTTAATGGATCTATCTAATGTTTGGGATATTGTCTCTCCAAAAATTCTAAATAAATTCTTGGGCTTATGTTTCAAATTGGGAGTCTAGAATACAATTCCTCTTCAAACAGCAGTTCTGATACATTGTGTAGTCATCTAGGAAGATGGCAGTTTAAAAAAAGAATAAAGCTGTTTTAACTATGAGATATGATATGTGCTACAAATGAGTTTGGGAGGGAGCAATGTTACGTTATGCGCTCCGGCCGCACACGCTGGCTGTGAGCGCATGGTCCCGTTACCTGCTGCTGGCGGTGGGGCTGGGATTCACATCATGGGACACGCCCGCATGCGGATCCCAGTCCGTCACTCACCAGGTGCTTCTCCTTCCACCGCCTCAGCCTCTTTGCTCCGGCGCGTGTGTCCCCGTCCCCGCCAGAGCGGGGCCACCGCTCCCATTAGTGTAGTACACCTGTGGCTCATTGATAAATTCCTCCTCCTCGCACACTTCCCTGCCGGATCTTTGTTGCCTTGTGCCTGAGAGAAGGCATACCTGAGATTTGCCTTGTCGTGTATCTGATCCTTTGCTCTGTGACCTGACCTTGCTCCTCTGCAGCCTGCCTACTGACCTCCTGCTACGTCCTGACTACGCTACTGTTCTGCCTGCCCTGACCTTCTGCTATCTTGACTATGAGCTGCCTTATCCCTCCTGTGCCTCGCATCTCCTCAGCTGCCTGTGTGGCCGAGCCGTGCCAGGAGTAGCGACCTGGGTGCCGCCTGCCGCAGCAAGTCCATTCCGCTTTGTGGCAGGCTCTGGTGAAAACCAGCTGCACCTTAAACTCCGCTCCCTGGTACGGTCCGAGTCATCTGACACACAGGTCCAGCGGATCCACATCCATCGGTGTTCATGTCTTCGGAAACAAATGGATCCCACTGAGGTACCCCTGCCTGAAGTTGCGGATCTTCCCTCCGTTGTGGTACGTCAGTCTCAGCTGTTGGCATGACAGGCGCAGCAACTTACCAAACTGTCGGCTATGATACAAGAGCTTTTGGCCGTGCAACAGCAGCAGCACTTGCAACCAAAAAATTAGCCCTCATATCGCCCCATACGCAGAAAAATAAAAAAGTTATAGGGGTCAGAAGATGACAATTTTAAACGTATAAATTTTCCTGCAAGTAGTTATGATTTTTTTCCAGAAGTAAGACAAAATCAAACCCACATAAGTAGGGTATCATATTAATCGTATGGACCTACAGAAAAAAGAGAAGGTGTCATTTTTACTGAAAAATGTACTGTGTAGAAACGGAAGCCCACAAAATTTACAAAATGGTGTTTTTTTTTTCAATTTTGTCTCACAAGGATATTTTTTCCATTTCGTCGTAGATTTATGGGTAAAATGACTGATGTCATTACAAAGTAGAATTGATGGCGCAAAGAATAAGCCATCATATGGATTTTTAGGTGCAAAATTTAAAGAGTTATTATTTTTTTTAAAGGTTAGGAGGAAAAAACGAAAATGCAAAAACGGAAAAGCCTCGGGTCCTTAAGGGGTTAAAATTAAGCTCAAAATTAATGTGTAAAAATCCATTCAGAACAAGGAATTGGACTGTATTTAGAGTTGTTAATTTCTTATAACATAATGACAATGTAGAAATCTGGCCAGGGAAAAATCTGCATAGCGTTTCTATGATTGAGAAAAAGGGAAATTAGATTGTACACTTTATTGACCCAGGGATATTAGTAAAAGAAGAGGTTCAAACACTAAAAATAAATTAAAAGAAAAAAATAACTGAAAAGCTGAACCGCCCAATATCTAATGTTCTGTTTGTATATGGTATGGTAATACATAGGCATGCTTTAAAAAATGGATGGTGGTATATACCATAGTGTACTGTCAGCTGGTCCATTGAGTTTACTGGAGCAAATTTAGTCAATGAGTGGTCTACTGTGCTTTTGAGCAAATGGATCAAAGTTGTAGGGAGATAGTTTCTTTTAGCAATTTCTAGATACTTTGGCTTTGGGGAATGTTGCTGTTGTCAAAAGCTCTCACTAAGTCTTCCTACCTCAATTGACCAATGCGGATTATATTTACCAGATCTCCATGCACCATTCCCCCAGGTCCAGCAAGCCCAAAAAACTGCCCTGTAATGACCGACAGGGGTGGACAAGGAGAGTGAGCCCTAAGCTGTTTACACTCTACCTGCCTACTTGCCCATCCACCCTAAATGGTGGATCGACAACTTGGAGTCGGTCCCTCCCTGAACTAAAGTGCACTGGGCGTAAAAACAAATAATATACATAGTCGGTCAGAGGCCAGAAACAGAAACGGAATAACTACCAAAAACCAAACTTAATATTATTATACAAACAGGGCAGAATATAGTGTACTAATAAACAGTTCATAAACCAGAATCCAGATAAACGACAGACATGATAAAATGAGCAAGACTAGGTGTAGAAAAGGTATAGAGCAGAATCCAGGAGATGCAGGGGATGGACGAAAGAACTAAATTAAAAAACTAAACTAACACGAAACACAGGACTAGAACCGGATGAGTCTGAATAGACTCCAAGATACAAAACAGGAATTATAACATACAGAGCACAGGTAACAAGCAAGACTAAGACAGTGAACACAGACTAAGCAGAATGGACATACATAGTCCTAAAAACAGACAGATGTCCAATAAAACTAAGCAGACTAAAAACTATATCAAACAGGCATAGCCATGGTTAAAACTCAGATAAATACTTGATAGACAAAAGCAAGGTGTATCATAAAACAGACATCATAGGAGCATATTGCACAAATAAACTGCTCAGAAAGCAGGAGATCTCTGGTTTAAGTAACCCCACCCGAGTTCTCATAGGTTCTGAGCATTAACTATTCCCTTACCAGGGAGAATAGTAGTTTGCTCAGAACATTGTAGTGTGTGAATACACACCTAAACAGAAAAATACATGAACAAATAAATAGACATTACATGCCCACTAGTTTTCACGTTATGATTATACGTTTTCGTCTTGTCAAAATAGAATATTTTCTACAGGCACTTAATAAATACATCAAAAAGAAATGTTTCCCGTTTTCAGCCATGCAGCAACATTTATGTTGAGTCTTATCTCCTATAGATATAAATTTCATGCATTTTTAATACGGAAGAACAGATTGTGATTTGATTAAACCATGGCACGCATTTTATATATGCACATGTATATCAAAAGGGAGAATTACCCTTGAAAAAAAATGAATTACCCTAAAATATGTGTAGAACTTCCTGTCACCGTTCTTTTTGATGTTCACACTTGTAGGTTGTTAATATTTATTAACAAAATTATAGAGCTGGCAGCAATGAGAAGGTATCGGGTTTGACTGTGGGATTGTCACAGTAATTTGTAGAATGTTTATTCAGTAGAATGGTTGATAGATTTTGTGTTCCTGTTTATAAAACATTTGGCAAATTAGATAAACTTCATATAATGTAATATGTATATCAAATGTTGATGTATTTACGTATGCAATACTTTATTGGTAGAAACATCCATTAGGAGACGTCTGTCAGAAAACTGCTGCTCCTTGTTAATTATTATAGAAAATTCCACTGTGCTCATCATAAACTCCTTGGTGACCAGGGAAGATAAAAATTATCTGCCTTGGCAACTTAGCTAAGGGGGTTGTTTTATAAAGACTTCAATTGGCTGATCTTCAGAGTGCCACTAGGGTTGGGGTAGTGGTTTAGGTAACACAGTTGCAACACAGTTATGATGGTTTAGGTTATCGCAACACTGTATCCTCCAAAACTGTATCCTCCAACACTGAATCCTCCAACACTCCAACACTGTATCCTCCAACACTTTAACACTGTATCCTTCAACACTCCAAAGCTGCATCCTCCAACACTCCAACATTGTATCCTCCAACACTACAACACTGTATCCTTTAACACTACAACGCTGTATTCTCCAACACTATAACGCTGTATCCTCAAACACTACAACACTGTTTCCTTCAACACTACAATGAAGTATCCTACAAAACTACAACACTATATCCTCCAACACTACAACATTGTATCATTTAACACTACAATGATGTATCCTTAAACAATACAATGATATATCCTTCAACACTACAATGATGTATTCTTCAACACTACAATGCTGTATCCTCTAACACTACAACACTGTATCTTCCAACACTTCAATGCTGTGTCCTCCAACACTACAATGCTATATTCTCCAACACTACAACATTGTATCCTCCAACACTACAACACTGTATCCTTCAACAGTACAATGCTGTATCCTCTAACACTACAACACTGTATCTTCCAACACTTCAATGCTGTGTCCTCCAACACTACAATGCTATATTCTCCAACACTCCAACATTGTATCCTCCAACACTACAACATTGCATTCTCCAACACTACAACGCTGTATCCTTCAACACTACAATGATGTAACCTCCAACACTATAACACTGTATCCTCCAACATCAACACAAGACTACGACTCTGGGAATGACTTAAACTGTTTTTTTTTTTTTTATAAACAGGATAGGATAGATCTCATTGTTGGGTGATAAATATGATATTATTGTAGCTCATAAATTCATCAGTTCCCATGTACAGTATATGTCAGCTTTACTAACATATTTCCTACAAGCAACCCTCTATATCCAAATTAGAAAAGGAAACATTGACAGTGACATACACCCCTTCATTGCGGGGGTCCGATGAGCTAAGTTAACAAGGAGGGTACCCTTACCAGCCTCCTGCCGCTGGATTGATGTTCCAATGATACAAAACATATCTGTTATCACTGAATGTGAAATAGTTTGTAGCATTAATGACCCCACATGGTGAATGTAACCATTAAAATGTGAATAATCACAATAGAAGAAAGGGAGACTGCACTCACCATCCAGTATAACGTCTTTTCTGTGTTCAGTTAGGCATAAAAACAATGTGCAGGACAGGCATAAGAGGATAAGAGGCAGAGGTGATGACGGGACAGTACTGCTTCACACGCTTAGTGTGCGTCCACAAGCCGACACCTGGCGTCTCACTTTGCGCAAGCACATTTTATGTGAGAAACACTAGAACAAATAAGAAACAGAAAAGGTCATGTGATCGCAACAGGTGTATACAAAATACTGTGTACATTGTACAAAACATTAAATCCATATCAAAATATACATGATATAGATAAATCGAGGGCAAGTACGAGATAGTGGAACACAGGTTATTTCTGTGTTACAAAAAGGGTCTAAATTCGTAGCGGTCATTGAACCCTAGGGGTCCCGTGGCATCCAATTTAATGATCCAATGTGCCTCCTTTTGCTACAATATTGTGTGTCTGTCACTGCTGTCAGATAGCAGGGGGGGCAGGCACAATCCTATGCACAATCCTATGAACAATACGTGTTCCAAACCTGCAAACTTAAGTAAGGTGGTATCGCTCCCATGGACTTCGCGCATGTGGGTTATAAGACGTGTTGCTCAGGGGCGGACAAACCATATGTGCAGCAGGTTCAACTGCACAAGGGCCCAGCAAGTAAGGGGGCCCACTGCCAGTGGCATAGCATAGAGGTATCTGTACGCTGGGCCCGGGCCTTGAGAGGGAGGCCCCCCGTTAGTGTGACTGTCGCATTAAGAGCAGAGGGGCTGGTGGGAGTAGACGTGCCCCGCACAGGCAGTAAGTCAGCTCCAAGCCCTCTGACCTGTCCCTGCATCAGGCCGTGCTTCATCCCCCGATAACTCCATGAGGAACAACTGCCTCAGCTCCTCTTCATCCCAGGCATCATGTGGCCCCTGTCTCGGATTACACTGCATCCCCGGTGAGTTGAGGGCCGTGGGCTGTGTGAACAGTAGGTAACTTTATAAAGATGAGTGGGTTAGGGCTTTGCAAGTTTGCAGTGTTTATCAACAAAAGTGCCTACATGTTGCACGACTACAACTCCCAGCATGCCAGGACAGCCTTTGGCTGTCCAGGCATGCTGGGAGTTGTAGTTTTGCAACAGCTGGAGACACCCTGGTTGGAAAACACTGATCTATGTCCTATCTATCTCATATCTATCTATTTATCTATCCCATATCTATCTAAATTATAGGAGCAGGGGGTTAATGGAAGCAGGGGGGGGGTTGTAATGAAAGTAGGGGGGGGGGGGGTTAATGGAAATGGGGGGGTTGTAATTAAAGCGCAGGGGGAGAGAATGGAAAGAGGGGCAGGATGGGGTGAATGGAATGAGCGGGGGGGGGGGGGTTAATGGAAGAAGGGGGTTAAGGGAAGTGGGGGTGTATGTGTAATGGAAGCATGGGGAGGGGGGTTAATGGAAGCAGGGGGGGTTAATGGAAGCAGGGAGGGTAATGGAATGAGAGGCAGGATGGGGTGAATGAAAGAAGCAGTGGGGGAATGGAAGCGCGGGGGGGGGGAAGGAACGAGGGGCAGGATGGGGTGAATAGAAGGAGCAGGAGGGGTCAATAGGTGCAGGGGGTAGTGGAAGTGGGGGGTGAATGGAAGCAGGGGCAGGAGGGGTGAATGGAAGGAGCAGGAGGGGTTAATAGGTGCAGGGGGTAGTGGAAGCATGGGGGTGAATGGAAGGAGCAGGGGGTAATGGAAGTGGGGGGGGGTGAATGGAAGCAGAGGCAGGAGGGGTGAATGGAAGAAAGAGCAGGGGGGGAATGGAAGCATGAGGGGGGGGGTAATAGAAGTGGAGGGTGAATGGAAGGAGGGGCAGGATGAGGTGAATGCAAGGAGCAGGGGGTTAATGGAAGCAGGGGGGGCAGGCACAATCCTATGCACAATCCTATGAAAAATAGACATATGGGGGGGGGCAGGCACATTCCTTGCACAGGGGCCCTCTGCTGTCTGTGTCCGCCCCTGGTGTTGCTCCAATGTTGGTTCTAATAGACCTAAGATGTTCACGAATACGGACATGGAGCTGGCGAATGGTCTTGCCTATGTAATAAAACTCACATGGGCATATTATTAAAAACATAGGTGGTACATGTTATGAGTTGATTTACAATGTGTGTGAAATTGCCCAATTTTAGCTGTCTGCTAGCACAGTTTTGTGAACAAAACAAGCAGCTCTTGTATGGAAAATTTCCTTTCAGGGAATATCCAGTTAACCAAGAGGAAGGGGCAAATTTTTGTTTCTTAGCTGCCAAACTTTTGAGGCGGTCGCCTACAGTAAAAAATTTTCTTAAGGTAATCAAAGGTTTTTTAATTATTACATGTTTAAGATCAGTATTGGTACTGAGCATATACCAATGACGATGTATAGCTCTAATTACTACTTGATTTAGGATGGAGTTGCTAAGGGAGAATACAAATCATTTTTTCTTTTTCATTATTTCTGGATCTTTTCTTTCGTGCCTGTAGATCTGTTCTGTTCAGTTTTCTAGCTCTATATAGAGCGGAATCAATTACTGAAAGTGGGTAATCCCTGGCCAAGGGTCTATTTTTAAGTTATTTAGCTTGATTTTCAAAGATCTGAGTATCATTATTAATGCGTCTTAACCCCTTAATGACAAAACCCATTTTCACCTTAAGGACCAGGCCAATTTTATTTTTGCGTTTTCGTTTTTTCCTCCTCGCCTTCTAAAATCCATAACTCTTTTACATTTCCATCTAAAGACACATATAAGGGCTTATTTTTTGCGTGACCAATTGTACTTTGTAATGAAACCTCTCATTTTACCATAAAATGTACAGCGAAACCCCCCCCAAAAAAATTTTTAGGGAGGAGATTTAAATGAAAACAAAAATTTTGCACATTTTGGAGGGTTTTGTTTTCACACTATACACTTTACGGTAAAAATGACATGTGTTCTTTATTCTGTGGGTCAATACGATTAAAATGATATCCATGGCTGATTTTTGTACAAAATCAGTAATCTAAAATCGCCCTATTTTAACCACCTATAACTTTTTCATTTTTCTGCATATAGGGCGGTATGAGGGCTCATTTTTTTGCGCCGTCATCTGTACTTTTTTTTAGATACCACATTTGCATATATAAAACTTTTAGGTCATTTTTTATTAATTTTGTTTATATAAAATGTGACAAAAAAGCAGCATTTTTGGACTTTTTTACATTTTTTACGTTTACGCCATTCACCATACAGGATCATTAACATTATATTTTGATAGTTCGGACATTTATGCACGCGGCAATACCAAATATGTTTTTTTTTTTTTTTTAATTACTCTTTTTGGGGATAAAATGGGAAAAACTGTCAATTTTCATTTTTATTGGGGGAGGAGATTTTTCACTTTTCTTTTACTTTTTATTTTGAAATTTTTCTACTTTTTTTTACACTTTTTATGTTCCCATATCTATAGCAATCCTTTGATTTCTAATACTGTGCAGTGTTATGCATAGGATACAGCACTGTTCAGTATTATCTATGATCTTCTGCTCTGGTCAGCTCGATCGCAGACCAGGGCAGAAGACCCCGGGAGACGGCTGGAGGGGACCAGGTGAGGGGACCTCCGGCTGTCATACTTGATGATCGGATCCCCGTGGCAGCGCTGCGCGCGATCCGATCATCCAATCAAAGTGCCGCAATGCCACAGATGCCGTGATCTGTATTGATCACGGCATCGGAGGTGTTAATGGCGGACATCCGCGCGATCAGCCTTGGAACGCTAGCAGCCGAAACCTGACGTGTCTGACGCGAGCACCCTTCCGATGCTTGCGGTTATACACAGGGCGTAAATGTACGTCCTGGTGTGGGAAGTCCTGCCAAATCAGGATGTACATTTATGTCCGTGGTTGTTAAGGGTTTAAGTGCAAAAATTGTGAATATGGAATGCCTCATTTTTTTTTTCAAATCAAGGAATGCCTCATTTTGTGTGTGGCTGATGGGAGCTCTTATAATGGAATTATTTGCGATGGGTTTTCGGTACCCCATTGTCACCAGTGTATCATTAATGACCTCCAGTTTTACATCTAGAAATTTGAGCTCTGCTCCGCCAAACACAGATGTAAACAGCATGTTCTCTTTATTGATTGTGCTTAAATATGAAACTGATTTATAAAACTCAGTTTCAGGGCCATCCCAGACGACCAAAATGTCATCAACAAAATGCAGGAAGAGTGTTATGTACTTGGTGTAGGGGGTTAAGGTTAGAGAAAATATAGCAGCATTCAAAAATGGCAATTAAAAGATTGGCATAGGTACAGGAGACTGGCGTGCCCATCACAGTGCCGGTCTCCTATCTATACCAATCCTCTCCCTCTTTGAATTTGTTATGTGAAAGTACAAAAGGAGGGCATCACATACAAATGATATAAATGCCTCAGTTTTATCAGTTTCCCTTAGAAACTCACAGATGGCCTGTACACCCACATCCCAAGGGATGCGGGTGTACAGGCTCTCAATATCTATGGAGGCTAATCTATAACTAGTATGCCATTTGAAGCCTTCAAGATGTGTTAGAAGATCCCCAGTATCTTTGAGGCATGTTGATTTATGTTTTAGCAGGGGTTTGAGTAGCTATTCAATAAATTGTGATAGGTACTCAGTCGCAGAGCCAATCCCTGCAATGATAGGTCGTCCAGGGGATTGGCTCTGCAACTTGTGGACCTTAGGTAAGAAGTACCATCTTGCAGGTCTGGGAGAGTTTGGAAATAATTTTTCTGCGGTTTTTGAAGAAATTATGCCTTGTTCAAACTGACGTCTGAGGAATGATCATAACTGATTTAATGTTTTTTGAGTGGGATCTGGGGGAGGCATGAATATGTAGTGTTGTCTCTCAGCAGGCGCTTAGATTCAGAGGTGTAGTAATCGGTGGACATAACCACAGTACTCCCACCTTTATCTGCCCGTGAAACTTTCAAATCTGGTTTGCTTGCGAGCCACTTTAATGCACGTACTTCTCCAATAGATAGGTTACTAGTAGCATTTGGACACACCAGCGCCTTTACATCCCTTCGAACGGGAGCAATACCACCTTAAGTTTGCAGGTTTGGAATGTGTATATCCACTATCGGACAACAGTGACAGACACACAATATTGTTGCAAAAGGAGGCACGTCGGATCATTAAATTGGATGCCACGGGACCCCTAGGGTTCAATGACTGCTATGAAGGTAGCCCCTTTTTGTAACATTGAAATAACCTGTGTTCCACTATCTTGCACTTGCCCTTGATTTATCTATATCATGTATATATTGATATGGTTTTATTGTTTTGTACTTTGAACACAGTATTTTGTATACACCTGTTGCGATCACATGACCTTTTCTGTTTCTTACCTATTCCAGTGTTTCTCACATAAAATGCGCTTGCACATATTGAGACGCCAGGTGTCGGTTTGTGGAAGCACGTTAAACAGTACTGTCCCGTCATCACCTCTGCCTCTTATCCTCTGATGCCTGTCCTGCACATTGTTTTTTTGTTTTTATGGTAAAACGAGTGATGTCATTACAATATATAATTAGTCACACAAAAAACAAGTCCTCATATGGGTCTGTACAGTTATGACTATTAGATAGTGTTGAGCAGCATAGGTCATATTCGAATTCGCGAATATATGGACGAATATTCGTCATATATTCGCGAATATTCGCATATTCGTAATATTCTAAAATTATTTTCGCATATGTGAAAAATTCGCGTATGCGAAAATTGACATATGCGAAAATTGACATCTGCGAAAATTGACATCTGCGAAAATTAGCATATACATTAATTAACATAAGCGAAAATTCGCATATGCGAAAATTAGCATATGCAAATTTTCGCATATACGAAAATTCGCACACCGGTCTCACACAGTAGTATTAGAGCCTTCTTTACACCACACAAGCTGGAAGCAGAAAGGGATGATCACTGTGATGTGTACTGTGAAAAAAAAAAAAATAAAGTAAAAAAAAAATTTAAAAAATTTTAAAAAAACGAATATTCGTAATTACTATCTAAATTATAGGAGCAGGGGGTTAATGGAAGCAGGGGGGGGGTTGTAATGAAAGTAGGGGGGGGGGGGTTAATGGAAATGGGGGGGTTGTAATTAAAGCGCAGGGGGAGAGAATGGAAAGAGGGGCAGGATGGGGTGAATGGAATGAGCGGGGGGGGGGGGGTTAATGGAAGAAGGGGGTTAAGGGAAGTGGGGGTGTATGTGTAATGGAAGCATGGGGAGGGGGGTTAATGGAAGCAGGGGGGGTTAATGGAAGCAGGGAGGGTAATGGAATGAGAGGCAGGATGGGGTGAATGAAAGAAGCAGTGGGGGAATGGAAGCGCGGGGGGGGGGAAGGAACGAGGGGCAGGATGGGGTGAATAGAAGGAGCAGGAGGGGTCAATAGGTGCAGGGGGTAGTGGAAGTGGGGGGTGAATGGAAGCAGGGGCAGGAGGGGTGAATGGAAGGAGCAGGAGGGGTTAATAGGTGCAGGGGGTAGTGGAAGCATGGGGGTGAATGGAAGGAGCAGGGGGTAATGGAAGTGGGGGGGGGTGAATGGAAGCAGAGGCAGGAGGGGTGAATGGAAGAAAGAGCAGGGGGGGAATGGAAGCATGAGGGGGGGGGTAATAGAAGTGGAGGGTGAATGGAAGGAGGGGCAGGATGAGGTGAATGCAAGGAGCAGGGGGTTAATGGAAGCAGGGGGGGCAGGCACAATCCTATGCACAATCCTATGAAAAATAGACATATGGGGGGGGGCAGGCACATTCCTTGCACAGGGGCCCTCTGCTGTCTGTGTCCGCCCCTGGTGTTGCTCCAATGTTGGTTCTAATAGACCTAAGATGTTCACGAATACGGACATGGAGCTGGCGAATGGTCTTGCCTATGTAATAAAACTCACATGGGCATATTATTAAAAACATAGGTGGTACATGTTATGAGTTGATTTACAATGTGTGTGAAATTGCCCAATTTTAGCTGTCTGCTAGCACAGTTTTGTGAACAAAACAAGCAGCTCTTGTATGGAAAATTTCCTTTCAGGGAATATCCAGTTAACCAAGAGGAAGGGGCAAATTTTTGTTTCTTAGCTGCCAAACTTTTGAGGCGGTCGCCTACAGTAAAAAATTTTCTTAAGGTAATCAAAGGTTTTTTAATTATTACATGTTTAAGATCAGTATTGGTACTGAGCATATACCAATGACGATGTATAGCTCTAATTACTACTTGATTTAGGATGGAGTTGCTAAGGGAGAATACAAATCATTTTTTCTTTTTCATTATTTCTGGATCTTTTCTTTCGTGCCTGTAGATCTGTTCTGTTCAGTTTTCTAGCTCTATATAGAGCGGAATCAATTACTGAAAGTGGGTAATCCCTGGCCAAGGGTCTATTTTTAAGTTATTTAGCTTGATTTTCAAAGATCTGAGTATCATTATTAATGCGTCTTAACCCCTTAATGACAAAACCCATTTTCACCTTAAGGACCAGGCCAATTTTATTTTTGCGTTTTCGTTTTTTCCTCCTCGCCTTCTAAAATCCATAACTCTTTTACATTTCCATCTAAAGACACATATAAGGGCTTATTTTTTGCGTGACCAATTGTACTTTGTAATGAAACCTCTCATTTTACCATAAAATGTACAGCGAAACCCCCCCCAAAAAAATTTTTAGGGAGGAGATTTAAATGAAAACAAAAATTTTGCACATTTTGGAGGGTTTTGTTTTCACACTATACACTTTACGGTAAAAATGACATGTGTTCTTTATTCTGTGGGTCAATACGATTAAAATGATATCCATGGCTGATTTTTGTACAAAATCAGTAATCTAAAATCGCCCTATTTTAACCACCTATAACTTTTTCATTTTTCTGCATATAGGGCGGTATGAGGGCTCATTTTTTTGCGCCGTCATCTGTACTTTTTTTTAGATACCACATTTGCATATATAAAACTTTTAGGTCATTTTTTATTAATTTTGTTTATATAAAATGTGACAAAAAAGCAGCATTTTTGGACTTTTTTACATTTTTTACGTTTACGCCATTCACCATACAGGATCATTAACATTATATTTTGATAGTTCGGACATTTATGCACGCGGCAATACCAAATATGTTTTTTTTTTTTTTTTAATTACTCTTTTTGGGGATAAAATGGGAAAAACTGTCAATTTTCATTTTTATTGGGGGAGGAGATTTTTCACTTTTCTTTTACTTTTTATTTTGAAATTTTTCTACTTTTTTTTACACTTTTTATGTTCCCATATCTATAGCAATCCTTTGATTTCTAATACTGTGCAGTGTTATGCATAGGATACAGCACTGTTCAGTATTATCTATGATCTTCTGCTCTGGTCAGCTCGATCGCAGACCAGGGCAGAAGACCCCGGGAGACGGCTGGAGGGGACCAGGTGAGGGGACCTCCGGCTGTCATACTTGATGATCGGATCCCCGTGGCAGCGCTGCGCGCGATCCGATCATCCAATCAAAGTGCCGCAATGCCACAGATGCCGTGATCTGTATTGATCACGGCATCGGAGGTGTTAATGGCGGACATCCGCGCGATCAGCCTTGGAACGCTAGCAGCCGAAACCTGACGTGTCTGACGCGAGCACCCTTCCGATGCTTGCGGTTATACACAGGGCGTAAATGTACGTCCTGGTGTGGGAAGTCCTGCCAAATCAGGATGTACATTTATGTCCGTGGTTGTTAAGGGTTTAAGTGCAAAAATTGTGAATATGGAATGCCTCATTTTTTTTTTCAAATCAAGGAATGCCTCATTTTGTGTGTGGCTGATGGGAGCTCTTATAATGGAATTATTTGCGATGGGTTTTCGGTACCCCATTGTCACCAGTGTATCATTAATGACCTCCAGTTTTACATCTAGAAATTTGAGCTCTGCTCCGCCAAACACAGATGTAAACAGCATGTTCTCTTTATTGATTGTGCTTAAATATGAAACTGATTTATAAAACTCAGTTTCAGGGCCATCCCAGACGACCAAAATGTCATCAACAAAATGCAGGAAGAGTGTTATGTACTTGGTGTAGGGGGTTAAGGTTAGAGAAAATATAGCAGCATTCAAAAATGGCAATTAAAAGATTGGCATAGGTACAGGAGACTGGCGTGCCCATCACAGTGCCGGTCTCCTATCTATACCAATCCTCTCCCTCTTTGAATTTGTTATGTGAAAGTACAAAAGGAGGGCATCACATACAAATGATATAAATGCCTCAGTTTTATCAGTTTCCCTTAGAAACTCACAGATGGCCTGTACACCCACATCCCAAGGGATGCGGGTGTACAGGCTCTCAATATCTATGGAGGCTAATCTATAACTAGTATGCCATTTGAAGCCTTCAAGATGTGTTAGAAGATCCCCAGTATCTTTGAGGCATGTTGATTTATGTTTTAGCAGGGGTTTGAGTAGCTATTCAATAAATTGTGATAGGTACTCAGTCGCAGAGCCAATCCCTGCAATGATAGGTCGTCCAGGGGATTGGCTCTGCAACTTGTGGACCTTAGGTAAGAAGTACCATCTTGCAGGTCTGGGAGAGTTTGGAAATAATTTTTCTGCGGTTTTTGAAGAAATTATGCCTTGTTCAAACTGACGTCTGAGGAATGATCATAACTGATTTAATGTTTTTTGAGTGGGATCTGGGGGAGGCATGAATATGTAGTGTTGTCTCTCAGCAGGCGCTTAGATTCAGAGGTGTAGTAATCGGTGGACATAACCACAGTACTCCCACCTTTATCTGCCCGTGAAACTTTCAAATCTGGTTTGCTTGCGAGCCACTTTAATGCACGTACTTCTCCAATAGATAGGTTACTAGTAGCATTTGGACACACCAGCGCCTTTACATCCCTTCGAACGGGAGCAATACCACCTTAAGTTTGCAGGTTTGGAATGTGTATATCCACTATCGGACAACAGTGACAGACACACAATATTGTTGCAAAAGGAGGCACGTCGGATCATTAAATTGGATGCCACGGGACCCCTAGGGTTCAATGACTGCTATGAAGGTAGCCCCTTTTTGTAACATTGAAATAACCTGTGTTCCACTATCTTGCACTTGCCCTTGATTTATCTATATCATGTATATATTGATATGGTTTTATTGTTTTGTACTTTGAACACAGTATTTTGTATACACCTGTTGCGATCACATGACCTTTTCTGTTTCTTACCTATTCCAGTGTTTCTCACATAAAATGCGCTTGCACATATTGAGACGCCAGGTGTCGGTTTGTGGAAGCACGTTAAACAGTACTGTCCCGTCATCACCTCTGCCTCTTATCCTCTGATGCCTGTCCTGCACATTGTTTTTTTGTTTTTATGGTAAAACGAGTGATGTCATTACAATATATAATTAGTCACACAAAAAACAAGTCCTCATATGGGTCTGTACAGTTATGACTATTAGATAGTGTTGAGCAGCATAGGTCATATTCGAATTCGCGAATATATGGACGAATATTCGTCATATATTCGCGAATATTCGCATATTCGTAATATTCTAAAATTATTTTCGCATATGTGAAAAATTCGCGTATGCGAAAATTGACATATGCGAAAATTGACATCTGCGAAAATTGACATCTGCGAAAATTAGCATATACATTAATTAACATAAGCGAAAATTCGCATATGCGAAAATTAGCATATGCAAATTTTCGCATATACGAAAATTCGCACACCGGTCTCACACAGTAGTATTAGAGCCTTCTTTACACCACACAAGCTGGAAGCAGAAAGGGATGATCACTGTGATGTGTACTGTGAAAAAAAAAAAAATAAAGTAAAAAAAAAATTTAAAAAATTTTAAAAAAACGAATATTCGTAATTACGAATATATAGTGCTATATTCGCGAATATTCGCGAATTCACAAATATGCGATATACGCAAATAAAATTTGCATTGCGAATATTCGCAAGCAACACTACTATTAGAGTTATGGCTATTAGAATGCGAGGAGGAGAAAGAGAAAATGCAAAAATGAAAACGAGCTATGTCCTCAAGGCCAGCGTGGGTTGTGTCCTTACGTTGGTGTGGGGGGAGGTGGTTTAGACAAAAGGACCGTTCCCACTCCTATCATGCAATCAATGTAATGTAAGTTACATTTGGCATATTTTATACACAATGGCCCTCATTTACTAACATGATTCCGACTCTTTTTGTCGGGTTTTGGCCTAAATTCTGTCGCATGGAACGTGCAACAGAATGTGCAACAAAAGAAACCCGACAGAATCTGAATCACTCAGAGTAAAAAAAAATAAAAATACAAAATGGGCGTTGTTTTTGGGAAAAGGGGCGTGGAACATACATTTCAGCCAAAATCACTCATATTTTACTAAAACCACTTGGAAATTCATGTGAATTATCTGGGAAGAAAACCCCACACTTTAACCCCTTCATGACCCAGCCCATTTTCACCTTCAGGACCTGGGCATTTTTTGAAAATCTGACCACTGTCACTTTAAGCATTAATAACTCTGGAATGCTTTTAGTTATCATTCTGATTCCGAGATAGTTTTTTCGTGACATATTGTACTTTATGTTATTGGTTAAATTTCACTAATATTTGCATCCTTTCTTGGTAAAAAATCTAAAAATGTCATGAAAGGAAAAATGGATATTCCAAATAAATTACATATTGATTCACATATACAATATGTCTACTTTATGTTTGCACCAAAAAATTGACAAGTTTTTACTTTTGGAAGACACCAGAGGGCTTCAAAGTTCCGCAGCAATTTTCCAATTTTTCTCAAGATTTTCAAAATCGTAATTTTTCAGGGCCCAGTTCAGGTTGGAAGTGGATTTTAAGGGTCTTCATATTAGAAATACCCCATAAATGACCCCATTATAAAAACTGCACCCCCCAAAGTATTCAAAATGACATTCAGTAAGTGTTTTAACCCTTTAGGTGTTTCACACCAGCAGCAAAGTGAAGGAGAAAATTCAAAATCTTCATTTTTTACACTCGCATGTTTTTGTAGACCCAATTTTTGAATTTTTACAAAGGGTAAAAGGAGAGAAATCACCCTAAAATTTGTAACCCAATTTCTCTCAAGTAAGGAAATACCTCATATGTGTATGTCAAGTGTTCGGCGGGCGCAGTAGAGGGCTCAGAAGGGAAGGAGCGACAATGGGATTTTGGAGAGTGAGTTTTTCTGAAAGGGTTTTTGGGGGGCATGTCCCATTTAGGAAGCCCCTATGGTGCCAGAACAGTGGACCCCCCCACATTTGACCCCATTTTGGAAACTACACCCCTCATGGAATTTAATAAGGGGTGCAGTGAGCATTTACACCCCACTGGCGTTTGACAGATATTTGAAACAGTGGACTGTGCAAATGAAAAATTGTATTTTTCATTTTCACAGACCACTGTTCCAAAAATCTGTCATACGCCAGTGGGGTGTAAATTCTCACTGTACCCCTTATTACATTCCGTGAGGGGTGTAGTTTCCAAAATGGGGTCACATATGGATATTTATTGTTTTGCGTTTGTCAGAACTGCTGTAATAATCAGCCACTCCTGTGCAAATCACCTCAAATGTACATGGCGCACTCTCCCTTCTGGGCCTTGTTGTGCGCCCCCAGAGGACTTTGCGCCCACATATGGGGTATCTCCGTACTCGGGAGAAATTGCATTACAAATTTTGAGGGTCTTTTTTCCCTTTTACCTCTTGTGAAAATGAAAAGTGTAGGGCAACACCAGCATGTCAGTGTAAAAAATTTATTTTTTTACACTAACATGCTGGTGTAGACCCCAACTTCACCTTTTCATAAGGGGTTAAAGAAGAAAAAGCCCCCCAAAATTTGTAAGGCAATTTCTCCCGAGTACGGCGATACCCCATATGTGTCCCAAAACTGTTGCCCTGAAATACGACAGGGCTCCAAAGTGAGAGAGCGCCATGCGCATTTGAGGCCTAAATTAGGGATTTGCATAGGGGTGGACATAGGGGTATTCTATGCCAATGATTCCCAAACAGGGTGCCTCCAGCTGTTGCAAAACTCCCAGCATGCCTGGACAGTCAATGGCTGTCCGGCAATACTGGAAGTTGTTATTTTGCAACAGCTGGAGGCTCCGTTTTGGAAACCGTAGCGTACCAGACGGTTTTCATTTTTTTTGGGGAGGGGGGCTGTGTAGGGGTATGTGTATATGTAGTGTTTTTTACTTTTTATTTTAGGTTAGTGTTAGTGTAGTGTAGTGTTTTTAGGGTACAGTCACATGGGCAGAGGTTCACAGGAAGTTTGCCGCTGGAAGTTTGAGCTGCAGCGCAAAATTTGCGCCATCTCAAACTTGCAGCACTCACTGTAAACCTCTGCCCATGTGAGTGTACCCTGTACATTCACATTGGGGGGAGGGGGCAAACATCCAGCTGTTGCAAACTCCGAGCATGCCCTTTGGCTGTCCGTGCATGCTGGGAGTTGTAGTTTTGCAACAGCTGGAGGCACACTGGTTTGGAAACACTAAGTTAAGTAATAAACTTTCAAGTGTTTTGCAACTAAACTTAGTGTTTCCAAACCAGAGTGCCTCCAGCTGTTGCAAAACTACAACTCCCAGCATGCATGGTCTGTCAGTGCATGCTGGGAGTTATAGTTTTGCAACAATTGCAACAGCTGGAGGCACTGAGGTAGGAAACGGACAATGTTTCCAAACTAGTGTGCCTCCAGTTGTGGCAAAACTACAATTCCCAGCATGCCCAGACTGTCCAGGCATACTGGAAGTTGTAGTTCGGCAATATCTGAAGGATCAGATGTTGCCGAACTACAACTTCCAGCATGCTTGGGCAGTCTGGGCATGCTGAGATTTGTAGTTTAGCAACATCTGGAAGAGCACAGATTGGAGACCATTATACAGTGGTCTCCAAACTGTGGACGTCCAGATGTTGCAAAACTACAACTCCCAGCATGCCCAGAAAGCCAAAGGCTGTCTGGGCATGCTGGGAGTTGCAGTTTTGAAACTCCCAGAGGCAGCAGTGAGATCGCTTTACGGCGATCTCACTGCTGCCAATGAAGATGCCGCCCTGCTGCCGGAAACTCACCACCGGGACGCAGCGCCGCCGGGACCGCCTGGAGGACGTTGCTTGCGCCGGCACCGCTCGGGACCCCGCATGGCCTGGTAAGTGACGCTGGGGGACGGGTCAGGGACACTTAGCAGAGTGGTGTGTGTCCCGATCCCCGTGATCGGGACTCACACACCGCGCTGCTAAGTATTTTCATAGCGAAACGCTGCTATCAGCTAGTCAGATTAGCCACCATCTTTCCGGTCACTGCGGGATGCCGCGAGTAGCGGCAAAAATGTTCATGACGTACCTGTATGTCATGGGTCGAGAACACCTTGCCACCCATGACGTACAGATATGTCATAGGTCGGGAAGGGGTTAAAGGATGTATAAAGTTTCAGAAAGCGGAGTAAATTCTCTGTCTGTTCTGCTCCTTTGCCTGCCTTGTCTTTATCAAGCAATTCTTACTTGTAATTTTTAAATTTTTTTGCACAATTACATTTTAAAGCAAAGTTTTAGCTTTATTAACACATATTTTATGTCTTTTCAATACTTTTTTCCCCCTATTGTTTCAGTAAGGATGGTGATTCCAAAAAAAGAAAAAAAAAGAATATATATATATATATATATATATATATATATATATATATTTTTTTTTTTTTTTTTTTCTTTTATATATATTATGTGTCTCCCTCCTTTCTCAGGTCCAATTTACAGTGTGTGGATACAGTACTTTATATGTGCATATTTCCATGAATACATTAACCCATTAAACATTTTAAGTTTGCCGGGTCTGAATACCATTGGAGGCTGAGTATGACGTCAGCCTCCAGGGTCTATTGGTGGTGTATAGGAATGAATGAGCTAGATCTATAACATTGTGATTGATTTTTGTGCCCATTGTGGTCTATGCAGCAAACAGGGTAGAAAGCTAAACAGCAGGATCCTGGTAGTAATGTGGATGGGAGACCCTGGTGTGGGGCAGTGGGGTAACAATGAACTTGGGGGCCCCCCTGCAAGATTTTTTGAGGAGGCCCCTAAGCTCCTCCCCCACAAGGTATGCCACGCCCACACCAATATACCCCACCCATCACAAATTACTCCGCCCATACTGATATGTACTGCCATAGGCATTTTCTATGGACTTATGAAGAGCATCTGTAGGTAATTCTTACATTTGTTTTTGCCCCCGAGCAGCAGCAAAGCGGCACACAATTCTCGGTAAGGAGCCCAGGAGCGGCAGCGCAGTGCAGCGCCAGCGGCACACACAGGCTCCCCGGTCCCCCACCTCCATCCCACACACACTCAGGATCAGTACAGGATCAGTAATGTAATGTATGTACACAGTGACCTCACCAGCAGAATAGTGAGTACAGCTCTGGAGTATAATACAGGATATAACTCAGGATCAGTACAGGATAAGTAATGTAATGTATGTACACAGTGACCTCACCAGCAGAATAGTGAGTACAGCTCTGGACTTTAATACAGGATATAACTCAGGATCGGTACAGGATAAGTAATGTAATGTATGTACACAGTGACCTCACCAGCAGAATAGTGAGTACAGCTCTGGACTATAATACAGGATATAACTCAGGATCAGTACAGGATAAGTAATGTATGTACACAGTGACACCACCAGCAGAATAGTGAGTACAGTTCTGGACTATAATGCAGGATATAACTCAGGATCAGTACAGGATAAGTAATGTAATGTATATACACAGTGATCTCACCAGCAGAATAGTGAGTACAGCTCTGGAGTATAATACAGGATATAATTCAGGATCAGTACAGGATAAATAATGTAATGTATGTACACAGTGATCTCACCAGCAGAATAGTGAGTACAGCTCTGGAGTATAATACAGGATATAACTCAGGATCAGTATAGGATAAGTAATGTAATGTATGTACACAGTGATCTCACCAGCAGAATAGTGAGTACAGCTCTGGACTATAATACAGGATATAACTCAGGATCAGTACAGGATACGTACGGGGGGAGGGGATTATCAGATTATACATGCGAGGGGAGGATAATAATGATTATTATAATCCTCCCCTCACATATATGTAACATCTCTCCCTCACATGTATAATCTGATAATCCCCTCCTCACATTGATAATCCCCTCACATATAATCTGAGTATGATATTATATATGTGAAGGGATTATCAATGTGAGGAGGGGGTTATCAGATTATACATGTGAGGGGAGATGTTACATATATGTGAGGGGATGATTATAATAATCATTATTATTCTCCCCTCACATGTATAATTTCCTCCCTTCTTGCATTATATAATAACCCCCCCATATTATATAATAAATCCCCCCCACCCCCACACTATATAATAAATACCCCCCACCGCCCCACCCCACACACACTATATAATAAATCCCCCCAACACACACACGCACACTATATAATAACCCCCCCAACACACACACTATATAATAAATACCCCCAACACCCACACACTATATAATAAATACCCCTAACACACACACACACATACACACACACACTATATAATAAACCCCCCCCAACACACACACGCACACTATATAATAAATACCCACAACACACGCACACTACATAATAAATACCCCCAACACACACACACACACTATATAATAAATACCCCCAACACACACACACACACTATATAATAAATACCCCCAACACACACACACACACACACACACACACTATATAATAAATACCCCCAACACACACACGCACACTATATAATAAATACCCCCAACACACACACTACATAATAAATACCCCCAACACACACACACACACTATATAATAAATACCCCCAACACACACACACACACTATATAATAAATACCCCCAACACACACACACACACACACACACACTATATAATAAATACCCCCAACACACACACGCACACTATATAATAAATACCCCCAACACACACACTATATAATAAATACCCCCAACACACACACACACACACACACACTATATAATAAATACCCCCAACACACACACTATATAATAAATACCCCCAACACACACACACACACACTATATAATAAATACCCCCAACACACACACGCACACTATATAATAAATACCCCCAACACACACACACACACTATATAATAAATCCCCCCCAACACACACACTATATAATAAATACCCCCAACACACACACACTATATAATAAATACCCCCAACACACACACACTATATAATAAATACCCCCAACACACACACACACACACACACACTATATAATAAATCCCCCCCAACACACACAAGCACACTATATAATAAATCCCCCCCCAACACACACACGCACACTATATAATAAATCCCCCCCACCACACACACGCACACTATATAATAAATCCCCCCCACCACACACACACACACACTATATAATAAATCCCCCCCACGACACACACACACACACTATATAATAAATCCCCCCCACGACACACAAATCAAAGCATGCCCGGACAGCCAAAGTGTTTGCTAACCAGGGCGCCTCCAGCTGTTGCAAAACTACAACTTCCAGCATGCCCAGACAGCCAAAGGCTCTCCGGGCATGCTGGCAGTTGTAGTTTTGGAACAGCTGGAGGCACCACGGTTGGGAAACACTGGGTTAGGCCCTAAGGCAGTTTTTGCCAACCCGGGTGCCTCCAGCTGTTGCAAAACTACAACTCACAGCATGCCCGGACAGCTAAAGGCTCTCCAGGCATGCTGGTAGTTGTAGTGGGAGGGAGGCCATTGGGGGGGGGGGGGTACCTGTACGGCCGCAGTAGGCCTGGCGCTGGAAAACTGCCGGTGGGCGCTCATCTCCCGCGCTCTCCTCTCAGCCGGCACCACGTCACGTGTTCACTGACGTGATGACGCAGCCGCACGGGCCGCACGCCGAAGGCTGGGAGGTGCCTGCGGGGGGGGATTTGCGGTATGTCTTAGTGGAGTGGCAATGGGGGGCCATGGGCGGCGGGCCCAATCCTGTGGCGGCCGGGTCGGGGGCCCCCTTCTTCACTGGGCGCGCGGGGGCCTGGAGCAGGTGCTCCAAAGTGCCAGTGATAATCCGGGGCCCCAGCCTAGACGGGGCCCCCCGCACCGCGGGGGCTGCAGGGCCCCGCTACGCCACTGGTGTGTGTTCACTTCCTGGGTTGAGGTACAGTGTTGGGATTATACATTAAAGGGGTACTTCTGTGGAAAGCTTTTTTTTTTTTTTTTTAAATCAACTGGTGCCAGAAATTTAAACAGATTTGTAAATAACTTCTATTAAAAAATCTTAATCCTTCCAATACATTTTATGGGCTGTATACTACAGAGGTAATGCTTTTCTTTTTGGATTTCTCTGATGTCACAACCACAGTGCTCTCTGCTGACCTCTGCTGTCCATTTTAGGAACTGTTCAGGGCAAGATTTGTTTGCTATGGGGATTTTCTACAGCTCTGGACAGTTGCAAAAATGGACAGCAGAGGTCAGCAGAGAGCACTATGGTCGTGACATCAGAGAAAATCCAAAAAGAAAAGCATTTCTTCTGTATAATATAGCCCCTAAAAAGTACTGGAAGGATTAAGATTTTTTAATAGAAGTAATTTACAAATCTGTTTATAAAAAAAAAGTTTTCCACTGGAGTACTCCTTTAACCCCTTAAAGGGGTACTCCGCCCCTGGCATCTTATCCCCTATCCAAAGGATAGGGGTAAGATGTTAGAGACCGCGGTCCCGCTGCTGGGGACCCCGGGGATCGCCACTGCGGCACCCAGCTATCGTTACTGCACAGAGCGAGTTCGCTCTGTGCGTAATGACGGGCGATACAGGGGCCGGAGCAGCGTGACGTCATGGCTCCGCCCCTCATGACATCAGGGCCCGTCCCCTTAATGCAAGTCTATGGCAGGGGGCGTGGCGACCACCACGCCCCCTCCCATAGATTTGTATCGATGGGGGCGGGCCGTGATGTCACGAGGGGTGGAGCCGTGATGTAACGATGCTCCGGCCCCTGTATTGCCCGTCATTACGTGCAGAGCGATCTCGCTCTGTGCAGTAATGATAGCGTGGTGCTGCAGCAGCGATCCCCGGGGTCCCCAGCAGCGGGTGATTCCAAATAAATTATATATTGATTCACATATACAATATGTCTACTTTATATTTGCATCATAAAGTGTACATGTTTTTATTTTTGGAAGACATCAGAGGGCTTCTAAGTTCAGCAGCAATTTTTCAATTTTTCAAAAAATTTTCAAAATCTGAATTTTTCAGGGACCAGTTCAGTTTTGAAGAGGATTTGAGGGGTTTTCATGTTAGAAATACCCTATAAATGACCCCATTATAAAAACTGCACCCCCAAAAGTATTCAAAATGACATTCAGAATATGTGTTAACCCTTTAGGTGTTTCATAGGAATAGCAGCAAAATGAAGGAGAAAATTCAAAATCTTTATTTTTTACACTCTCGTGTTCTTGTAGACCCAGTTTTAAAAATTTTAAAAGGGGTAAAAGGAGAAAAAGCACCCCCCCCCCATATTTGTAACCCGATTTCTCTTGAGTAAGGAAATACCTTATTGGTGGATGTCAAGTGTTCTGTGGGTGCACTACAAGGCTCAGAAGGGAAGGAGTGACAATGGGATTTTGGAGAGTAAGTTTTTCTGAAATGGTATTTGGGGAGCATGTCACATTTAGGAAGCCCTTATGGTGCCAGAATAGCAAAAAAAGAAAAAAGAAAACAACATGGCAAACTATTTTGGAAACTACACCCCTCAAGGAATGTAGCAAGGGGTACAGTGAGCCTTAACACCCACAAATGTGTAACCCCATTTCTTCTGAGTATGGAAATACCCCATATGTGGATGTAAAGTGCTCTGCGGGCAAACTACAATACTCAGAAGAGAAGGAGCACCATTGAGCATTTGGTTTGAGAATTTGGTTGGAATAGAAGTTGGGGGCCATGTGCGTTTCCAAAGCCCCCCATGGTGCCAGAACAGTGGACCCCCCCCCCACATTCCATTTTGGAATCTACACCCCTTACAGAATGTAATACATTTACACCCCACTGGCGTTTGGCAGATCTTTGGAACAGTGGGCTGTGCAAATGAAAAATTAAATTTTTCATTTTCATGGAAAATCTGTTCCAAAAATCTGTCAGGCACCTGTGGGGTGTAAATGCTCACTGTACCCCTAATCACATTGCATGAGGGGTGTAGTTTCCAAAATGGGGTCACATGTGGGGGGGGGGGGTCCACTGTTCTGGCACTATGGGGGCTTTGTAAACACACATGGCCTTCAATTTTGGACACATTTTCTCTCCAAAATCTCAATGGTGCTCTTTCTCTTCTGAGCATTGTAGTGCGCCAGCAGAGCAATTTACATCCACATATGGGGTATGTTCTACTCAGAAGAAATGGGGATACAAATTTTGGGGGCTTTTTTTTCCTATTCTCCCTTGTCAAAATGAAAAATTTAGGGTAACCAGCATTTTTTGGGGAATTTTTATTTTTTTTTCATTTTCACATCCAACTTTAACACAAATGTGTCAAACACCTGTGGGGTGTTAAGGCTTACTATACCCCTTGTTACATTCCGTGAGGGGTGTAGTTTCCAAAATGTGGTCCCCCAAATTTTGGGGGTCTTTTTTTTCTTTTTACCGCTTGTGAAAATTAAAAGTATAGGGCAACACCAGCATGTTATTGTAAAAATATTTTTTTTTTTACACTAACATGCTGGTGTAGATACCAACTTTATCTTTTCATAAGGAGTAAAAGGAGAAAATGCCCCCCAAAATTTGTAACGCAATTTCTCCCGAGATACCCCATATGTGGCCCTAAACTGTTTCCTTGAAAAACGACAGGGCTCCAAAATGAGAGAGCGCCATGCGCATTTGAGGCCTAAATTGGGTATTTGAATCACAAAAATACCCCACGGCAGTATTTCCCAAACAGGGTGTCTCCAGCTGTTGCAAAACTCCCAGCATGCCTGGACAGTCAGTGGCTATCCTGCAATACTGGGAGTTGTTGTTTTTCAACAGCTGGAGGCTCTGTTTTTGGAAACAGTGCCGTACAAAACCTTTTATTTTATTTTTTATTGGGGGGGGGGGGGGACTGTGTAGGGGTATGTGTGTATGTAGTGTTTTACTTTTTATTTTGTGTAGGGCAATTGACAGTTGAAGGGCATTCTGAGAGTTGTAGTTTTGCAACAGCTGGAGGCACACTGCTACAACTCCCAGCATGTCCTTTGGTAGACTGTGCATGCTGGGAGTTGTAGTTATGCAACAGCTGAATCCACACTTTTTCATAGAAAAAAATGTGCCTCCAGCTGTTGCATAACTACAACCACATGCATGTACAGACTACCAAAGGGCATGCTGGGAGTTGTAGTTGGAACGCCAGCTGTTGCAAAACTACAACTCCCAGCATTTCCTTTGGCTTTGAGTAGGAGGTGAACAGGCCTCACCTCCTGTTGTATCCTGCCGCCGGAACTGATCCTGCTGCTCTTGTCACCGCCACCGATCCTAAGGGGACCCCCTGCTGGACCAGGGCAAGGTAGGAGACCCCCACCGGTGCCCATCTCCGCCCCGATCACCACCCAGCAGGTCCATGATTGGTCGGTCATTCCGTGCCACCTCACTCCTGCTGGGTAAGGGTGAATGGGGCTGTCTCGGACAGCCCCATTCACGCTTTTTTTCTGGGTCACCGGGTAACCAGAAACCTGATTGACCCAGAATAGTGGCAAATTGCCGGTCTGAATTGACCAGCGATTTGCCGCAATCGCCGACATGGGGGGGTCTCAGGACCCCCCTGGTCCATGTGCCGGGATGGCTGCTGAAAGATATCAGCAGTCATCCCGTTCCGATCACCGCATCCGGAGATGCGGTGATCCAGGAAAGATGGGCCGTAAATGTATGGCACTGTGCGCTAAGTACTTCTTAACAGTGCCGTACATTTACGGTGCTCGTCCTTAAGGGGTAAAATTAGGATAGACATATATGGGTCAATTGATAGTTAAGAAAGTGTTTGAATCTTGGGAACTGGGTCAATTGGATACCATAAATGGGCAACTAGGTTAATTGAAACAGGAGGTAATGCGTGGTAACAAATTGACCTAATTCCCACAGTTCAAAAAATCACGTCTATCCTAATTAAAGTATAATCCCAACACTGTATATCAAGCCGGGAATTGAGCCTACACAAGGGTCTTCCATCCACATTACTACCAGGACCCTGCTGTTTAGCTTTCTACCCTGTGCTCTGCAAGATCGCCATAGACCAACATGGGCCCATTGATTTCAATGGGCAAAAAATCCCAATGTAATAGATCTAGCCCATTTATTCCTATACACCACTAATACACCCTTAAGGCTGACGTCATACTCAGCCTCCAATGGCATTCAGACCCGGCAAACTTCAAATGTTTAATGGGTTAATGTATTCAAGGAAATATGTATATATAAAGTTCTGTATCCAAAGACTGTAACTCGGACCTGAGCCCCTCAGAAACGCTTAGTCCTGCCATGTATTGCCACTTTTTATGATTTTCAATAAAAAGCAATTACAAATCTATACCCGACTCCTGTGTCACCACGCCGGTGTAGGGCTCCAGTGCCAAAGTTGGATATTCACTGGAAGGTCAAGGAAAACCCTGCTGGGATTCCCACCTCCCACATCTGTACTTATGTAGAAGAAACCCTGCGACAGAAAGAAAACTGCCTGCGACAGAATTTACAGTGCGACAGAAAACCCTGCGACAGAAATTACCGTGTGACAGAACCATGCCACAGAAATTTTCCCTGTGACTAAAATATTGTGAAAGTGCGACAGATTAGTAAATACCAAGTGAAAAAAAGGTTGAAAACACAAAAAAGAAACACAATCCGACACTCCAATCTAAGTAAATGAGGGCCAATGTGTGTGCATTTGCAGTCATTAAATAGTTTGACGTAATGTATTTTTTTGTCTGATGTAACTTATAGCTCACACATCCTATCATAGTTACATAGTTTATAATGTTGAAAAATATTGCATCAGAATAAGAGGACATTCTGTCTCTATAAATTTTATATCCATAACCTGTAATGTTCTCAGTCTCCAGAAAAACATTGTATCTGTGGATTTATGTGCCTAAAGTTACTTATATTGATTGCCAAATTAATGGTGGGAGGAGTGAGCCCATTATCAGGAGGACCAAGATGGTGACAGTGGCCTCACTGACCTGAGCCCTCAAGAATTTCCCATCGTTCCTATCCTATTGATTGTTCTCCTGCCTCCTACTCACACTTGTCCAGGTGTGAAGAAATTTAGCCGCCAGGGGGTGTACGACCGGCATGCATCGCGGGGCATTCCAGATTGGTGATGGAATGCAGCAAATTTGAGTTAGAGGCATTGGAGGAGTGGTTGGCTGTGACACCCTGATACTGGGCTAACGAGATCGCAGACACAAGTGACAAATTGTTAGTCGCCATGTCGACCTGGTGCCAGGCATTTGCATTAAAAGTGCAGTTTGCACAAAGATGCCCTCTAATGTGAACACATTCTTAAAAACATGGACTCCAACAAACCATTCTCTTTTCCTCTGGACCAGGAAGCTCCTGCAATTGTCAGAGTTCAATAACCTATCTCCTCCAAAGCTTATGGGGAATCCAACTTGCTCCTGACTTTCTCCCTTAAAGTCCATTAAGCTCTTAGCCTATTTCAGTACTTCAGTAAGTACTATGGAACCAGCACTAAAGTCAGAGATCGATGCAACTGTCATACTTGAAGTACATTAGTAAGTTCTATTAATTTCCATTATATTTCCACATCCAAATAACTTTTTATGTCCTCGGGCACCCCATTTAACTCCAAAAATTTCTCAGTTTCTCTTTGTTATCTCTACGTTCACTGTATAAAGTGAGCAGCATTAAAAATCTTAATATAGCATTATTCAAAGTACATCAATCACAGTATGTCTACATTACACAATGTACATTTCCTTGTATAATAATGACAGAAAAAAGTACAATTTATCTAATCACTTTGACAGCAAAGAAGAAGCTTCAATGAATTTAGCATTTAAAGTGTAATTCCCCTTCAAAAACAATTCCCTGTTTCAATCTACAGCATACCTGTCATGAATTAAAAAAAACTTTTTATATGTTGAAGAGACATTGCAAAAATTTTTGTTGGTTGGAGTCAGAGTATTCAGATCATGAGAACAAGCAGGGAGAAGTGTACACTCTGGGCTCTGTGCCATAGGCTTCCATGTAATGATAATAAAAGTCCATGTGGCTGTCCAGGTCTCAGGAACAGATCAGATGCAAATAAATAAAAAACTGATTTTTCTGCAGCGCTGGACCAAGAGGAATTAAAAGAGACCAAGCTCTTAGAAATATAATCGGTTAGCGTTTATTGGAAGCACATCTACGCCTTTCTGGCCCAGAGTGGGCCCTTCATCAGGACAGGTTGCTAATCGCATTAGCAACCTGTCCTGATGAAGGACCCACTCTGGGCCATAAATGGGAGGGAGTCCAAAGGGAGTCCAGGGGGTTTGCGCCCCAAAAGATAAATATCAGGAGAGTAAGGTAATTGTGTCTCTAATATCGAGGAGACAAGATCCATGACTCCAGTCCAAAAAGTGTATACCAGTGGACAAGACCACCAATTGTGAAGCATGGACAGGACATGCTTCAGGACATCCCCTAAAACAGAAAGGAGACACCTCCAGGTACATAGCATGTAGGCGGGCTGGGACACAATATGTCCTATGTAATATCTTCAGGGAAGTTTCGGCTAGTGAAACATGCCAACTTCCTTTACTGAGTTGAGAACAACAATCATGCCACTCAGAGAGAGACATAGACACCTGGAGGTCCTTCTCCAATTGGGACATAAATTTAAATTAAGTATCATGAGGAGGACGATTAAGCATAGAATAAACCAGAGACAGTGCCCCAGGCCTTGCAGGGGTGTAGATAGCCATTGCTTAAAGATGTGAGGGAGTAATCAAAGAGGAGGTATGGGAAACAGAGGACAGAAAAGAAAAGACTTGTGTAAGCCTGAAGGTTTCCGAGGAGGTGGGTCGAAATCTAGACAGAAACAAGTCTTTGCCAATAAGCTTCCTTCCCCCCAGGGACTGATTTATATGGGTAAGTTTATTTGTAAACCACCAACTAAAAGTCGATGGACATACTGTAGTCCAGGTAGAAAAGAAGGGCTATGGAAAAGAGGCATAGCAGGGGAGAGAGGAGACTGAAGAGAGCTTTCGAAAAGGACAGAGCGCTAAAGTAGTAAAAAATAATGAGAGAGCAAAGCAGGAGGAGGGATGAAAGAGCAGACTGGGCTGGAGGACCACATAAGGGAACATAGAGTATACGGGGATAGGAGATCATTTTCAAGAGTAAGCCACCGAGGACCAGATGAACCCACATTACATACCAGAAGTTGAGCTATACGTGCCGCCCTATAAAACATCATGATATTGGAGACAGATAGACCTCCAACACTTTTATGATGGTACAAAATAGATCGTGGAATTCTGGGATGGAGGCCCCACCATACAAATCTAAAAAGTTCAGCCTGGAGTGCCCCAAGATCAGCCAAGCAAATTGGAATGGGAAGAGTCCAAAAAAAGTAAAGCAATCAGGGTAGGATCACCATCTTGACTGAGTGAGATGACCCAGCCAAGAGATGTGGGGTAGATTTCACCTATCCAGATCTTCACGAATAGATTTAAAGAGAGGGGGATAGTTCAGTTTATAGAGAGGCAAGTTGCTTAGGGAGTGAAACACCTAAGTAGGGAAGATAAGAGGTAGAAGGGTGAAGGGCAAAGTTAAGATGGATAAAATTCTGTACTGGGAGGGGGGGGGGGGGGGGGGTATTGCAAAATAGTATCTCTGATTTGCTCCTGTAAACCACCAGGCCTGAGGCAATGGGAAAACCGTCCAAGACAGAAAAAAGATTGTGCAGGGATATAAAAGGTTTAGTGAGGGTGAGTAGCAAATCATCCACAAATATATTTACTTTATAGACCGAACCGGCTATAGAGACCGCTGATATGTTCGAATTGCTACGAAGGATACCCCCCAGGGGCTCCATAGCCAAAACAAATAGAGCTGGAGAGAGAGGACACCCCTGGCGAGTACCTTGTTCAATAACAATAGGAACAGGGGAGGGAGATGGGAGTTTTAGGTAGGCTTGGGGTAAAGAGAGTGGAAAACCACCATTAATGGGCCTGAAAAGCCCATGGCCCGTAGGACTCCAAAAAGATAGGGCCAATAGACAGTGTCAAACGCCTTTTCAATATCAAGACCCAATAAGGTCAGGGGGTGGAAGTAGTGGAAGCCCAGTGAACCACATTCAACACTTTACAAATGTTATCAGGGGCCTGTTGACCCAGGATAAACCCCACTTGAACGTTGTGGATTAAATCTGGGAGAAGCTGATTAAGTCTATGGACTAGAATAAAGGTAAAAATTTTCGTGTCAAGGTTAAAACCTTTATTAGGTTTGGGGATGACCACTATGGAGGCTGTAAGAAATTCCGGGGGCATAGGGGAACCAGACATTTGTTTATTGCAAAAAGAGGCAATATGGGGAGGAAAATGGGACTACATTTTTTGTAATAGAGGACGTAATAGAGGCCGTCTCGGCCCGGAGCCCTACCAAGTTTCAAATCGGAGATAGACTGATTGACTTCCTCAATCAATACAGTAAGATTTAGAGAACCTCTAGCAGAGGGAGAAAGAGAAGGTAGAGAGGTGGAAGCAAGAAAAGCATCAATAATGGCAACAGAAGGAAGGGAGGAGAATTCTTTATATAGGGAGGAAGACCTCCTAAATGCGTGAAGGATTGGAAGTGGGTACTCCAGGCTTCACTTGAAAAGTATGTGTCAGGGTCCGGAGTGGT
Organism: Hyla sarda; assembly: GCF_029499605.1. NCBI lineage: Eukaryota > Metazoa > Chordata > Amphibia > Anura > Hylidae > Hyla > Hyla sarda. Next base: position 375,156,967 of record NC_079192.1, on the reverse strand, counting down.
ATGCAGGGATGACACAGGTAGTGGATCCTCTATGTCAGTGAGGTGATGGCGTGGGCCGTACCAGGGGAACGGAATCTAAGGGGTTACTGGTTTTCACCAGAGCCCGCCGCAAGGCGGGATGGACTTGCTGCGGCAGGTAACCCCCAGGTCGTTCCACCCAATAGCGACTCAACCTCACTGACTGCTGAGTCAGGCGCGGTACACAAGGACTAGGCAAAAGGCAAGGTCAGACGTACCAGAAGGTCAGGGCAGGCGGCAACAGTTCGTAGTCAATGGCAATGGCAAGGGTCTGGATGCACAGGCAATGGACACACGGGAACGCTTTCACTGGCACAAGGCAACAAGATCCGGCAAGGACAGGAAGGGGAAGTGGGTTTTTATAATGTGGGAAGTGATTGGAGGACCACCAATAGTGTCTGGCAATCAACTGTATAGATTTTTTTATTCCAGCGTGACCAGCCAGAAGGGAGGAATGACCCCATTTGAGGATCCGGAGGCAAAGTCATGGAGGAACATGAGTTTTTCCTGGAGGAATAGGCACCAGAGAAGCAGGAGCAGAAGAGATCAGACACTCAGGAGGGATGATGTGCTGAGGAAGGGTCTCGGCTTCTGAGGCATCGGTGGTACGTGATAGAGCATCAGTCCTGACATTCTTGTCTGCGGGACGAAAATGGATTTGAAAATTAAAACGGGCAAAAAACAACGACCATCTAGCCTGGCGAGGATTTAACCGCTGGGCGGATTGAAGATAA